>NC_068926.1:69938787-70241818 GCF_023091745.1 Budorcas taxicolor
GAGTCCCAGCCTCAGCTCCGCGTCCATTAGTCAGCCAGGAGGTCTCATGCTGCAGTTTCCTGAGGGAGAAAAGCTTTTCCTTCATTAGGTTTATGTTTATTTTTTACTTACGGTAGGTGATACTGATTTTCTGTTTTCAGCGTGGGTATAGCCTTCTCTTTATTTAAAGTTGGTAGATTTAGACAAAACAAGGTAGATAGGATTCCAGCGTAGCAGAAGGGAAAATGCAAAAGATGGCAGTGTGGAAAATGTTGGACCAGATGACTCTTTTGGTCCTTGCCAGCTTCCTAACCTTTCACAGTTCCAGGGTTTTCTTTGTATTCTGGTGTGTGCTGGTCACAATCCTCTGGCTTGAGCAGACTCACCGCCAACATAGAGGCCGTCCAGAGTTAAGAGGACTGCCTGTGAACTTTCAGTCTGATTGAGCATGTATTTATCACTTGGGCAATAACCCAGGAGAATGGAAATACACTGAGATGGGGTCCTGGTTCCAGTGGAGGCTGTCTTCTATTTGCGCCCTGTGTTATTTACGTGGTCCATTCTGGGCTACATTCACGGAAAGTTTCTGAGTCATTTTTCTCTGGCTAACACCCCACAACTGCCACCCTCTGCCGCTTCTAGGAAGTCTCAGGGGTTCAGTCATAATCTGAATTTCCAGACGTGAGAGAAGATGGGGGTGTTGGTGTGGAGGGGGGCACAGGGAGTGGGCTGCAGAAATGGGCAATCATGTCTCTGCCTTTCAGGATTTCCCTGGGGAGAATCTTCACCCCGAGCTTGCTGGCAGCCAAGGATGGCAAGCAAGGGGCCCTCGGCCTCTGCGTCCCCTGACAACTCCAGTGCAGGGGGGCCCAGCGGCAGCAGCAACGGTACCGGTGAGAGCGGGGGCCAGGACAGCACGTTCGAGTGCAACATCTGCCTGGACACAGCCAAGGACGCTGTCATCAGCCTGTGCGGCCACCTCTTCTGGTCAGTACCCCTTCCATTCTTCTGGGGGACATGTGCCCAGTTTAAAAAGCTTGTGGCCCTGGACAGTTCTGGAGCATTTGGGTCCTGATACACTCAGGCCCTAAGGCAGGAGACCTGGGTCCTCATCCCCGCTGTGCTGCTGTTAAGCTGAGTGACCTTGGACAGGTCCCGTCCTCGCCCTGGGCTCCCTGTCCCCATCGCTGAAGTGACGGTGCTCACCATTTAGTGAGCACTGCTCCGTGCCCACTCGCTGCCACGAGCCGAGAGGCAGTTGCGGCACAGTGGCCCTGAGCAAGGACCTTGCCCTGAGTCCTGGCTCCACCACTTTCCTCCCGTGTGGCCATGGGCGAGGTGTGTCCGCACACAGTGCTTCATTCTGTATGGTTGTTGGGAGCATTCCGTGGCTTGGAAGAGCATGTAGGAAATGTTACCTTTTAGCTGTGATCCTGATGTTTGTTACCATATTTTACGTCTATCAAAATGAAGTCCCAGAGTCAGTGTCCATTTCAGCCTTGGTGCTTACAGAAGCCCCTCCTGGCTCTGAGAATCTGGGTGGATGTCAAGATTTTATTGATTTATTTTTTTCCTCTTGCTTTGAGCTGGACCCTGAGGGGCACATTGGGGAAACTAGAGGGATGAGAGTGCCACCCAAGTAAGGTGCAGAGCGTGCTGCCTGAGGCAGGCAGTTTGCATGGTCGGGTTCATGCGAGACCTGAAGCTGCTGTGTGGGCAGGGAAGTATTAGAAGCAAGATGGTTAGAGGAGGATTGGGCCAAATTGTCACACCTAGATTTGATTGAGCAGAACATGGAGCTTTTGAATATTTTTGAGCACAGGAGTGGTGTGAAGAAAGGGTCATTTAAATAATGTGTCAGTAAGTTTAAATTGGCAACAGGGAAAAGGATAAATTTATTAGTGATTTTTTTTTTTTTTTGGCAGTTCTTGCTCTGATTATTAAGTTTTATGCAAAAACTGTTTGTCATCAGCCGTCTCTTAGAAATTGAAGATACTCTAGTTTCGTGACTGAGGTATCATAAAACCAAGATTTGAAAACATTAAGAAATCAGTCAGGGTACTGTTGGAAAGAACAGATTCAAAAATGAAACAGATGCTTCCAACCCAAGTGGTTTGTCCCCAAGCACATCTGCTGATCTGCTGTCCTTGGTCTGAACCCCAGCTTCCTTGTCTGTGAAATGGAGACGGTTGCAGTGCCTTGAAGGTTAGTGTGACGACTGTTGAGTGACACTGATACAGGAAGAGTCATTCAGCCACAGCCCGGCACACAGTGGTGGTTTAATGCCTGGGAGTGACCATCATCGTTAGAATCCAGAATTTTTCCTGGAGAGGCACCCTGTCTTCTCCCCTGCAGCCTGTGAGGGAAGTTACCACTGGAGAGCTGCCACAATTTGGGGTGCCCTCTGCTCTGTTGGGAATGGGGTTGCAGGCTTAATGTTGGAGTCCGGTGTCTGTTAGGTCCAGGGAGGGTGTGTGTTGTGGGTTCTGAGGGTAAAGTGTTGGTCAGTAATTGGGAAAGGAATTAGCGTCTGAGCCTGCATTTTCTCCTGTCCTGGCACTTGGCAGGCTTGCAGTAAGTATTTGCTAGCTGAGTGGACGAGTGAATGAAGAGAGAAAGAGTAAATCTGGAGGCAGAGTAGCTGTTCCTTCGATTCTGTAAATGTCTTTTGCACCAGTGCCGGGCAGCAGAGGGACAGGAAACTGGAAGCCAGAAGACTTGTGTTTTGTTTTTGACTGTGTCGAACCTCCGCTGCTGAGCAGGTTTTTCTCTCGTTGCAGCTGTGGGCCTCTCGTTGCAGTGGCTTCTCTTGTTGCGGAGGGCAGGCTGCAGGCTGCTCAGGCTTCAGGAGTTGTGGTGCATGAGCTTAGCTGCTCCGTGGCACGTGGGATCTTCCCGGATCAGGGATTGAGCCCATGTCTCCTGCATTGGCAGGAGGATTCTTCACCACTGCGCCACGGAAGCCCGGACTTCTGTTTTAGTCCTGGTGCCACAGGCAAGTGGTTTCATGTTTCAGAGTTTGGTTTCTTCGTTTGTAAAATGAGAATTCAGGCAGCAGCCTCTCCCTAAGCTGAAGGTAGACCTTTCTGCCAAGCAGCATCCCCTTCTTTCCATTATTTCACGACGTCTTTATAGTGCCCTTGAACTTTTAAGCTGCTTCCTGACTGAAGAGCTCTCAGGGCTGAGAACAGCCTGAAGATTTTGTAAAACTGGGTCTAGATCCCACCTTCCTCGTGAGCTTGAGGAGGCTGTGAACCCACTGAAACTGAGTCTGAAGTAGGCCATGTGTGCATGTTCATGTGAGGATGCCCCCGTGAATTTCCCTGCCCAGACGATCCTTAGCTTTTGTTGGTTTCCTTCAGAGGTCGTAACCCCCGCAAAGGTCGATTTGCGAGAAGCTGGTTTGGGTATGGTCTGGAGCCTGGGGATCTTCATAAACAGTGGGATTCCGAGGGTAGAGACTCGGGTCTTGTCTCCATTGCTTCCCTTTCTCTGTGGCTTTAGCTTAGTCTTTCCCAGTTTCTGATACCAGCAATCCCCACAGGCTCTCAGCGGGTTGCAGTGCTCCACAGTTCAATCCTGTTGCCCCTTTTTCTGCTCCCACCTTACCCAGTGTTTCTGTTAATGAAATCATCTTTTTTACCTTTCTCTTTCTCCTTGATGAATGGTTGCCCTGGGGACTCCTGCAGCTGGCCGTGTTTACATCAGGTAAGATGCATTTCATTTTACTTCGTCTTTCATCAGCTGTGGTTGCACAAGACACCCCTGGTCTCCGGAGACTGCTGTCAGCAGCTGCAGTCTCCCCTGCTTGTGGGCTTGTTTGCCTGTGGTCCCCCCAACCCTGTGTATTCGCCTGCCTGCTGACAGCCACTTGATGAAACGAGAGGTCAGTGGCGCCCCAGGTGGGACGCTCCTGACTGCTGCCAGGGGCCGTTGTGGCTTCGGCGAGCTGCTCCTCTCTGGGCCTCATGCCCTCGTGTGTGAATCAGGTTGGATGTGATAGCGTGTTAGATTTTATTGTTGAGATTGCGCTTCTATAAAAAGTACCTCCTATCATATCAGCAATCTTTCTAGCCTTAGAGGCCTTGAAAATACTAGGAAGAGGAGAACTCTTTTGGTCTCAACGGAGAGCTTTTATGAGAGGGAAAAAGTCTGTTTTCCCAGCATTTGATTATTATGAGAACCAGTTAGTAAGTCTTCTCCAAGACCCAGGCGCCTGCTTGGTGGGACAGAGCGGGGCCTGGCACTGACAGCTGGCTGTGAATAATCGCTGCTGGCTGACAGTCTCCACGGTTGTTGGCAGTCAAGCCCTGTACTCGTAGGTGGCTTGGGAATGTAGGGGGAGGTTAGAAGTTCCAGACCGCTGGAGCCTCAGAATCTGAATGGGAGAAGCAGAGGAGGCTAGAGGGCTTTCCACTGTGTTTCCGGGCTGTGCATTCTGACCCCAGTGGATCCTGGTAGAGCACGTCTGTTCTAAATCAATAGAGAGCACATAGCACATTTTCACGCTTTTGACAGTAAAATAAAGGCAGTAGGATATAAAATCATCGGATGCTGCGTTCTCCTTGCCCTGAAGTTCTAGATTCACATTTGTGTGATAAACGACATGTCACTGTGTCTAAAGGTACAATTTATGCTTTAAGATAAACATTGAGTGTGTGTGTATGTGTGTGTGTATATATATAGAGAGAGAGATTATAAATTAGTATCTAATGTCTACAAAGACACTAACGTAATGTATTTTTATTTTAATTTTGTTTTTGAGAAAATTAAAATTACTTTAATACAACCAGGGAAAGGACCTAGAAAACTCAAAACGGGATTGTTTTTAATTTTGAAAGAAGTAGTTGAATGCAAAAATTAATGAAAGTGCATAAAAAAACACTAAGCAAATTTAGATAATAAAAACCTATTCTTAGCACATAGTAAATAACCAGAAAATGGTCAATTTATGTCTAGATACTGATGACTAAGGTACATAGTTGTTGAGGAAATGCTGTAAAAACAAGAAACAGAAAAATATGACTGTCAGGATCATACAATTGATCTGTTAGGGGAGGTGGAGATTTAAAGTGTGTTATATTGGGACTTCCCTGGAGTCTGATGGTTAAAACTCTGTGCGCCCAATGCAGGCGGTGGGGATTCAACCCCTGGTTGGGAAACTGAGATCCTGCATAACACACGGCATGGCCAAAAAGAAAAATAAAGTGTGTTACACTTAGGTGTGCGTGCTCAGTTGTGTCTGATTCTTGGCAACTCCGTGGACTGTAGCCCGCCAGGCTCCTCTGTCTGTGGAATTTCCCAGGCAAGAATACTGGAGTGGGTTGCCATTTTCTTCTTGGAGGATCTTCCCCACCCAGGGATCAAACCTACATCTCCTGCTTGGCAGGTGGATTCTTTACCACTATGACACCTGGGAAGCCCTTGTTATATCTGCAGCCTAACCTGAGACTGGGTCTGTCCGACCTCTTGACACAGCTCCAGGCCTGCAGTTTCTTCCTGCTGGGAAGCCCTGTGAGAGAACGAAGCATTAAAAAGCCTGTTTAATTATGATGGCATTTAAAGGCAATTTTGATTGCACCACTAGTAAATATTTATCAAGTGCCAGGTGCAGGATGAGAGACTTGGGTTCCTTGAGATGTTCCTTGCTGGGGCTCATGTTTCCAGTGTGAGGCCTCTGGTCCCTTGCTGGCTCTGACGGCCCACCCTGGTGGGCTTGCACCCTTCACGCACTTTTCTCTCCTGCTTGCAGTGGTTGGAGACGAGACCTAACAGACAGGTGTGTCCAGTTTGCAAAGCTGGCATCAGCCGCGACAAGGTCATCCCGCTCTATGGCAGGGGCAGCACTGGGCAGCAGGACCCCAGGTGAGTCCGTGGGGCCCCTCTTACTGCTCCCCGTGGACACAGACTCATTCCCATTCAGTACCCCTCACCCCCACCCTTTAGTAGGTGCTTAGAGACCCTCAGTCTCCAGAGGCTTGGGATCCAGGTGGGAGTCAGCCAGGAGGGGAGCGGACCCAGGTTGCCACTTGCTGGGCTGTAACACATACGTTCTCTGAGCACCTGCTCGCGAGCAGGTCATGTGCTGGGCAGCATGCTGGACTCCACCACCGCAGGTGTGCAGCATGCTGTGAGGGAGCCTGGGAAGCAGGGTGTCCAGTGGGGGGCTCTGCAGGGAGGGCAGTGGCCGTAGCTGTGATGTAGAGTCGGAGGAAGAGGCGGGATTGGGAGACTTCCTGGGGCCTGAGATTTCTGGAGATGGAGGCATGAGCAGGTCTGGCATGCTGTAGACACAAGTACTGAGAGCCTGCATGGTGTGCATGCACGCGTGCACACACACAAACACACTCTGCCTGCAGCTCCTCCCCCCCACACACAGTCTCTTCCTGCATCACACACACACACAGAGGCACACACGTAGACACACACAGAGGCACACACACAGACTCTCTCTCTCCGCACCCCCAAACTCCTGCAGCGTCTCTTATCCTTCTGCCCCACTCCAGCATACCCTGTACCCAGACACATTGGCCTTCCCTTAAGGGACACACTTACCCTTTTACCTTCATGAGCCTTTGTATTTATTGTCCCTTTGCCCTTTCTACCCTGTTGGTCCTGCTCAACTCCCTGCTCCTCCTCTAAATTCTCCGTCTTTAATGAGCAGCCTAAAGTCACCTCCTCCTTGAAGCCCCCTTTCCTCCCCACGTTAGTCGCTTGCACCCTGCTCCATTCAAGAAGTGCCTTCTGCACGGTAGTGTGATAGGCTGCAGCCCCCTTTCATCCACAAGCACTTCAGAAGCGGCATCTGTCATAGCTTGCGGCATCTGTCATAGCTTGCGGCCTGGTGGGTAACGAGCCCTCAGTCCAGAGGCAAAAGAATAGTGCAAAGTACTTGCCCAAGGGTGGTGGGGAGGTAAAGCTGAAGGTGATGGGGCGGGACAGAGAGACCCTGAATCTCAGCCCTCTCTGCTGTTTCAGAGAGTTTGGGTTTTGGGTTTTTTGACACAGTGCCCTACTGGCAGTCATAACCAGTCTGGGTCCAGCTTTCTATTAGAGGAGTAAGCCAAGAGCAATCTGATGAGCATCTTGTAGCAAGTGGGTTTTCTCTCTGGTTTTCTACACACTAGGGAAAGGCAACTGCAGGTAGCACAGAGTTGGTAGTTGATCTGACTGGGCATTGGTTCATGTGCAGGGCACGAAAAGGGGCCCTGGCCTTGACCTTTTTGGTGAAGGGCTCTCCCACTCAGGAAACAGATCAAAGCATTTCCTAATGGACTGACTTTACACCATTTCTGTTTCAGAGAGAAGACCCCTCCCCGTCCTCAAGGACAGAGGCCAGAGCCAGAGAACAGAGGGGTAAGGAAAATTCTAGAACAAACCTTCTTGAAATGAGCCCCTGGCTTTAGAAGTTTCCCTCTTGGCCCTACACTTTTTCTCCTTGATTACAAAAGTAAAGGAAAATTTGCAAAATACAGGAAGGAAAAGAGGGGAGAAAATAACTTATAATCACACCATTCAGAGATAACCACTGGAAACATTTTGGTCTGTTTACTTTTCTATTTTTCTATAATTATCTGTGTACACAGACTTTACAGATTTATTTGTGTGTTTATCTTTTACAGATAGATCTGTTTGTATAGATACATCTGTTTGTATCTGTTTGATATATTTTTATTTTTATGGCATTTGGCTCCTGTTTTGTAACCACCTTTTAAATTTTTCTTTCTTTTTAAATTAAAAAGTTTATTTTAAAAAATATTTCTATTTAAAATTTTATTTAATGCCTTCTGTATGCTGGGCATCAGTCCAGGCACTGATAATGTACATAGTGAACATTCTAAAGATCCCTGCATCTGTGGCGCTCATAGGCAGCCCCAGGAGATATTTCAGGCTCAGGTCCAGACTGCCACAGTAAAGTGAGTATCACAGTAGAGCAAGCCACACAATTGTTTTGGTGTTCCCAGTGCGTATAAAAGTTATGTTTACACTGTAGTCTATTAAACGTGTAATAAGTAGACATAATTTTTAGACAGTAAATTAAATTATGGCCAAAAAAAGTATATACTTCAATTAAGAAATACTTTATTGCTAAAAAATGCTATCGTCTGAACCTTCAGCAAGTCTTAGTAGTAACAACAGAGATCACTGATCATAGATCACTGTAACAAACATAATAATGAACAAGTCTGGAATACTGCAATTAGCAAAATATGATAAATCAAACAAATGATGTTGGAAAAATGATGGCTGTAGACTTTCTTAATGCAGGGTTGCCATAACCTTCCATTTGTAAAAAACACAGTGTCTGTGAAGCACAGTACAATGACAAATATCCTCAGAGAGGGAGGGGTTTGTAATGATGTATCTTGAGATTTTGCATCAGTACTATTTTACTTAATGGCCGTTTAAGTGTTCAGATGGACTTAACGTAATTTGTTTAATCCTTTGGATTGAATGGATATCTAACTGCTTCCTTTTCTTTTTTATATTTAAAAAATACTCTGATGAATTTCTTTTTTTGGCCACACTGCACAGCCAGCTTACAGGATCTTAGTTCCCCAATCAGGGATTGAACCCAGGCCCTCGACAGTGAAAGCCCTGAGTCCGAACTACTGGGCCACCAGAGAATTCCCCCTCTGATGAATTTATAAATTTTTTGCAGGTTCACGATTACTGGGATAAATTCTTAGAAGTAGAGTTAACTGGATTAAAAATTTGCACATTTAAATTTGCACAAAACAAGTATATTTCATTTCTCCATCTTCTCTTTGTCTGTGTGCTTGTGTATGTATATTTTTATGTAGCCATTAGCATTCTGTTTTCTTTTTCAAGAAAATTTTATTTTATTTTAAATTTTTTATTTTGTATTGGGGTATAGCTGATCAATGCTAAAATTTAATTTTGACAATATTTTCCATGAGGTTCTTTGTGTCCTCTTTATTAGTTTTAATAATAATAAATACTTATTTCATTGAATTTTGATGCATTATAATTTTTTTTTCATTGAAGGACCTTTTAGTTGCTTTCAGATTGAGGATCTTAATAACAGCAATGAACGCTTGATGAATGATTATTATATGCACAGAACTATATGTTAAGGTTTTATACGTATGATCTTATTTAAACCTTACATCAACCCACTGAACAAAAGAGGAGACTGAGGTTTGTACAGTGACTTGTCCAGGGCCACACAAACAAAGCTGAAACCTAGACCAGGCTTGTATTGAAGTCCTGCCTCTTGACTACCAGATCACCTCACGTTAACCATCCCAGGCTTTGGTTCCCAGCAGAGCATTGCTCCTAACACAGTAATCCGAGGCCCCAGGAAGGCAGAGGCCCTGGCTGTGAAAACTGCGATGCACCATTGACGTCGACCAGCGCCCACTCGCAACCGCCAGGCAGGCTTTGCTTGCTCTGCCCCAGGAGCAGAAGCCCACCGCATGTGAGGCCTTGTGGGTTACACAGGTGTTGCTGAAAGTGGGGCTGGAGGGTCAGTCCTTGGGCTGGCCCTGAATGAGGTGGTGGTTCCTGATGAAACAGTTGCACCTTTCTAGGTAAGGCAGCCCTGATCCCAGGACCCCTTAGACTCCACCAGGCTGGTTTTGAGTTGGAGGCTTTTCTGTACCAAGGAGATGGAAACCAGTTGTTTTCCTTCCCTGTTCATCTTATCAAAATCGGCTGTTAGGCTTTATAGGTAGTGCGGCCCAGCAGGAAGTTCAGGGCTGGTGCCAGGCTATACTCAGTAGGGATGGGGGCGGCCACCTCCATGACCTTCGAAAGACTCACAAGTGCAGCCGGTCAGCTCTTCGTGGAGAGCAGTTAGCCCAACAGGTTTTCTTATTAAAATTATTTTAAAATCATTTTTTCTAAGGATCTTCCCACAGATGCAGAGGAGGAGAGTTTTTTTAACATGTGCACAATAATTAAGAACATGGCGGGGGAAGGGGGGTCCATGTGGTTAAGACTCTGCACTTCCATTACAGGGGGCTCAGGATCTGTCCCTGGTCAGGAAACTAAGATCCTGAATGCTGCTCAGTGCTGCCAAAAAAATAAAAACAGTATGCTTTGGGACTTCGCTGGTGGTTCAGTGGCTAAAACTCTGAGCTCCCAAGGCGGGGGGCCCAGGTTCCATCCCTAGTCAGGGAACTGGATCCCACGTGCCACAACTAGCGCAGACCTGGTGTAGCCACATAAATATTAGAAAAAAGCATGGATTTTCAGACCATATTGATCTAGTTTCAGATCTAAACTCTACCCCTTACCAGCTGTGTGACCTTGGTCAAGTTATTTCACTTCTGAGCCTTGGTTTGGTTATCTGTGAATGTGGGTGATGCTGATGTAAGAATTAAATGTGATTTGAGTGTCCCAGTACTTCACTTGGTGCCCAGCACAAAGCTGGCCCTTAGAAAATAGGAGTTAACCTATTTACAGTATTGCAGTTCTTGCTGAATCTTTTCATGTGAAAGATGATGCCATGTAGAACACATTATAGAGAAAAAAGCTGAGGACGATACCAGACTGCTGACAGTGATCACTGCAGGCAGGAGTTAGAAGTGGAGGGTGAACAGGAGACCTCTGACTTTCTATGTCATTTATTCTTATAATATGTGAATTTCTCATAGCAAGCATGTATTACTTTTATAATCAGGAGAAAAAAGTGTTTTGAAGTTTTAAAATTCTCTGTGACAATATTAAAAACTTGAGGGAGAATACTTACCCATATCTTTTCCACCTGTGTGCATATTGTCTTGTACTTGTGATCATGGTGTTCAAACAGTTTTATCTGATAACTTGTCACAAGAGTCTTTCTATGTTCCTGAATAGTCAGCGTAGTGTTCTTTGGGAGGATGTATGGAAATTTTGATCACGGTCTCCATTGTTGGCTAATTATGGTTCCACTTTCTATTGCTGTTACAGGTAGTGTGTAGCTTGCTCTGTGTTCCTTTGTAATTGGGCATAGGGGTTATTGCCACTCCAGCTGTTACAAAGCATGAAAAGTGTTCTGGCTAGTGTGGGACTCTGGGAAAGAACCCCTGGGGCTCT
The DNA here is from genome assembly GCF_023091745.1 of Budorcas taxicolor. Lineage (NCBI taxonomy): Eukaryota > Metazoa > Chordata > Mammalia > Artiodactyla > Bovidae > Budorcas > Budorcas taxicolor. The sequence continues at coordinate 69,949,810 of NC_068926.1, forward strand.
GAGAACCCTCACATGCATCAGCGGAGAGTTCTGCTTTGGGCCAGAGCCAGCCCTTTCTGGCATTCACAGCTCCTTAGCTGGGCCGCCTGGAAGGGCAGAAGAGCAGAGCTCCTCTGCCTTGGGGTTGAGATGGTCGGAAAAGAGGGTGGGAGGTGCCACACGTATGTAAGGTGACATGTGACAGGTACGGGAGAAACCTGCTGGTTCTAAAGTGGAGTCTCTTCCACACAGGGATTCCAAGGGTTTGGATTCGGAGATGGTGGCTTCCAGATGTCTTTTGGAATTGGGGCCTTTCCCTTTGGTATATTTGCCACAGCATTTAACATAAATGATGGGCGGCCTCCTCCAGGTAAGACCCTGTTCTCTCGGTAATTTTGCTTGCGGACTCCTTGGAATTGCACAGTATGTATGTTACTACATGGATAATCAGGCTTTTCAAAATGCGCTGAACTCTTTCCAGATTACTGGTAGTCCTGGTCATAACACTGCACACTTACCAAGCATTAGGCATGTTCAGAGTGCTTTCCATCATAAACTCGGGGTCCTCACAATGAGCCCATGGGACGGGGGTGCAGTCAGCTCCATTTTACAAATCAGAAAACGCTCAGTAGTGGTTCCCAAGATATTTCCCATGCCCCTAAAATGAAAAGGGATAAACTATACCAGCTGAGTAGAAGCATCATCCTGGGCACGTACCCCTCACCTTTGACCATTGCGGGTGAGGAGGGCAGGGAGACTGCGTGGAGTCAGGACCTCTCGGTTCTCTAGCATATCTGGCCAGTTTCCCCCAGGATGCACATGGGGCTGGTCCTAAGTCCAAGCCCCCTGGGAACTCTGCCTGGGTCTGCCACCTGCTTCTGCCTTTCTCCCTTCAGCCAGCTTGAGTGCCAGCTCATTCAGTGTAGGGCAGGGTGGCAAGGTAGATGCCCTGGGCTCTGTTACAGTCTGATGCCCGGGCCTGGATCCTGACCCTGGAGCTGCCGAGGCCACTGAGCGCTGCCTGTGCTCACTGGCGCCTCTGGTGTGCAGGGCATGGTGCATGGTTCCGGAGCAGGAGCTCATGCTGTCAGGACAGGAGCCTCTCCTGCGCTGTCCATTCTTCTCGTGCCTCCACCCTGGTGCTTGGCACATGGCAGACAATCCATGAGTCTTTGTTGCCTGCCAGCCTCCCTGGCTCCACCAGAGCGCCTCACTGGGGAGGAACACGGCCCCATGCAATCTGGGGACTGGCCTTCGTGCCTTCCTCTGCCCCAGAAGTCTCTCCCCTGCCCATCTGCTGTTTCACCAGAGGAGAGAGGTCCCCCAGCGCCGGGTGTGCTCTGCTCCGAAGCAGCCACTCAGGGCGCTGGGAGGAGCAGGCGCCTGCCTGGCAGCACGGTTCCATCCATCCTGGCCCCGCCTCGCCTGGGGCTTCCCAGGCGCACGGAGTTCACAGCCAGGCTGACCGCGGGCCACTGCACCCCCTGCCCCAGTCACAGGCGGTTTTCCCTGTCGTGATGGGTACAGTTTGCCCATCTGGGATGGAGATTCTCCTAACTCCTTGCCCCACAGGCAGGAGGAGGAGCTCTGCATAGTAGCTTTTCTCAGAGCGGAGAGGAGTGGAGACCCAGGCTCTCAGCCCACTTCTGCCCCGAGCCTGCTATGCACTAAGGGAGACAGGTCTTCTTGTCTGTCTGGGCGCTCGTTCTTGCCTCTGAAAAAGGAAGACACCCCACATGGGGCTCCCTGAAACCCCTCCTGACTCACCAGTGCCGGAACCCAGAGACGGTGTGCAGAGGCTGAGAGCACAGCTGCGGGGTCTCCACCAGCTCATGGACCTTGAGATGTTGGGAAGGTTCCCTCATACCTGTGCTTCAGTCCTTGTTACACAAAATGGGATAAAAATACCTACCAGGCCGTAATGTGTATACTAAACAGCACACATAAGACACTTAACAGAGAGTAGCTTTTCTTCTTTTCCTCCAAGACTTTCCTGTTTTATGTGCACCTGCAGGCAACAACCCTCTTAGGATAAACTGGAGACTTTTATCCTTGTTGTTACATGATTCCACAGTTTTAAAATAATTCTGATTTTGTTTTGTCTGATATTATTTGGGGTTGGAAATATTTTCAGTGTAGCAGGATTCTGTTGTAAAGAGACGAAGCTTGATGCTCTGGACTTCTGACCCAGCGGCCAATGAGCACGGCTGCTGCATTCTCACAGCCTCTCCCCTCCCTTGTGTCCCTCCAGCTGTCCCGGGAACGCCCCAGTACGTGGACGAGCAGTTCCTCTCACGCCTCTTCCTGTTTGTGGCCCTGGTGATCATGTTCTGGCTATTGATTGCCTAATGCTGGGCTCCCGGCCCACATCCACGGCAGGGCCGCTGGACCAGTGATACGCCACCCCCACTCTTGATGTTTGACTTCCTGGCTAATCCTGACCCCTGGAATCAGTGGGGTTAGCGACACATCAAGGAGTCTTGCTTCTCCATCAGAGCTTTGGAACTCAAGACCAGCCGTTGAGGACCCTGGAGTCTGGCCACTGCTGTAAACACCCTGCTGTAACCTCAGGCCTTGGCATCAAGTCAGTCTCTCACTGGTTACACCATGAAATCCTGTCCAGCCAGCTCAGCAGGTCCTGACTCCACACAGGGGAGAAGCAGGAGAAGAGGAACTGTCCAGTTTCACCCGAAGTTAACATTACAAAGACAAAGGGATGAACCCAGTATGGAAACTTTATTCCATCTCTTTATAAAAAATACCCCTTGGTGAGTGGCCTCTGAGGTCAGTGGGACTCCTCGAGCAGAGAGGTTCCCCTTTGGCATCCCAGTGCTGTTCTGTCCTGTTTCCTCCTCTTCCTCCTCAGCAGACGTGCATGAAATGGCTGTTCTATTAAGATCCTTATTGCAGCAGCTGGAGCTGGGGTTGATTCATGAACTCACCAGAGACCCAAAGATTGATTGCCTCTGGGCCTTGTTCAGTGTCTTTGGCTCCAGGGTGGCCTGAATGACCTCCTGATTTCCTGACGTATATTACCCACAGAGACATGTGGTTGCCCATCACCTCACCCTCCAGAACTGTGCACATCTGCCTCCTGCCCAGGGGCACCATCCCAGGTGATTGCCGAGCCCGGGACCGACTGCATCTTAGGAGAGACCTGCTGTGGGACTCAGGTGGGGTTCCGAGCTCGGATGCAGAAAGGACTGAATGAGCAGCTATCCCAAGGCCGCAGAAGCTCTGGGTGCAACTTCTCCCAGACCCCCCAGAGGAAACTGGGGGGCCGTGTTGAGTCATCCCAGCAGCATGTTGAAGACCACTCTCCTCAGAAGCCAGATTGTCCTTAATGAAGAGGCAGGGACAGGGAGACCAGCGTGTGACTCTGATTTTGGTGTGGCTCCAAGACCTATGTGTGTGCTAAAACTAGGGGAGCATGCGCCTCCAGAGCCGACAGCCCCTGGTGTTTTGTAGAGCCGGGCACAGAGACCAGGAGCCTCAGCATGATAAGAGGATGCGGTCTTCCCATGGAAACCTTCCTCTGGAAACGTCCAGGGAAGCCATTCCTCCCCAGCCCTTGATCTGATTTTCAATCTCTAAAGCTTCTTCCTCTGAATCTGGTTGAAGAAGTGTGGTGCCGGCAGCAGGCCAGCTCACCGGGTGGGAAGGTTCTCGCTCTGACAGTCTGGCCTCTTCCTAGAAATCGAGTCTCTTACAAGAGAGATCCTCAGGGTTGGGGGAGGTGGGTTTACTCTGGGGTGCTCTCCCATCACCGTTCCACACTGCTCCTGGGCTTCCCCAGTAGAGAGCCCCCCTAGTGTGTGTTCCAGATACAGCTCTGCACAGCCTGTGGAGACAGAGACCTGGAGGAAGATGAGGGAGGCCCTCTGCCCCCTCCACTGCAGCCCCCTTCCCCAGCCCCATAGCTTTCAGTGCCAGAGCTCAGTGTTCAAACCGACAAAACACAAGTATTGAATAGGTGGTTCGTTTACCGAACCCATTTGGTAGGAATAAGCCACCTCCTTTACAGTGTACCTGATGGATTTTAAACATTCCCTGGGCGCCCACAGGAGAAAAGTGCTCTTTTTCTCACCTCTGGTGAGGGCCCCTGAAGTTTCTCAGTGCGATGGCCCCACCTAGTGATGGGCAAGAGGACTTCAGTTGGATGGATCCAACAGAAATGGGTCTGCAGAAGAAAGGTTAAAGAAAGAAGGGTTGCAGGTAGGAAGACAAATAATTTGGACCCTTCAACGAAGTGGAGTGGGCCCAGGCGAGCTCCACCAGCAAAGGCATCCCAGGAAACTTAGAAAAGCCAGGTTGGCCCAGTGCTGATCTTGAACCTTGCAGGTCCCCACTCGCCCTCTGCCAGGAGCTGGGGCAGGAGAGCTGACTTGGGACTGCCGGCCCAGCCCTGACAGGGAGCCCCCTTCTGAGCCCCCTGCAGGCTCACCACATAGCCTCTCTGCCGAGGCAGTTTTCCTCTCTTGTGTGTGTGTTTCTATGTTCTGGGCCCCAGCCCTTCCTGCCACCTGTCAGGAAACAACACCGTGTACAGTGGCACACCTTGCCCAGTCACTAATTTTCACTGTTGTGAAAGCGATTTGATTTAGAATTAAACAAACGGTTTTACATAACTGAGCTGTGGAGTTTCTGTGTCAGAGGAGTGAGGGTATGGGTTGGGGACTCGTCACACTGGTCTGGCCTCTTCAGAGCACCTTTGTGTCCTCAGGAATGTTAAACTGAGGATGAACGTCTTCAAACACCCGTGGATACTTAGAAATGAGAAGCTTAGGTTGGAGGCCTGGTTTCAGAGACAGCCGCACCCAAGTTGTGACCTGTCTGGCAGGCAGACCCAGTTCTGATAAGTGTATGGAAATCTGCAGCTTGCAGGCTGCCGCCATGGAGCCTAGCCTGTGGCCCGAAAGAGCCCTGAGGAAGGCGGGTTGCCGAGCGTCAGCACGTCTCTCCGTGTTCCCTGACGAGGGAGGCTGTCTAGTCCTCCAGCTGCGCCCTCCACCTTGAGCAGGGGCCGTGCTGCTCTGTGAAGCTCCTTGGGAGATGGTGGGATTACAAACCTGGCCCAGCCTCAGGCTCCCCAGCACATCGGAGCTACAGGTCATCCCTCTGAGAGGAGCTCTCTTCACCCTCTTAAACTTTGACCTCAGAGTTACCAAGTTGAATAGTGTCAAGATGTAGTAGAAAATGCTAAGAAAAGGGAGCTCTGCTGCTGCGAAGTCGCTTCAGTCGTGTCCGACTCTGTGCAACCCCATAGACGGCAGCCCACCAGGCTCCCCCGTCCCTGGGATTCTCCAGGCAGGAACACTGGAGTGGGCTGCCATTTCCTTCTCCAATGCATGAAAGGGAAAAGTGAAAGCGAAGTCGCTCAGTGGGGTCCGACCCTCAGCGGGTCGTGTCTGACTACAGCCCACCAGGCTTCTCCGTCGCTGGGATTCTCCAGGTAAGAGTGCTGAAGGGAGCTCTAGGAGTTGATAAACCCAGTAAGAAGAGGAAACCAGGCACAGGAGAGCGGGGCAGGAAAGCCTCTGCGGGCCAGTTTCCCAGCCCCAGTAGCCGCCAACACAGGTCCAGTCGTAACTTACCCCACTCGCACTGCTCCTCTCCAGTTCATTTGTCCTGCTGGAACACTGTTTGGAAGCAAATTCTCGTCATAGCCCATCTTAAGTATTTCAGTGTGCATCCCAATAATGATTCTTAAAACTAGCCAGAATACTTTGCATGTACCTTTAAAAATTAATGGTACTTCCTTAATATCATGTGTCCCATCATTGTTCAAATCTTCCTAGTTGTCTCATAACTTTTCGTACAGTCTGTCTGTGTTGAGATCCAAAATAGACCCATACATTGGTATTGGATGTCTAAGTTTCTGTTATATCTATATGGTCCTTTTCCATCTCTTCTTTCCCTTGGGGTTTATCTGTTAAGGAAACCAGTTCATTTGCCCTGTTGAGTTTGCTGTAGCTTCACTTTCGCTGTTTGCATCACTGTGGTATTAACCAAGTCTACTTACGCTTGCATTTCCTGTAAGTTGGTTGTTAAGTCTAGAGACTTGGCCAGATTCAGGTTTTATTTTTTGTTTGTTTTGTAAGACTGTGTCATAAGTGGTAGTGTATACCCGCTGCATCATATCAGGAGACACATAATGTCTGGTAGTCTCTCTCTCTGATGTTAGCAGCCTTTCCTGATCACTGTCTAGAACAGCACCATGGAATAAAATTTTGACAGTTGTGCAGATGTTCTCTGTCTGCGCTGTGCAACACAGTAAGCGCTAGCCACAAGTGGCTGTCAGGCTCCTGAAATGTGGCTAGTGGCCTGAAGAACTGAATTTTTCAATCTCAATTTAAATAGCCACATATGGCTAGTGGCTACCTCACTGGACAGTGCAGATTCAGATTAGTTCACAGGGGTTGCAAAATGATACAATTGAAAATAATGTGTTAAGAGTTTAGAAATGACTGCACTTCTGGCAGAACGGGACAACAAAACTACAGAGAACTTGGGGAGCAGGGGGGTCACTGGGCACAGCTGGTGGCTGTAGGCATGGCAGAATGGTACTCGGGCAGAATGCATTCAGGAAGAAGCAGAGTCCTGGAGTGACGGGAGTAGGAAGAGAAGGCTATAGGGTGAGATGTGGTTAGCTCGTGAGGGCCTGGTTTGGCTGTTATTTTGTCGGCAGTGGAGAGCTATTACAGGTTTTTGAGCAGAGAGGTGACAGAAGCATAACTTTGGATGATTCCCCAGTCCATGTTAGGCAGGACGATCCAGGGAGAGGCGATTAGAGACCCTAGACTGATTTGGTTTGAAGCACATGGAAGCGACACTGGGAGTGTCTGGCTGTTGACCAGTAGACCAGTTCCCTCAGGATAGCAGAGCTTGAACCTTAAGCTGGTGTTAGGGCCCAGGTTTCCATTTCTGTTGGCCCAGAGAGTTGACTGTGAGTCAGTCAGCCGTATCTGGCCTCAAGGACTGACCAAGCCATGGTCATGTAGTCAAACTGGACAGTTGACTTGGTGCCAGAAACGCAGCGGGCCTTCTCCCTGCACACACAGGTCTTTTCTGCCCTCCAGAACTCCCTTTGAGTTCATCAGTGCTTTTGAAATGTTCTTTGTGTCCATGTTGAAAAGCTTTTTCTGGGTTATATCATTTCTAGAGACTGCTGTTCTCTTCCTTTACATTTTAACTTGCATTTCTCAGAGTTCCCTCAGCTTCCCAGGGGGCAACTTCGGGGAGTTGTTTATCCCCTCACTCCCAGTGGGTGAAGACCATGAGGCTGGAGATGGGAAAGAAATGAGAGAGAGTGAAGAAGGAGATGAAACAGACCTGGGTACCTTGCTGTGGGGCAGAGGGAGAGGGAAAGCCTCCCGGGGGTCTTGATTCCAAGGCTGCCAGCGTCTGGGAAGATACAGTGTAACCTCTTCCATGTGCGGGACAAATAAAAGTCCCGCGCCTCTTGTCTAGCCCTGAGGTGGCTTGTCAGGAGAGTTCCCTGGATCCCCATCACTTTAACTCAACACACAGTTTCATCTTTACTTTATCAGAGGAGAGATTTCTTCAGACACTAAAGCCAGCTGCAGAAGAGGGTTCCCAGGAACTAACAGAAGTCAGGCACATCTCCCCCACTGCCCCACAGCACTTTCTTCACACTCAGGACATCAGCGGCCCATCTGACCTGCATCTGGTTTGGACTACATGCTCAGGGCACAAGGGAAGAGAACTGTGCTCACCTTTGCTTGGACTGGAGTCGGCTGGGTGGAATTTCGTCCTTGGTGGGAGTGTCCTGATTCATTTCCTTGGGCCCCCTTCCTGGTCATTTGTACACTTTCTCATGACCTAAATCTGATCTAAGGAAAGACCCCGCACAAGAAAATCAGACAGGAAGGACCTCAGGGACCAGCTGATGTGGTCAACCTTCATCACACAGGGAACCAAATCCAGTGAGGAAAGTGGTTCTCAAGGCCGTCAGCCCGTGGCTGCCAGAAACCAGTCTGCTGTCCTAAATCCTGGTCCAGGGCTCTTCTCTACAAAGAGGAGTCCGAAAAGGGTGAATCCAGACCACAGGTATATTTCCACTGGAAGATCTGGTGTTCTGGAGTCATTTATGTACGTACTTGGCCTGTTAAGGATCTGCCACCGAGTGTGAGCTTGCTTCTAGACAAGTGGCTTCTCTGAGCCAGAAGCTTCTGAGAAAAGCTCACCCCCCACCACCCTCCCCAAAGCTGTTTGGGGGGTAAACCTGGTTTCTCCAGCTTCATACTCTTGATTCCAAATACTCTGCTGAAAAGAGCTCTGAACTGGAGATTAAGAGCCTGTGTTCCCATTCCAGCTCAGCTCATTTTGAGGCAGTCAAACCTGACCCTCTAGCTTCTGTTTTCTTCATCCTTATGGGTAGAGAGGCCTCTGAGTTAGATCTCAGGCCTGCTCGGAATCGCCCTCACCAGTTCGGGCACCCAAGGCGGGCGCCTCCAGCGCTAGGGGGCGCTAGGGCCGCCACAGAGCCCGCGTCAGGGGGGCGGGGCCTGGCCTCGGCTGGGCGGGGCGTCGGCGGGCGGGCCCCCGTGCCAGGTGCGGGTTTGGTCCTCCCCGGGCGCCGTAGGCGGCGCAACCCGCTCGCGCCCGGGGCAGAGGTCCTCCCGCGCCTGAGGCGGCGGCGGGAGCTTCGCGGAGGTGGTGTGGCAGCGGTCTCTTCCTCCTCATTTCCGCGCCTCCGGGACCATGGCGGCGCAGGCGGGTAAGAAAGGGCCGCGCCGTCCTGTCCTGGGCTCGGGGCGCCTGAGGGGAGCTGGCGACCTCTCGGGAGTGTCTGTCTGTGGTCCCCGCTCCTCAGAGGGATAATTGGGCGAAGGAGCGCAGCGCTCCCCGGAGACGCGGAGGCTGTGGGGGCGGGGAAGAGGGCTCGCGAGAGGGGGCGGCTGGCGGAGTGGGTCGGTTTCCCGCGAGCTGAGGTCCCTGAGGGGAGGAATGCCGGGGAGCATCTTTTTCTGTGGCCCTGGCGGCTGCAGGTCCTCAAATTAAAACTGGAAGCTGAGGAGCCCGGGTTTCCTTGGAGTGAGGGGTTTGAGGGCACATGGAGAGTACGGGAACCTCAGAGTTTGGGGCAGTTCTGAGGGAATGCAGTTACCCCGGGTAATGGGTTTTCTGTGGAAAATTGCGGAGAGTATGGCATTCCCCATGGGATCCAAGGCTTCTGGCGGGTATGTTGCGGTCGGTCTCCTGGGCGTTGGGATTCTTTGCAGGAAGTAAGCAGTGTGGGCTCCTTGGGGATTTAGGAAGCGACGGAGCGTAGGGAGAGAGTGCGTCTTTCTGGGGCAAGTAGGCCCCCGCCCCCTGAGGGCCCCTCTGAGCAGAGAGGAAGGTGGGCCAACACCTCCTAAAAGGAAGTATCTAAGGGAGAAGGGTAGCTTCAGGGTTAGGTTGGCTGGGCCTGCAGTCCCCTCCCCATCACCTCACACCACCCTGCAGCTTCCTGCCCTCCTTGTCTGTCCCCCAGCACCAGGACCTTACTGTTTCCCAGCCACCTGTGTGGGTGGCCCAGCCTTTAGGTCCACCAGGGTCAGCATCCAGAAGCTTTCTAGAGCTGGCAGGAGGGAATAGTGGAGGGGGGAGACTGTCCGGGATATCTGCCCCTGCTTCCTGGCTTTCAGCCTGTGGACAGTCACTTCCTCCATCCTGAATACAAGGAGCAGGCCACCAGTGGGTCACTTCCTCACCATGGGAGCATGGCATTTTCTCCTTATTCTTGATAATAGGCTCCTGGAGAAAGAGGGCTAGGGGTAGACATACTGCCTGTCTCTTCCTGTTTTACTGGGTCTTTTTTTTTTAGCTTCCAGAGTTTTTTTTAATCTCAAGTGATTTCTAATTTTTTTTTCCCTAACCTCTAGGTAATGTCGGTTCCCTGTCTTGAACTTTGATTCTCAGAAACTTGTGAAAGATCTTAGAGTGCAGTAATGTTTATTGGCTCTTGCTCTGAAGGAAACAAAAAGCTGTCTGGAGGTATTAGTGCCTCTGGATGCATTAGTTTGTACATTCTTCCATAAAAATATTTATTGGATACTTCTGGACCATGCGCTTAGCCAAGCGCTGAGAAATATAAACAAAACAGACACAGTTCTTACCTTTATGGTGCTTACACTCCTAGAGATGAACGGTAAATAAATGAGGTGAGCAAATGAGATAATTACAATAAGATTGCATCAGGGGCAAGTGGAGTGGATAGGGAATACATTCCTTTAAAAAGCAAGTTTATACTGAGCCCTGAAAATAAGTAGAAGTTAGTCCAGCTAAGAAAGGGCAAAGAACTTTCCAGGCAGAGGGAACATAAAAAGGTCCCGAGGCAGGAAGGCATGTGGTGCCTTTGAAGAGCTAGGAGAAGGTCAATATGGCTGTTTTATGGGAGAGGAGACTAAGGTTCAGAAATTGCTTGTTCAAGGTTCCAAAGCCAAGTAAATGGCGGTGGTCAGAATTAATATTTTCCAGCTTCGAATTTGGTGCATCATCCTCTCTATATCATAAACACTAGAATGAAGTTGCCCATGGAGTCAGAGAAGGAAGTGGGACTTAAATTTTTACTTGTTATGTCTGAACTGTGTTCCAAGACAACTCAGGTTCCTGTGTAACAGGAGTATCAACAATAAAGAAATCAAATATTTGCTGAGTACCTGTGGTGTCTAAGGCACTGGGCTGGGTCCAAGTGTTACAGATGCTAGAGATAATGTAACTGTCCTCATTTTACATGTAAAGAAACTGAGGCCCAGGGAGGAAGATGGATTTGTCTAGGGTCACTCAACTAGTGGTAGAGCCAGGACTAACCTTTGACCTGTCCAGTGCTCTTTCCAGTAGTCCAAAGTCCTTGAGGTGTACAGGATCTGGCACACAGTAGGCCGTTAGTAAATATTTGTGGAAATGAATAATATGTGGTTTGTGCCTTTGACATATTCACTATTTAGAGTAATTAAGGAAAAAATAAACAAGACAAGCTATTATGAGTCCTGTAGGTGACAACATTTTATGTGTGTGTATTAGTTGCTCAATCATGTCCAACTCTTTGTGACCCCATGGACTGTAGCCTGTTAGGTGCCTCTGTCCATGGGATTTACCAGCAAGAATACTGGAATGAGTAGCCATTCCTTTCTCCAGGGGATCTTTCTGATCCAGAGATGGAACCTGCATCTCCTACATTGGAGGCAGATTCTTTTATTATCTGCGCCACCAGGGAAGCTTTCAGGTGATAACACTAGGGAATTTCAAAGGTGAAGGAGAACTTTATTCATACATTCATCCCACAAATATATATTAAGTTCCTACTGTATACCAACACGTCTAGGCCTGGGGGATTCAGCACAGGGCAAGATAGATCAAATCCTTTCCCTCATGAAGTGTATGTTCTGGTGGTGAGAGATAGACAGTAAGTAAATATATGAATATCATATGTCAGGGGTAACTGCTCAGAAGAGAAATGAAACGTATCTGGGGGAAGAAGATTTTGGACAAGGAATACAAGAAAATGAGCAAAGACCCTGAGCCAGGAATGTGCTTGGCATGTTTGAAGAACAGCATGGTGTCCAGAGTGGCTATCACATTTGTTCAGGTCATACTTGAGGGTAAGATTTGAGAAATCTTAGGTAGGTTAAAGAAAGGGGGATGGGATTTAGCAGGTTGATATCCTGGTAAGGGAGAAACTGAGGGTACAATTGCAAAGGCTGGTGAGTTTCAAGATCTTCACAAGGGGTAGTGACTTGATATGTACGGTGGAGACAAAGACTGGAAGGTGTGGGAGTCGTAGGAAGTGGAATGTAAGGCTGAGAAGGTGCGCGAAGCCGGACTGTGGAGGATTTAATGCCAGGCTTGTAGAATTTTCTGGTATGCAGTAGAGACCATAGGTTTAGTGGCACGATGTGTGTATTTTATGTTTAGACTATCAGTCTATTTTTGGTGGGCACAATGAATTGGACAAGGGTGAGGAAGAGCACCAGTCTGGAGTAGGGTACTTTGGGCCCAGAGCTGAGCTTGTTAGTGATAGGAAAGGGGAAGAAGGCACCAGCCAGAGGAAATGCCTTTTGTTGTGGTCAGGGCAGGGTGACACGAATGGCCCTGGATATGGGATGGAGGGAGCAAGGCAGGGTCCAAGAAGACCACAAGGTTTTAAAGCTGAATAGAAGCCCATCATAGAACAGGAACCCAACTGTTAGACTTTCCACATTCCTGGTGTGTTGTCTGCCTTTTCTGGACGCTAGGCTGGTTTTAGCTCAGGGCTGGCTTCTGATCAGTGCAAACTGAGGCAGGAGCTCAGGATCAGGCATACTAGGGAGGGGTGGGGTCCACCCCCAGGTATCACTTGGGCGTTGCAGTGAGAGGACAGGGAGCTGTGCAAGTCTCTTACAAGTCTGTTCTTTCCCACTTTTGACCTCGCTTTATACAGTGACAAGAATTAGACTCTCTTACCTTTTCATTCACATCCAGCAGTAGCTAAACATGAAACCATTGCTTGATTCCATTAAAGTAAACCTTGAACATCCATCCTGGGATTCTGTTTGGTTAGATCTTTCTGGCCATGATTTATTTTTCCAGGAAAGAAAGTCTAGAATGTAGTTGAAGACATAGACTTTGGAGTTAGCAGACCCTGTGGTCTAATTCCAGCTCTAACACTTACTAATGGACCATGTCCATTTCATTTTCAGTAAAATGGAAACAGTACTAGTCCTTATTTAATGGAATCCTTATTTTTGATTTTTAGTTTTTAGTCACTCAAGTCCTGTCCAACTCTTTGAGACCCCATGGACTGTATCCCGCCAGACTCCTCTGTCCATGGAATTCTCCAGGCAAGAATACTGGCGTGGGTTGCCATTTCCTCCTCCAGGGGATTTTTCCAACCATGTTCATTTAGTTCATGCTTGCATAGTGCTTAGAACACTGCCTGACACATAATAAGGACTCGAAGTAGTTCTTCCCTGCCATTGACAGTGGGTTGAGAATGTCCATCCAAGAGTGTACGATTTGGTTAACCAGGTTCACCAATTTGTAGCCCTTCCCCCAGATAAGAAAATGCCCACTCATTCACCGCTAAGTAAACTTGTTGGAAGTAAGAACCTGAGTGCCTCAAAGCTACAAGAACCACCTGTCTTGTTTGTGTCTCTACCAAATATCTTACTCCTCTACCAAGCTTGCCCTGCCCCCAGCACCTGGTTTGTCCCTCTTTGAGGTATGTTATTTTTGTACATATCCTTGCCCCTTATACTCATGAATGGCCCCAGAAGTTGGTGGCGTACTTTGTGTCTTGCATATGGGCACATAGAAAACATTTGCTGGATTTGTTTTGGAAACCTCCCCTTCGGATTTTAGAGGCCAGTGGGTTTTTCTGTATGTTTGGTTTTTTTTTTTGACTGCGTGGAATACAGGATCTTAGTTCTCCCACCAGGAATTGAAACTGTGTCCCCTGCAGTGGAAATGCGGAGTCTTAACCACTGGACCGCCAGGGAAATCCTGAGGCTAGTGTATCTAATAGCTCAACTTTTTCCCCAGCCAACTCCCTAGGTATACAGGAAAGAAAGAAGGAAAGCTACTCACAATTCAGTTGCCAACTAAGTGCCAGGCACTGTGGGAGGTATTTTCATGTAATGTATTTCTCTTAATCCTCTTGGTAATGCTGTAAGGTGGATGACATTATCGTCTTTTTAAAGATTAAGAGACAAGGGAGGTGAAATAGGTGAAGAGAATTAAGAGGTACAAACCTCTAGTTATAAAATAAGCCATAGGGATGTAATATACAGAATAAGGAATATAGTCAATAACATTGTAGTAACTTTGTACAGAAACAGGTGGTTACTGAAGTTAGTGTTAGTGTGGTGATCATTTCATAATGTACACAGACATCAAATCACTATACAGTACACCCGCATAATGTATGTGAACTATATTTCAATTTAAAATCTTAACTGATAGGAACTGGAGGAGAAAGTTACTTGTTTACTTTCTTAAAAAAAAAAAGTTTAAGACACAGGATCTGAGAGGTTAAATAATTTGCACAAGGACAGAGAGTCAAGTTTCAAACCCAGGTCTAATTCCAGTTCTTCTGCTTAACCCTTACAAATGTTTCCCAATAAACTAAAGAAGGGCAGAAGGGAACAACAGCAAGAACAAAACCTTCTAAGATTCCTGTGTCTGTGCCTTGACCTGAAAAATGAGAGGCCCCTGGTTTGATGTCATAGACTCTCAGAATTAGTAAGAATAATCTGACCCCTCCCTTTATGAAGAATCTAAGGTCCAGAAAAGTCCATTAGCATCTTTAAAAATCATCTAGTCTTTCTTCCTTAGACACTCCCTTTGGTATATTTGGGAAGCTAGTGAGGAGGAAAATCCTTTGGTATGCAGAGAAGAGTATCTGCTGGAACATAAATCATTATTGTTAGTCTTGTTGGTAGTCACTTCATTAAAATGTGATATTTTTTCTCTTGGCTGTTTCCTACCAGTTGCTGCCCTGCCCCTTGGCTTCCTGCTTTATCCCTGAACAAATCAGATTTCTATACCTGACCTGTCAACTCCCAGGGGCCACAGCAGTCACCATACTTGTTTTGTGCTGCACTGAATTGGCTGGGTTTTGTTCCTGGTTCTCATTGTCTAGTGGAACATGAGAAGCACCATAGATTTTTTTTTTCTCAAGTTAAAGGATAGAATCTGTACATGTTAGTTCAGGTCAGGCTTTATGGTTTCATGAGCTCTCAGCGCTTGGAATTTCTCACCACTTTGAAGTCAGAAAAGGACTAGTTTGCAGAAACCCAACTCTTAGCTCAAGATTAAGGTGAATGTTAGTGTCTTATGGGAAATGCACTGGCTCTGAGTTGGGGTGGCAGGCTGAGCCTTCCACAGAGTAACTGTAGTCTTGAGCAAGTCTCAGCTTGTCTGAGGCTGCCTGGGGTAGTGAAACGGAGAAGGCAGTGGCACCCCACTCCAGTACTCTTGCCTGGAAAATCCCATGGACAGAGGAGCCTGGTAGGCTGCAGTCCATGGGGTCGCTAAGAGTCGGACACAACTGAGCGACTTCACTTTCACTTTTCACTTTCATGCATTGGAGAAGGAAATGGCAACCCATTCCAGTGTTCTTGCCTAGAGAATCCCAGGGACGAGGGTGCCAGGTGGGCTGCCATCTATGGGGTCTCACAGAGTTGGACACGACTGAAGTGACTTAGCAGCAGCAGCAGGGTCATGAAAATGTAACAGGTCTGGTGGTCTCAGAACTTAGGTTTGAGACTTTCTCATGATTTGACAACTCAGTTATCCTCTGATCCCATTTATGTTTCAGAAAAATGAAAGGGTTAGGTTTGAATAGATGATTTTTAGCCTTACCATCCTGGTACTCTTGTGCCTGCCCCAGTAGAGTCACAGGTTGTTTGAGGGTCACATCACCAATTATTAAGTTGGAAGAGAGAAGCATGTATAAGCGGAATATATTTTATACTGTTTTTCCAAAGATCCTGAAGGTGAGAAACTTCCTAGCGAACCATTTATTGCAATTATCACCTTGTCTGCATTGCACACTTAGCACTTCTTAAAAGCAACAAATCCCAGTAATAACCATGAAGGCATCAGTCAGTTCAGTTCAGTTGCTCAGTCATGTCCGACTCTGCGACCCCATGGACTGCAGCATGCCAGGCTTCCCTGTCCATCACCAACTCCCAGAACTTGCTCAAACACATGTCCATTGAGTTGGTGATACCATCCAACCATCTCCTCCTCTGTCGTCCCCTTCTCCTCCTGCCTTCAGTCTTAATCTGTGAAGGCATAGGTTTTTGACTATTAAACACCTAACAAGGGCTCTGTATTGTTCAAAGCTGCTGAGGGCATTTACGTAGTCAAGCTCCCTTTGTCAGACTCTTGACAATCAGCAGTCACTGTTAAGTCTGCAGACAGGATCGGTAACCACAGTCAAGGGAGAGGTGAACAGCCTGGCACAGTGAGGTCTTTTCTTAGAGAATGACTTTCCCAGGCAGACAGCATTCTAGATTGGTCTTCCACTGGGCCTCACCAAGATCTCCAAGACTTTGTATTACTATATTTCTCTTCCTTTTCCTAGAATGAAGGTTGTAAGAGAGAATCATTGACTTTTAAGACTGTAAGCATGTGGAAAAGGCCAAGAGTATTTTTCTGAAGAAAATCCAGGCTTGGGAGGCTGAAGGTTCCGAGGGAATTGCCTAGGCCAGGTACAGTGTGACAGATCAGGACATCTTCTTGTGACTTTACCTGGAGGTAGTCCCAAGGACATATTCCAGGTGACTCATCGCTGCTGACTGTTGAAGCTTATCTCTGTAAATTACCTCTGTAGCTGGCAGCTGGGTAAAGTTTTTCAGTTCGATTTGCCACATAGAGTATCCATTTGGCACCCATCTTTAGGCTAGGCCCTGGAGATCTGAAGATGATCAAGATACACTCTTTGCCCCTAGAGTTGGGGGCAGTGTTGCAGAGAGGGAGGGACTGAGGAGGCAGAAACATAACGAACTGTAATTATAGAACAAATGGTATTAAGCAGGTATTTGACAAAGTGAAACAAACACTTCCTGCCTTTAGAGGACCATGAAGGGAAGATGGACGTCTGATGAAGGGCAGAAAAGGTGGGTAAACCGTAGCCTAAACCCTAAACACCCAGAGTAGCTCGAGGTGTGAGCGTTAGGATACAAGAATATGAATGTGTGACAGGAATAAACAATAGATCAAGATGTAACTAGAACATTCCTTTGTAAGGGGTGTTAAAAGATAAAGGTTCTTTAGGGCCACCTTGTAGAGGGCCATTCCTTCCTTTTTCTTCTTTATTTATTTTTGGCTGTGGCTGAATCTTCATTACTGTGAGCAGAGACTGCTCTTTATTGCAGTGTTCTGGCTTCTCATTGCGGAGGCTTCTCATGTTGTGGAACATGGGCTCTAGAGCGCACAGGCTTCAGTAATTGTGGTGCATGGGCTTAGTTGCCCCACAGGATGTGGTATCTTCCCGGACCAGGAATCAAACCCATGTTCCCTGCATTGGCAGGCAGTTTCTTAATCACCGGACCACTAGGGAAGCCCTCCTTTCAATAAATGTTAGTTGAGGGATTGTAGTAGGCCAGGGAGCTGACAATAGGCAGCTTTCGTGTGTGTGAGGAGCTTGTTTTCCTGCCTTAGGAGTTTTGCACAGATCTGCCCGCCATCCCAGTTTCCCCAGTTATCCTTTGCTCCTCCTCTTTGCCTGCTTAATTTCTCTTAATCCTTTAGAGCTCAACTTGGAAATTACTTCCTTAAGGAATATGTTCTTGTGTGCCCTACCCAACACCATTTGCTCCATTATAAGGATTTGATATCTCCTTCCTACAACTTGCCACAATTATAGTGAAAATAATTATGTTATTGTTTAATATATGCTCTATGTTTAATCTGTCTCCTGTGTGCTGCTCTTTTCTAACTGAGCATAGTTAGATACATAATTGGCATGCAATAAATATTTGCTGAAAGAATGACTGAAGCATAACCATTGAATTTAGCAATAAACAGTCACTGTTGATCTTGGTAAGACAGTTTCAGAGAAATGGTGGGGGTGGAAGTCAAATTGCCGTGGATTGTGTGGTAAATAGGAAGTGTGGAAATGAAGGCAGTGTAGTATGTGTAGACAGCTTCTTTTTAACTTGAAATATAGTTGACTTGCAATGTTGTATTGGTTTTTGGGTTTTACCGGATATTGAATATGTTTCCCCATGTTTTACAGTAGGACCTTGTTGTTTATATATTTTGTATATAGTAGATTATATCTGCTAATCCCAAACTCCTAATTTATCCCTCCCTGCCCTTTCCCCTTTGGTAATTATAAATGTGTTTTCTTTCTCTCTTTTTTTTAAGTCTTTCTTGAATTTGTTACAGTATTGCTTGTGTTCTGTTTTGTTTTTTTGGTCCCGAGGCATGTGGGATCATGGCTCCTGACCAGGGATCAAACCCACACCCGGTGCTCCCACACCCTGTGCACTGGAAGGCAGAGTCTTAACCCCTGGAATACCAGGGAAAGGGAAGGTGACGTGAAAGTCGCTCAGTTGTGTCCGACTCTTTGCGACCCCTTGGACGATACAGTCCATGGCATTCTCCAGGCCAGAGTACGGGAGTGGGTAACCGTTCCCTTCTCCAGGGGATCTTCCCAAGCCCGGGATTGAACCCAGGTCTCTTGCATTGCAGGCGGATTCTTTACCAGCTGAGCCACCAGGGAAGCCCTTTTTTTTTTTTAAATGATGCATCAACTTGTTCTTGACCCCTACTTATTTATTCACGGTAGTGCAGGCTTTCTCTGGCTGTGGCGAGTGAGGGCTGCTCCCCGCTGTAGTGCGCGGGCTTCTCGTTGCAGTGGCTTCTTGTGCTGCAGAGCTCACGCTCTAGGCACTCAGGCTTCAGTTGTGGCTCATGGGCTTAGTTGCTTCACAGCAGGTAGGATCTTCCTGGACCAGGGACCGAATTCTAGTCCCCTGCGTTGGCAGGTGAGTCTTACCCACTGCACCACCAGCGAAGTCCCATCAGTTTATCTTCTGTTAGACAGCTTTTAATACATGTGGCTACGAAGTGGAGAACCAAGGGTGGTAGCTAGAGGAGAAAGCGGGCTCCAGATTTGTTTTTAATGAGAAAGACTTGAACTTATTTAAATGGCAGTTGGAAGGAGCCAATGGAAAAGGGAGTGGTGGTGGAGACTGTCTTCTGAAAGGTGTGATGATGAGGTGGAGTCCAGATCAGAGCACAGTGCTCAACAGTTGAGTTCTGTAGACACTGGGGAGTCTGGGCGAGTCAGCCGAGACTGCGGTACACTAGGAAAAGCCAAGGGCCTGGCCTCGGGCTGGGGGGGTGGCCGTGCCAAAGGACACGGAGACTTTCCAAAGGTGGAACCAGGTGGATGTGAGAGGAGGAAGTTGAGGCAGGGATCTTGATTTTTGTGCCCTAGTGTCTAGTACTGGAGAAGGAAATGGCAACCCACTCCAGTACCCTTGCCTGGAAAATACCATGTACGGAGGAGCCTGGTAGGCTGCAGTCAATGGGGTCTCGAAGAGTCAGGCACGGCTGAGCGACTTCACTTTCACTTTTCACTCTCATGCATTGGAAAAGGAAATGGCAACCCACTCCAGTATTCTTGCCTGGAGAATCCCAGAGACAGAGGAACCTAGTGGGCTGCTGTCTGTGGGGTCGCACAGGGTCGGACACGACTGAAGTGACTTAGCAGTAGCAGCAGTGTCTAGTGCAGAGCACGTGTTAAGTGTGCGTTTAATGGCTTTGAGTTTCTCAAGATGAGCGCAGGCTCTGGAGGGTATGGACATAACAAGTTAGCTTGAATATCTTCATAGTGGAAATCCTGATTCTTCTTGAATTTTGGAAACAGCCAGAGGTCACTCAGAGCCAAGACAAATTGTTGAGTAAGTGGGTGGTCAGTTCAGAGACTGTCCCTTGTGGATTAAAAAGTAAAAGCAAGAAGCAGGTGTGGCTTAAAATAATGAGACTTGCTGGGGGTGAGATGTGGCAGTCTTAACAGGCCTTTCATGTAAGAGTTCCCAAAACATTTCATGCCAGTACCTCCAGAACTGGGAAGATTCATTTTGATGTCTGTGTTCACTAAAAACCCTCTCACTAAACCACTGTTTCACCTATAACCCAGTTGGAGGGAGTGTCTCAGACTTTTCTGCCTCAGAGTTTGTGAGGTTTTTGGTGCACTGTGTGAGCAGTACCACCCTCAAAACACAAAGGCTTCTCCCCCTTGAAAGTCTAAGAAGTTTAGATCCAGGAGGTGATGCATGGAGAGAGCGGGTGGGCTGAGGCTTTAAAACCTTCTGCCAGCTTATTCAACACTTCCCTGTGCTGCGAGGACAGCTGCCGGTGCCCTGGCTGCCCCAGAAGGCCGCCAGGCAGTCTTAAAGTGTGCAGAGCCATGCATTGTCTATTCATGGCCCCTGTGCCTGTAGACCAGGGTCCGGTGCCTGTCACTGTGCCTGTGGCAGTCTGGAGTTACCCAGAGAGAACAACGCTGCACACACGGGCGCACAACAGAGTCTTTTAACAACCCTGTCCCTTTTCCTAGGGCCGAGTCAGGTACCACAACCTGATCTCAGCAGCCCGCTTTATTTCATGAAGTTAGCACCTGAATCACACCAGGAGCATCGTGTTCTGTCCCTTTTAGAGGGACATGGACGGGCTCTGTGCTACTGCCCGTACTTCTCTGAGCCCACACAGCCCTTCCCCATCCTTTTTCAGCCTTTAGTAAACTTTCCCCATCTTTCAAGGCTCAACTTCCCCTGCAGACACTTTCCTGGCTCCCCTGAGCAGAATGAGCAGGAACTAGAAAGAGCACAGGCTTTAAAGTGAGCCAGACCTGAGTTGGGGTGCTAATGCTGCTGCTTGAGCTTCACCCCCAGCCCCAAGTTTCCGTTCCCTCACCCATTAAATGAATATAATAATATCTGTCTCATGGTATGTTTTGAGAATTGAGATTGGGTCTGTGAAAGAACCTTGCACAGTTCTTGGCAAGTAGGAGGCGTTCATGAAATGTTTGTTCTTTTCCTACTGTACTGGTAATTTCTTTCTCTGAACTAAGTACTTTGATGTGAAATAACATCTCAGTAAAAAAAAAAAAAAAAAAATACAATATGGAAGAATTGTTTCCTTTCCAGTGCATTTCCTCTTTCAGGAGCAAGGTGACTTATCCAACAGCCTCCAGTGTAGAGCTTAGACCGACGGGTCCAGTGAAAAGACCCATGATGCTGATTGAATGAATGAGCTCCTGGACGAAGTGATGGGAAATTAGCACAACTAGGGCTTTTGAGGAGAAGGACAAGGCTGCACCTTGTGTAATCTAGAGAACAGACCTTTCTGGGTGCTGGCTAGGGACAGTTGTAGGAAAGGCCGACCCGAAAAGAAAGAGACTTGTTCATTCCATGTACTCAGGACTGTGAGCATGGGCTGAAAGGAAGGAAAAGGCAGGTTTTGTTTCAGTAAAAAAAAAATAGGAGCAACCAGAACCGGCTTTTAAAATATTTATCTACTAATGTACTGGCTGCTTCGGGTCTTCTGTCGCTGCACTTGGACTTCCTCTGGTCGCGGTGAGCGGGGGCTGCTCCGGGGAGCATGGGCTCTAGGTGCACAGTAGTCAGAGCACGGGGGCTCAGTAGTTGTGGCACATGGGCTTAGTTGGAGTCTTCCGGGACCAGAGGTCGAACCCGGGCCCCCTGCGTTGGCAGGCGCATTCCTACGCCCTGTACCACCAAGGAAGTGCCAGGACCATTTTTTAAGAAGTGGAACGCCACTGCTTGTGAGGCCACGGAGTCACTGTCCCTGGGGAGATGAGCAGCTGGATGATTGCTCGGCAGGGATCTTGTGGAGGAGGGAACCGTGCGTGGAGCAGAGCATTACTCAGCCCTTCCAGCACCAGAGTCTGTTAACCCCATCTTCTACAAGGTGGGGATCCTGCCCCCGCCCTCCCTGCTTCTTCAGCCTCTGAACCCCTTGCTTCTGTGTGCAGGTGAAGATGCCTGGAGGTGTCAGGGCTGTGGAGACCACGTTGCTCCCAACCAGCGGTTGTACAGGACCGTCAGCGAAGCCTGGCATACCTCCTGCTTCCGGTAAGTGAGTCCATGTGCCTGTCTTCACCAGTGCCCTGCGGGCTAGGCACTGGCCTTCATCCTCTGGAAGATACAGAACAAGCTTCTGACTTGAGAGATTCCATTTCGAGGGGTGGTGTTCAGGGGGCAGAGGGAGGTGCCCAGGAAGTGCATGTTAGCAGAGGTCAGGTGTGGCCCCCCCCGACGCCAGATGGAACTGGAAGAACGGCACATGGGCCAGGTACGGCTAGAGGTGGGAGGTTTGGGGATGGGGGGAGCCCTTTTCAGGGTGTCCCAGCACCCTCATCTGGCCAGATGAGGAGACTGAGGATGAGAACGCGTGGCTTTCCTACACCTGCACTTCTGATTACACGGGTGCCTTGAGGGCTGTTGGCACAGCCAGCTCTTCTTCACTCCAGATGCCTCCCTAGCTTCCTGCTTTTTGTTATTAACTCTGTTATATCAGTGGCTCTTAGATGATTGTTTGGAGAAAGCTTGGTTTCTTGAAAACAGTGCAGCCTTTAATGTCAGATCTGTTCCTGCTCTCTGAGACTCAGTTTCCTCATCAGGAAAATACAGATGTTAATCATCTCTCTCACAGACTTGTTGAGATCTAATGAAGTCAAGTGTGGTAGGTACCTACTGAATGGCTGGAATCCTCGAGAGTAGGAGCTTGTCTTTGTATAATACAGAGTGTAACCCAGCGCCTGGCCTGCGGTCATTCTTCACCAGGAGGCTGGGTGGGCATTTGTGGTCTGAAGTGGCAGGGCTGTGCTCACGACGGAGAATGATAGAATGCAGACAGGCACCACGTGCTGTGAATTCCAGCTCCCACACACAGCAAAGCATCCCCTGGGCTGATAGCAAGTTCCTGAATTGACCTTTGAGCACTTGCCTCCGCCCAGGGAACTACGCGGGGGCTCCCACACACAGCAAAGCATCCCCTGGGCTGATAGCAAGTTCCTGAATTGACCTTTGAGCACTTGCCTCCGCCCAGGGAACTACGCGGGGGCTTGACCTGGAGGGCTCTGGCCTCTGGAGGGGTTGGAGCACTTTCCTGCCCTTTCAGCTCTAACTCAGAGCTCGCCAGTTTGGGCTGTGCATCTGACTGCCTTGGTTACTTCTCTCATCCCCAGGGAAGTTGATTCTACTTCCGTTTTGCTTCTTTGGTAAGATAGGAGCAGAGTGTCAGAGCTGCAGGGGCCTCTGGCTGCCCTTCCATTTTACAGCTCAGCCAAACCAGCATCAGAGCCTTGTGAGTTCCCAGGCTGGAACTCTCCTCGGCCTCAGCCGACATGGTCACGTTTGTTCCTGCCATTTTCCTACTTGTATGGATATGTTCTATCCAAAATAAGCAAGAATGGGTAGAACAAGCTATAGGAGAATTGTTGGATTCTCCTATAACTAGAAGCACCACTTTCTGAATGATACAGCCCCTTCATATCACAGACTCGAGGCCTGAAACGAGAAAGACAAAAATTACATGAAATGAGCTGGCTCTAGAACTGAAGTCTTGGGTCACTAGTAGGTCTGGTGAGATGCTAGCTTGTTAGAGTGCACTGAGTGTGTGTGTATGAGACAGACACAAGTACACGCTCACAAAGAAGTGAGGTACGTTATCCTGGTGGCAAAGAGTGCAGGCTATGAAAGAGAACTGTTTTCAAACCCTGGCTTTGCAGTTTATTAACTGGCCGTCAGTGACTTCCCTGAGCTTACCTCATCTGTAAAATGGGGAAAAGAATAGTTCTCGTCTCACAAGGTTGTTCAAGAGGATTAAATGTAGTGACCTGTGAAAAGTCCCTGGCATAGCGCCTGACACATAGAAAACCATTAATAATCAGTAGTTGTCATTAAGTGTTATGTTGAGTGTGTGTGTATTCCCCTATATGCACATGTGTATTTTAACTTTGAACCACCCTGGCAATTAAACCAATGTCATGCCTGTGGGGGAAGCAGAGTATTTCAGTTCAGTCTCCTATTTGCAGCTTTGCCTCAAGGACAGAATCCTTCTGATCTCACTCTACTGATGGGGCACGTCTCCTGACTCCTGAGCTTTCCCATGAAGTGGATGGCGTGGAACCCTTGGACAGAGCCTGGCGGTTTGCCCTAGGGAGACTGGCTGCTCTGGAGCCGATTTGTTGTAGTTGTTCAGTCCCTCAGTCCTGTCCGACTGTTTGTGACCCCACGGACTGCAGCACGCCAGGCTTCCCTGTCCTCCACTAGCTTCTGGAGTAGGCGCAAACTCATGTCTGTTGAGTCGGTGATGCCATCCAACCATCTCATCCTCTGTCGCCTCCTTCTCCTCCCGCCTCCAATCTTTCCCTGCATCAGGGTCTTTTCCAATGAGTCGGCTCTTTGCATCAGGTGGCCCAAATATTGGAGCTTCAGCATCAGTCCTTCCAGTGAATATTCAGGGTTGATTTCCTTTAGGATTGATTGCTTCGATCTTGCTAATTTGACGTTGCCCCAAATTGGAGGAATATTTTCAGGGCTTAGAAGGACTGCATTTTCTCTCTGACTCTAGAAGTGACCTTGGTTACGAGGAGCACAAGGCCTCAGCCTGAACCGTCTTAAAAGGTCTCTTCCACCCCAGCTCATCTGATTTCAGAGTGTGGGTTCAGAGTGTCTGGGTTCAAGTCTGCCAGAAGCAGCTACCCAAAGCAGATCCATTCTTTATGACTCCCAGCCCCGCTTTTACCCAGCTGGGCTCCAGTTACAATAAAGGAAATGACTTTTCTTCTCCCCTCCCCCCACACCTTTGTTTTCCTAGTCACAGGGTGGGGCTGGATATTGAAAGGAGAAATTGCTGGAGTTTGGCCCAACTCCTCCCCTCGCCTTCTTACACCAGCCCATCCCCTGTCTGCAGCCACATCCGCAGTCTTGCCTCCGATAGGGCCTTCCGCCAGATTCTCAGGTTCCCCGGACAACAGGAAATCACTTAAGGCTGGGAACCGCGGCTGTACAGTGGGGGCCAGGTGACAAACCTCCTGGAAGTCCGGAATTGTGCTGGTGCCGGCGGGCGCCTGGCCAGGATCCCCCTGGTCTCTGGACGCTTGGTGACCGCCCCTCCCGCTTCCTCTCCTCAGCCTTTGCAGTGGGCCCATTTGGACTCTTAAGCTCCTCCGACCTTCCTTCTCCATGAGCAGTGCTGTTGGTTCTAGAGCTGGGCCCTTCTCTCTGAAGCTCTCTGGAAAACTGGCCCCCTCTTGCTGGGGAGGAAAGCAGCTGGGCCACACACCGTTTGTTGTCGTTTAGTCGATATGCTGGGTCTGACTTTGTGACCCCGTGGACTATAGCAAGCCAAGTTTCCCTGTCCTCCACTGTCTCCCAGGGATTGTTCAAACTCATGTCCATTGAGTCGGTGATGCCATCCAACCATCTCACCCTCTCTCGCCCCTTTCTCCTCCCGCCCTCAATCTTTCCCAGCATCAGGGTCTTCTCCAGTGAGTCAGCTCTTCCCATCAGGTGGCCAGTGTATTGGAGCTTCAGCCTCAGTATCAGTCCTTCCAATGAATGCTCAGGGTTGATTTCTTTTAGGATTGACTGGTTTGATGTCCTTGCTGTCCAAGGGACTCTCAAGAGTCTTCTCCAGCACCACAATTCGAAAGCGTCCGTTTTTGGGCACTCATTGTAGCTGAGGTTAAAACAAGAAGCTGTGAGTGGTGACCTGGCCTCTTGGCATGTTTGCAAAGCAGGTGACGGGTTTTCTGAAGGTTGTTGCCCTTTTCACCCTTGTCAGAGACGTTTGGCCAAGGAGGAGGGAAAAGCTGCCTCTGCTGGTCTTCGTGGCCCCGACCTAGAACTCTTCTGTCTGACCTACTCTGACGTCATCTTCAGAGGGAAACACCGTGCCCCCTCCCCCCACAGGGCTCCTGCTCACTCTCAGGGCCTTCTTCCTCAGGGCCATGAAGAGCTTTCTCTCTCAAGAAGTGTTTGCTAAAGGCAGCGCTCTGGAAAAGGGATGCCGCAGGTAGAAAGCTGCCATCACTTCGTCAAGCTGCAGACCATTTCCTCTAAATTTGTGACTCCAGGAAAGGCTGGTGAAGAAATCACAGACGTAGCCACTGACTGTGGTGTAATGGGCTGGCTGACGACAGAGGGTTTTCTGCGGTGCTGAGAGCACCCACACCCCCATCCACAGAAGCACAGTAGCTTGATAATTAGAGCAACAGGTACCATTTATTGAGTGCTCACTCTGCACCAGACACTGTCCTAAGCACTTCATGTACATTATCTCATTTAATTTCCACAGCACCCTAATAATGATGGTGCTGGTCTTAAACGTGTTTTACAAATATAGGGAAGTGGAGCTTACTTGCCCACAGTCACAGAGCTAGTAGCTGGCATAGCTGGGATCTGAACCGAGGTGTCCTGCCTCCTCCTTACCAGAGTCTTTGCATTCCTGACTGGGGCGGTCATTTAACCTCCCTGAGGCTAGATTTCCTCTTCTGTAAAGTCAAGGTGAAAAGAAACCGCTGATGGTATCAGCTAACATTGAAGGACCTCTGTTCAAAGGCTTCGAGAGCTCTAGTGGAAACAGAAAGTGCTGTTAGAGGGCTCTGGGCATGGGAGTCAGTGGAGCAGCTCTGCCCCCTGCTGTTGGTGCTGCTGTCACTCAAGCCCTTGATGCCCGTTGACCTGTTTGTCCAGTTTATCTCTAGGGAAACCGTCAGCAGCAGGGCATTAAGGCGGGCGGTCAGGGGCCTGCGGCCTGCCGCGCCAGGAAGGGAAAGGGCAAACACCTGGGCCGCCTTCTGCCCCCACAGGGGACTCCATCGTGGACAAGGTGGGACTGTATGCAGCAGAGCTGTGCGCCTTAATCCTGCTCTGTTCTCTGGAAAGAGAAAACTAAGACCCCATAGAAGCCCCGCAGCAGCTATTGGGGCAGAGATGGAGAGGGGTTGTGGGGAGCCAGGGATGGACAACTGATATTTACTAAGCATTATATTGGGAGTTTTACTTAGATTGTCTGATTGAATCGGTTTCACTTAGATTGTCTTACAGTAATCCTGCAACCCCATGTTGTCCTAAAACAGAAAGGCCCAGAAAGGATAGGTGACTTGCTTAGGGTCACACAGAGCTGACATTTGAAATCAGGTCTCTCTGGCTTGGGGTGGTGGCGGGGGGTCTTGTTTCCACTGTGATTTCCACAAAGGAACAATAGACCTGGATTTGAGCTTTAACTGAGCCAGGCCAGCTGTGTAACTGTGGCCCCAGTTCTTTAGCTAAGAGGAGCATCATTATCTTATCTCTAAGACGTGGTGAAAGTTAGCCACCTCATGAAGTCACTGTGAGCATCACAGACGTAGTGGATCAGAGAGCTCTGAGAGCGTTAGGATGAGGCACCGCAGGGTCAGCGGCTGCAGGGGCAACTCTGGTCCTTAGTTAGCCATTCTGACTTCACTTGGAGCATCACCTACTATATTAAAGCATGCAGTTGGCTGCTGCTGGGGACACAGACTTAACTTCTTGGCCTGGTCTCCTAGCTTGGAGCATTCTTAACAGTGGGTTCTAGTCTGGCTTCCACTGTGTCTCTCCCCTGGAACGTTCCCTTGTTGGTCCAGAGGACAGCCCCACCAGTCTGTCTGCCAGCCAGTCTTGAGTCCATCTTGTCTGGCCTCCTGAGCTGCGCTGGAGGTGGTAATGTGAACCAGAGTTCGCAGTCAGGCTGCTTGAGTTTCCATCCCAGCACCTCTTGAGTCGCTGCCTTCATCTTTCTTCGCTAGTTTCCTGCTCTATAAAGGAGTGACTTGGTTCCATCTCAGAAGGTCATTCATTGTGCAGACTGAATCTGGCCGTGTACTCAGAGCACTCAGCACTGCCTGGCCGTCATCAGGACTCAACGGGTGTTAGCGCTGGCTGTTGGTGTCTCAGTCACTCTGAAAGCGGCCCCTCCCCTTGGCTTCCCCGAGTTCCCCCGATCTCTCTGGTCATTCTGGCTTGTTCACCCCTTTCTACCCAGCTCTGAAACGCTGCCGCCCCTCCGGGTACTGTTTCCTCCCTGGGCCTCACCCACCCCCGCGGCTCCTGTTGTCCTGCACTCACTAGTGACCGTATACTCCACACACTGATGAAACTAGGACCAGTCCAGACCTTTCCACCGAGTTCTAGACTAGCTGTCCTTCTGTCAACCTCACATGTCCCCTTGGATGTCTCGTGGACATCTCAGACCCCACTGGACCTTCAGTCTTCCCCTCCAAACTGACTTCTTTTCCATTGTTACCTGTCCCGTTGAATGGTGCCGCCATCCGCCCACTGCCCAAGCGACAGCCCAGGTGTCCTTCACCTCTTGTCATCCGCATATCCAAGCCTGCCAGTTTTATTATTATCTCTTTGAAGAGTAATATAATAGCTTTGAATGCCTCCACTTCTTTCCATTGCTCCTATCACCACTGTGTTCTGGGTTACCACCATCCCTCACCCGATGACTGCAGTAGACATCTAACTTTCCATAGTCATTCTGCACCCCTAGTCCATTCTCCACAGAGAAGCCAGAGTGGGTGATCTGTGGGGGGAAAAAAAACCCAACAAACCAGTGTGACCACATCACATTCTGTCATCTCTCTGCCTTATACACTTCAGCAACTTTCTAGCGTTCTTAGATCAAGGCCACAGTCCTTTCGGGTGCTTGTAGAGCCCCCTGTGACCTGGCCTCGCCCCACAGCCTCTGTTCCCTCTGCTTCAGCCTTGCTGCTCCTCACAGGTCCAAAACTTGCTCTTCTTTCTACTGAACGGACTTTGTTCCTGCTGTTCGCTCTGCCTGGAATGCCTCCTCACCCTCTTTTGGTCTAATTAACACCTGCTCCTCCTTCGATCTCTACCTGGATGAAGAATGGATGTCTCAGGGAAGTTGCTGCAGAATCGGTCATGGCCCCTGTTTCACAGACCTTTCCCTTTGAAGCCTTTTTTGTGGGTTCAAGCTCGCATTTATTCACTCGATCATCTCCTCAGTGACATCCTCAGATCTGTAGTCTGCTAGCATAACTTGGTTGGGGACCACAGGGCTTTTTACCTGTCGTGTGTCACCACTGAGCTCATGTTGGATATGCGGATGACAAGAGGTGAAGGACACCTGGGCTGTCCTTGTGGAAAGGGAGCAGTCTTGTGTGGTAGTTAAGAAAGACTCTAGAACCAGATTGCATGGAGGCAAATCCTGGTCCTGCCATCTACTAGCTGGGCACCTTGAGCAGGTTACTCACCCTCTCTGTGCTTTGTTTCTTCATCTGTGAAATGGAGCAGGTTGCCTACCGCCTGCCTCCTGGCATGGCTGTCGGGGTGAGTGAGTGAAGCTGTGTGTGGCCCTGGTGGGACCGGGGCTGGCAGAGCAAGCACTTGTCACTGTTATCTGCTTGTTGGTAGCTGCCAGGGAGCCAGATGTCTCCCAGCGCTGGAATCAGTATATAAATTGGTGACGCTTGCTCCTTGGAAGAAAAGCTATGACCAATCTAGACAGCATATTAAAAAGCAGAGACATGACTTTGCCAACAAAGGTCCGTCTGGTCAAGGCTATGGTTTTTCCAGCGGTCATGTATGGATGTGAGAGTTGGCCTATAAAGAAAGCTGAGCACTGAAGAATTGATGGTTTTGAACTGTGGTGTTGGAGAAGACTCTTGAGAGTCCCTGGGATTGCAAGGAGATCCAACCAGTCCATCCTGAAGGAAATCAGTCCTGGGTGTTCATTGGAAGGACTGATGCTAAAGCTGAAACTCCAATACTCTGGCCACCTGATGCAAAGAGCTGACTCATTTGAAAAGCCCCTGATGCTGGGAAAGATTGAAGGCAGGAGGAGAAGGGGACGACAGAGAATGAGATGGTTGGATGGCATCAGCAGCTCAATGGACATGAGTTTGACTAGGCTCCAGGAGCTGGTGATGGACAAGGAGGCCTGGCATGCTGCAGTCCATGGGGTCGCAAATGTCGCACACAACTGAGTGACAGAACTGAACATACCTAAAGAAGTAATGATTTTTTTTCAATTAAAATTAGTTTAAAAACTAATAGAAGTCTTCCGTGGTGGCTCAGTGATAAATAATCCACCTGCCAATGTAGAAGACATGCATTCGATCCCTGGTCCAGGAAGATCCCACGCGGCATGGACCAGCTCAGCCCGTGCACCGCAACTGTTGATTCTGTGCTTTAGAGCCCGTGAGCTGCAACTGCTGGAGCCTGCACTCCCCAGTGCCGCTGCTCCACGAGGGAGGTCACCGTGATGAGAAGCCTTGCACCACCCCTAGAGAGTAGCCTCGACTCTCTGTAACGAGAGGAAAGCCTGCAGAGCAGCAAAGCCCTAGCACAACCAGAATAAGTGATGTTTAAAGAGAAGAGTCAGCAGAATAATGTCCAGCAGTGACACAGAAAGTGAAAAGTCAGGCAAAACCAGACGTATGTCCACACAGAGATGCCGAATCTGGGTTTAGTCACCAGAAGGGCCTGCTTTGTTGCAGGCAGGGCTGGTTTGGTTAGCTCACAACTCCCAGAATGACATTTCTCTCCATGACTCTTCATTTCCCTTTATCTTAGGGTCATGCTCACATTGCAGCTTTCTGATGCCTAATTCAGCTTCCTGGGTTCTTCTTTTTTTTTCTTTTTTTTGGCCACACGGCATGTGGAATACTAGTTCCCCGACCAAGAATCGAACCCTCACCCTTGCAGTGAAAGTGCTGTATCTTACCATGGGACCATGAGGGGAGTCCCTAAACTGACTTTTAAAAAAATAAATGAAAGGACCACCTCAATGGAGACCTGGCCTGAGGATGAAGCTGTGCTCTGCTGTTAGTGAACACTAGCTGGCCAGCAGGCTTCAGTGGATGTACACGCAGCCAGCCGTGGACCTGAGACAAATGCCAGTAATGGGAGAGGAACTGGCCGCTCAGGACCAGCACTCCCTTTGTATTTCAGTCTTCCTGTTCTCTTGGTTGAGAGCCTCTGCTTGCTTAATGCCTCTGATGACTCCTCTTGCCCGTGGGCGACCTGGCTCGTGGTGGTCTGCCCTGCCCTCCCTCACCATCCCAGCCTCCCGCTGCTCGCTCGCTCACATGTGCCCGGTGCTGCGGCGGATGGGCCTTCCTCTGTTCCGCCTCAGTGCTTTTGCACATGTTCCTTCAGCTGGAATGCCTCTTGTCTGCCTGGCGATCAGCCTGTTAGATGCAGCCAATCCCTCATGGAGGGGCCTCCCCAAATGCACCCGCTCTCCTCCCCACCAATCAGAGGAGACTCTCCTTCTGTTATTCTCCGTGTATAACCTCAGGCGTGGCTCCGTCAGTATTTGTTTACATGTCTGTCCTCACTCCCCGAGTATGAAATTCTCTCAGTCTGAAGCTGCATGTAGTTCATCTTCGTGTCCCAGAGCTCGGCAGAGTGCCAAGAACACAGCGGGCACTTGGGGTTTGTCTGGTGAGCCATGTTTTTGTCCAATGACCACCTTTCTCTTTCGACTCTTGGATAAAGCCCGCCCAGTACACGTCATCACTATCTCTTCGCTTTGCAGTGTTCTCCCAGGCGAGAGCGCTTCTTCTGACATGGGGGCATGGAATAAGACCTCCATCTGTAACTGCCACTCTAGAGTCTGAAGCCAACAGTGCTGCAGCCTTGAGGGATGGCATGCCTTCTGCACAGCCCAGCCCATGGTGCTAGAACCTCTCCTCCCTTGGGCAATGCTGGAAGAGTACTAACAGGCTGTCTTTCTCCACCCTCCTCCCCGTGACCAGGAAGAACCTCCCAGTACCTCAGGCCGGATTATCCGAGTGGTTTTCTACATGTCAGTCACCTTCTGGTCCTGCCTTACCCAGTAGTGATCCTGGTTGGATCGGGGGCCCCCACTCTGCCCCCATCAGTAGCACTGACTCTTGCAGCAGCACCGGCTGTTTTTGGTTTTTTAAATATTTATTTATTTGACTGAGCCAGGTCTTAGTTGGGGCATGTGGGCTCTTGAATTGCAGCATGTGGGATCTAGTTCCCTGACCAGGGATCAAACCCGGGCCCCCTGCATTGGGAGCATGGAGTCTTAGCCGCTGGCCCACCAGGGAAGTCCCTGTTTTTGTTTTTGTCAGCCCTTGTGCTTTGCTTTGTTAACTTGTTTCAGTTCCAGAGGTGGCCTTTTCGTGAGATGACCCTCTATTCTGGAGTCCCCTTTCCCCACTGTACCTTGAGCAACACTGCAGTGTCACTGAGGACAAGAGAGAGGCAGCTACTGTGGGTTCCAGATGGGTAAGAACAGTGCCAGGAGAGGCGCGTCCCCAGTGAGCCGAGACTTCGCAGGGTGTCAGCCACCAAGCCTTCCTTTACTCGTCCAGAATAAGAAGATGACCAGACTGCCTGTAGCCGTTTCCTCCTTTGTAGCAGGGGATGCTAGTGATCTCTCCTGCCTGCCTCTCGGGTTTTGTGTGAGGATAGGATGGAATCACAGGGAAGAGCGCACAGGAGAGAGGAAAGCTGTGCTTTCAGCCTTCAGTCTGCGTCAGAAACACTAGGGCTTACACAGAATGCAGTTCTTGGGCTGGCTCCCAGCAGTTCTTACTACTTCAGCCTGGGGTGGGCTCAGGAAGCTTCATTTTTAACAAGCTGCCCAGGGGCATCTCATGCTGCTGTTCTTTTAACCACGGTTTCAGAAACACCGCTATAAATCAAAGAACAAGTATAAAATAGTTATTCGAGGCAACTTTAGTGCCTTGGACCTGGAATCCAAAGTCTTGGGTTAAATCCCAGCTCTGCCCATTCCTAAACCCGTGACCTTGAATGACCTTCTCTTTGAGCTTCAGTTCTTCATAAGTACAAAGGAGACGATACTCTTTCTCCTGGAATCCAAAGTCTTGGGTTAAATCCCAGCTCTCCCTATTCTCAGACCTGTGACCTTGAATGACCTTCTCTTTGAATTTCAGTATTTTGTCTGTAAAATGGAGCTGTTACACCCCAACCTCACAGGATTATGAGAATTAAAATGTTATGTGAGCAAGGCAACCTCAGTGAAGGGCTCATGGAATTCGGTCAGTGTTTTACAGAAAGGGAGCCAAGTGTCCGCTACTTCTGGAACATGGTGTCGTGTTAACAAACATAGGGCGAAAGACAGTCCTTGGCACCGAGCTTAATCAGATGGCACAGAAATCTGAATAGAGCCTTAGATGTAGAGTCCAGCCCCTTGAAACTCGGAAGGGAGGGTGGAAAGCCCAAGGTATACAAGGGTACCCAGTCACGTGAAATGTGTTTAGATGGAAAAATTATTCCTCAATACACTGAAGAAAGAAAGGCAGGGGTGGGGGGACCTTATGGGTGTAGGAACAGAACCGCTGTTAGTAACTTTTGAGAAACTGTGCAGAATGGGGTAATCCCCCCGGGTGTGATTGCTTGTTACTGTATAATTGTTAATACCTGCTGTGTTCCAGGCATTGGGGATCTAATCATGAATAAGAATGGAGATGGCTAACTGGCCTGGTTTTCAAAAATGAAGAAAAATAGAGATCCTGGAAAAAGTACTCATAATCTTTTTGACTTGATTCCTTCACAGAGTCCTGATGGGATTTTGTGGACGAATTCCAGTGGGGTTCCGTGGAATTTTGCAGATGATGGAATAGGTGGGCAGTGAACACTTAGGACAGGGGCTTCAGCAGCCGTGGATCCATCGTGACTCGTTAGACCTGACTTCATGTTCTCGTTGGGTCCTCTTGAATTCTACAAGGCATTGGATAAAATCTTTTGTGACATCCTAACAGTGCGAATGTGGGCAGGAAACCTGGAGAAATTGGAGGCAGAAGTTCAGGGTACCCAGCACTTTGGGGCCCTGTATTATTGCAGAGGCCGGATTCCTGAATACTTCACTTGGGCTCCTGTTGAGGAAAGGCCTTAGGACTGGAGGTCGGCAGACCCGGCTTTTAATCTCAGCCCTGAGCTTACCACAGCAACTCGGATGGGTTGCTAACATCTGTTGGTTTCCCTTGCCTTGTCTGTGCTGTACATACTCCTTTAGAGGTTGTTGCAGGGACTGACCTGGATGATGAGCTTGAAAGCTCTCTGTAAATGGAGAACACTTTATAAACCTTAGTTTTCATCACCAGTCTAGAAGTTGCTCATAACAGGGTTCCTGAACCATTTACTAGGTATCTGTGAACATCAGGTGTGGACCTCACATATTCGATCTGGAGGTAGGTAGGTACAGGCTCCGAATCCCTCTTGTATGTGATGTGCTTGAGGACGCATCAGGGAATCCCCTTCCCGAGAAGATATGAGTGCTTTGTGGGAGGTGGGCCTGGAAAAGGAAGGAGACAGCTGCCAGCTGGGGGTAGAGGAGGCTGCAGAGGGAGCTAACGGAACAAGGGCTTGGGGACTACCCAGGGAGAGCCTGCATGGCTGGGTCAGGAAGTGGAGGGGAGGAGGTGGCCAGAGCCGTGACCCCAGGAGCGAAGCTGCAGAGACAGCCTGGGGATCCCCCTTGCAGGGCGCCCAGGCGGGCTTAGCTTTGGACAGGAGCGCTAGGAAAAGTGTGTGAAGTGTTTGCTCTTAACTGTGGGACTTCTTTTTGTTTTTGTCCATTTATCATTTTAAAAACCAGCACTTAGGAGCTTCCCTGGTGGTCCAGTGGTTAAGAATTTGCCTTGTAACGCAGGGGACACCGTTTCCATCCCTGGTCTGGGAAGATTGTACATGCCACATGGCAACTAAGCCTGTGCACCACAGTTACTGAGCGCATGTGCCCTAGAGCCCGTGCTCTGCAACAAGAGAAGGCGGCGCACCACAACCAGAGGGTGGTCCTGCTAGTGACAACTAGAGAAAACCCGTGCACAGCAGCAAGGACCCAGCACAGCCCAAAAAAGCAGCACTTAG
This sequence comes from Budorcas taxicolor, assembly GCF_023091745.1. Classification (NCBI taxonomy): domain Eukaryota; kingdom Metazoa; phylum Chordata; class Mammalia; order Artiodactyla; family Bovidae; genus Budorcas; species Budorcas taxicolor. The sequence goes on from NC_068926.1 coordinate 69,984,183, forward strand.
GGATTTCCCTGGTGGCCCAGTGGCTAAGACTGTTCTCTCCCAATGCAGGGGGCCCGAGTTTGATCCCTAGTGAGGGAACTAGAGCCCTCATGCTGCAAGTAAGACCTGGAGCAGACAAAAAATATATATATATAAATATATATATATATATATGCGCAGCACTTAAGTGTAAGAAAAAAATGTAAGCAGTATCAAAAAGGTAGAGAATGAACGCTGTTTCATCTGTGCTGCTTGTTCCATTACCCTAGAGAGAAACCGATTAGCCATGCGGTAGAATCCAGCACGATTGCTAAGGATTGTGTATGCAGACTTTTGAAACAGTGGGATCACTCTGCACATTCTCTGCGACGCCTGGATTTTTCATATGACGCCTCATCCGGAACAGTTTCTGTTTCAGGACCTAAGGTCTCCCTCCTTATTTTTAACGGCTGCATAGTCTTCTGTCACATGGATGTGTGATTGGATTTAGCCCAGTCCTGCTGATAGACACGTGGATCGTGCCTCATCTTTTTGTATTAAACCATGCTGTGAACACGTGTCTCGGCACATCTGTAGGAACATTTCTCTGGGCAAAATTTCTAGCAGTAGAATTGCTGGGACTCACCTTCCTGAGAGCGGACTGCTGCTGTAGTGTGGAAAATGAGCTGGAGTAGAAGGGGAGCAAAGGCAGGGAGAACGGCCAGCAGATGGGGTGACGCTGCTCCCCGGCTAAGGTCCCTGAGTACCCGTCCCTGGTCAGAGTCCTCCCGGCCAGTAGAGGGCCCCACAGGGACAGAGTTCCTCAGGCGTCAGGCTGTCTGACCAGAGCTGCCTCCGAGAAGAGGCTGGCGTGATTCATTCATTCATAGTGTTACTTGGGGCCGCCGGCCTGGAGAGCCGTCCCCTCCAGCCTCTCACCAGCCACCTTGAAGCCCCGCTCCTCAGCTGATGCCGAGGAGCCGGTCGGCTGGGCTCCCTGCCAGGCTTCCAGCTTGTGAAACGTGCAGATTAATGCCTCTCCTGCCACCTTCCCCCGCCGCCACGCCAGCCCAGGGATCCCGGCACTGCCTCTGGCAGCATCTGTGTCTTGTGCCAGCCGCTCTGGTACCTAGAAGAGTGGCTTCCCACTCAGAACCAATATCCAGGGGCAGGGCATGGAAGTACCGCCTCCACTGTGACCTTTCACCTCCTGTTCTGAGGGGTTCGGGCCCTTCGAAGTTGGCCCCGAGGAGCCATACTTGGGTCTGAGTGGCCAGCGGCTTCTCACATCTGGTGGTCCCCCATCTTTCGTGGTTTCTCTGGAGGTCTGGATTTATGGGTGTCAGGCGGACTCTACCTGGGAGGGGCCTGGGAGGCGGCTGCACCTCTTCCTGGGGGAGGTCCTCACATTAGTTCCCTACACACCCACCCACCGAGTCCTTTGTGAGGGAGCGGGGGGATGGAGAGAGCCTGCAGCCTCGCTCGCATTCCTAGACACCGACTCACTGCGCCCGCGCCGCTGGAACAGCAGAGCTGTGTGAAATGTCAAGAGGAGTTATGCTCGCGGGCTCCCTGGCCCTGTCTCGCTGTGGCTCGCATTTTCTGCCACCCGCACTCTGTTCATCAGATGGAAATCGGAAGGTGCAATTAGAAGATAATTTGCTAGTTCCAGACTTAATTTGGGGCCCCCTCCTTGCCTGATCGAATTACAGGGGAACATAATAGATTTTTGGTGAGAAGTGGTTGGCTGGAAGAAAGAGAGCTCCCCGCTCTCCAGCTGGGCGGGCCTTTCGGTATCCCGCGTGCCGTCCCCCCTCTGTTCTGTGCGCCCCCCTCCTCTCTGGCTCTTGTGTGGCCCCCAGGCTGGAATCCTGATCCTCCCAGGGACAGCTCAAGAGGTCTAAACTCAAATTGAGACCCAGGGGAAACGGGGAGCCCTCTGCAACTTCACAGGGCTGAAAAACATGGAAGCTGGCCGTTTTTTACAGACATCACCGAGACCGAGACAGAGGCAGCGACTTGCTGAAGGCCACAGAGCGAGCCTGTAGCGGTAGTAACAATGGTCTTAATGATATTAGCAGCTAACATTTATCAACCCTTAATGTGTTCCAGACTCCGTGCCAAGGGCTTACGTGCAGGGCCTTGTCGCATTCAAACCCAGACAGTCTGGCTGCAGTCCCAGGCCAGGCTCCAGCATAGCAACGGTAGAGCCCAGGATCGACAGCCCAGGTTCGAATCCTGCCTGCACCTCTCACACGTGCAGCTGGTTGACCTCAGGCACGGGGTCTATACTCTGTGTACCTCGGTTCCTTCCACCATAAAAAGCGGGGAGTCACAGGACTGTCAGCTGGCGTGGTTTAAGTCCATTCATGTGTGTAAGGCGCTGCACAGGGCTTGGGCAGGGCGCGGTCCAGTGCTCACTGCCCGCGGTCGCCTCGGGGGCTGGAGCGTGGGGCCCGTGTGGCCCGTGTGGTAGGACACAGGCGTGGCTGCCGTCTGCACGAATGCAGGAAGTGGTCTTCAGTATTAGAGGCAGGTACAGTGTGGTTGAGGGAGCTGCCTGCGGGGCAGAAGCCAGCAGACTAGCCCACTGCCTCTTTTTGTACAGCCTTTTGATTTTCATTTTTTATCTTTTTTTTTTTTTTCCAAAAATATATTTATTTATTCGACTGCGTCGGGTCTTCTTGCAGCATGTGGGCTTTCTCTAGTTGTGGTTGCCCTGCGACATGTGGGTTCTTAGTCCCCTGGCCAGGGAGCAAACCCATGTCCTTGGCATTGGAAGGCAGATTCTTAACCACTGGACCACCGGGGCAGTCCCTTCACATTCTTAAACAGAGGAAAGCAAAAGAGTATTTTGTGGCACGTGAAAACAGCACAAAATTCAAACTTCCGTATCCATAAGTAAAGCATTATGGGAACATAGCAACATCTCTTCGTTTGTTTTATATATATAGGCCACTGTCGTGCTGCAGTGACAAAATCCGCATTCATTTTAGGCCTCCACAGCTTAAAATGTTTGCTCTCTGGCCCTTTACAGAAAAGTGTCCCAACTCCGGCTCTTACTGGATTTGAAACCCAGCTCCCTCACTCAGCAGCTGTTTGTCTTCAGGCTAGTGACACAACGCTTAGGAACCTCGGTTTCATCATCTGTTAAATGGGGGTGATAACATCTACCCCACGTATTGGCCATTTAAGTATGACAGATAAGTGATAATGCAGGGCCTGGAACATCCTAAGTGCTCCATAAGTGGTAGCTTATAACAGGGTGCAGACACCCTGTCTTATCACTTGCGTCCTTATCCCCGTGCCTCATCAGTAGAGGAATGGGAAGCGGCCCCCTGAGCTCCCAGCCTCCACCTTCGCCACGGGCTTTCCTGTTGCTGGGACAGGGTGACTTACATGGAGAGGAGCCTGGGAGAAAGCAGGCGTCGCTCCCTCAAGTCCAGCAGTGGGGTCTGGACGTGCCCTCATTTTCCTCAGGCAGAGAGTGAGGGACTCTCGATGGTGGGCCCTGGTTTAGCCAGTCCCCTCTCCAGACACCTGGCTCATCGTCCCCACAGGCACCCTGGGCCTTGCCCTCCATCGTGCCCTGGTTTTCAGTGTGAGAAGCCTGGTTTCCGTGGACACCGGGGAAGAAGCACCACTGCCTGCTGAGGCCGATGGGTGGCATTCCGGGAATGAATGAATGAGTGAGAGGGCACAAGTGACCTGGACTCCAGTCCTGTGCTCCTCCTGTGTGCAGAAGGGTTTTGTGGGAGATGTTTTACTTTGAAGAGGCAGAATGAAGCTCGGCGGCTGAGACCTCCAGCTCTAGAGTCACATGAGCCTGCATTTAAATACCAGCCCTGCTGCCGACTAGTTATTTGGCCATGGGTAAGTGACCTAATCTCTGTACCTCGCTTCCCTTGTTTCCACTGAGGAGATACCTCCCATGTCAGAGAAATAAAACAGTATCACACGGTGCTTGTCACAGGAGACACGGCAGGCAACATAACGCTCTGGGCCTTGTTTCCTCATCTGCGGTGCAGCTCTGCCCAGAAGTGGAGTGCCCAGGCCAGGCAGAGGGAAGGAATGAATGGGGATCCTCGTGCCAGCACCGAGTAGATGCCAGCCCGGAGCCGAGAGCCCAGAGGGCAGCTCCCAGGCCCTGGGTCTCTGGACGGGCCTCTGCGGCCGAGGGCCCCCCCACTAGGGGGTGTGGCTTGGCCTGGAGCTGGTCTCCTGGGCTTTTCACCTTCGAGCAGAGTTCCCATCCTTTGGGCAGCTCTTAAGGCCGGGGACACTTGGGGCAGCTGTGCCCACCCCGTCTCCTGCGCTGCCCTTCCTGAGGCTCAGGGATGGACACCCAGCCAGTCCTGGTTATTGTCTGCGGCGCCAGCCTGCAGCCTCTCTCCCGCTCGGCTCCACCCCTTGCCTGCAAGGTCTGTTTCCTAATAGCTGCTCCAACCACACACCTCGTTCCGCGCGGAGCCCCTCCCCTTCCTCCCTCCCTCCCCCGGCAGGGGTGGGGCTGCCGCGGAAGGCTAACTTGACAGCAGCGCCTCTTTCTTGGCGAGTCACCGGCCCCTGCCTGAGAATGCCTGAGTGCGTGTAGCCTCTGCAGAGAGGTGCTTCTCCTGAGTCCCGAGGGGCCGCCCAGCCTCGGAGAACCGGGGAGCAGCGTCCCAGCCATGAGCCCCTGCGGGACTTCGCTGGGGGGCAAGGGGCTCAGCGCGCTCACGCCCCTCCGGCCGCCCCGGAGGGAGAGGTGAGCTGGGCAGCCAGTGCTGCCGGAGCCCCAGGCCTGTCATGGTGGCCGCCCGCAGGCCGGAGGCCCTCCCCAACGGGTTTGCAGCTGAGCTTGTGTCTTGTGTGTCTGGCGTGGGAAGAAGATGGGGAGTTACTTGTCCGTCCAGGCTTACTTCACCTCCAGAGACCCCTTCCGGTGAGTCGCTCTTCCCATCTCCTCTTTGGGCCCCGGTCCTGAGGGGAGCACCGAGGCCGCTCTCCTCTGCCTCTCGGGTTTTTCTTGTCCTCATCGTGCGTCTGTCAGGCAGAAGCCAGTGGAAGCCACTTCCCCACGGAACCAGGTTCCCCCACCCCAGGTGCTGGAAAGGGAGGGGAGGGGCGGTCGGGCCGCAGCCGCCAGGGAGCTCAGCCTCCCGGGGCTTCCCAGATGCACCTGGACGAGCCTCCGAGAGGTGCAAGGTGCTACCGAGCTGGCCTGCTCCCCGTGCTGCTTCTTCCGGGGGGAGCGCAGGAGGGGCTGTTCTTCCAGCTCTCCACGTCTCACCTGTGGGCTGTGCCGCCTGCCCGGGAATTTGTCCCAACAAGCAGGATGGGCAGGTTTTGCCAAACAGCGTGGAAGCCGGCGAGGCTGGGTGTGGGCAGCCCGGTACACAGTAAGCTCTCTCATTACACACGTTTGTTCTCTTAATAGCAGGCGCCTTGGCCTCTGGCCTCTAAGGGCTCCTGCGCTCCCTGTGAGTAGGGTTGCCTGGCAAAGGCCTGGGCACGTGAGACCTGGGGCAGCTGGCTTTGGAGGGTCCGGAGCTGGGGGGCCAGCCCCCATGCCTGCCAGGTCCCCAGGCCCGAGCTTCTGCGGGGCTTCTCACAGGGAGATGTGGAAACTTCCGGTCTACCTCCGACCTGCCTTTCTCTGCTGTCTGCCCCACCCCACCTCCCAACAGAAACTCCCCAGGGGGTTCTGGCCTCTGGGTCCCTCTTGGCTGGAGCCATTCCTGGCTGGGGTGGAGCTTGTTTTCATTCTTTGGGAGCAGCCTGTTCTGAGGTCTGCCTCCCCCTCACCAGTGGTCCTGGTCAGCTTCTCCTTCTGGCGTCCCCAGCCCGGCCCCTTGCCCAGACCGCGCTGCGGGGATCAGAGTCTCAGAGTCGGGTGGCCGTGCCCTGGGCAGAAAAGCAGAGCACCACGTGGCTTCTCAGAATCCCCGGACCCTGGCCGAGTGGTGGGAAACTCCAGGGTCTGAGGGGGCGGGATAAAACTGGTCCTCAGGGCTGCCTCTTCCAGACATCCTGCCTGGCACTTCATCCTGCAGTCTCTTAACAGCCTCAAGACCTTTGCTGTCCCCATTTTACAGATGTGGTAGCTGCTTTCAGCAGAGTTAACTTGCGGGGTCTCCGGCCAGCCTCGTCTGCCTGCATTGGTTTGTTTTCTCGTCCTCAGGAGGCTGCACCTCCCCCTGCATGTATCTCCCCCAGGACCATTCTTGGGTTTGCTTTCCTCTAGCAGAGGAGAGAGTGAGCAAGCAGGGAAAGGCTTCCCCATAATTTTCCTGGCACATGGCGGGGACAGCAGAGAACCTCCTCTGCAGGGCCACTGGGGATGGGGATTGATCTTGAGTTGTACCATGTGGAATCAAGATGCCAAGTGTTTGAACCAGCCACTAGTTTAAGCCAGGGCCTCATTAATCCCTCTTACTCTTAATCCTGGATCGGCAGCCTGGGGGTGGGGTGGCTCCCTTAGAAGCCAGGAATGTGTGCCCCTTTTAATCTCGGGGGGTACGAGACAGCCTCTCAGGAGCTCAAGCAGATAATGGACAGTCAGCATGGACCCGTGAGGACCCGGCCACCGCGCCACCCAGGTCTGCCCGTGCTTTGTCTTGCTCTGCTCCAGCCCCTCCGGGCAACCTGACAGCCCTCCCCTCAACTCTGTTTGCCCAGCTGGAGTCAGGGGGGACTAACTGGCCGGCCACAGACCCTCTCCCCTCCCCCTAGATGGGAGGCCACATTCCTGAAGCCACTTCTGAAAAGCTAGCCAGCATGGGGCTCTGTGCCCCGCCTCCCCACCCAGGGACCACCCAGACCCTCTCCTCTCCCAGGTGGCAGTCCAGTCAGCCACCAGTGTCACTGCCCGGCCAGAAAGCTGCTTCTGCCCTTGCCCCCTCCTTTACTGCAGGATGTCCTCAAGGGCTGCCCTCTGACCAGGTGCCTGACCCCACCCTGGGCCTCAGTTTCCTCCCCTGAGGAGCATAGGGACTGGATTTCCTGGGTTCCTCAACACGACCCTTGCCAGATTCTGTGGAAGAAATTAAGTCCTTGACCCCAGGCCTTGAGCACAGAGTTCTGGGTCTGCAGCTTCAAGGAGAGTGACGCAACCAGATTCCATGGGGACATGATCAGGCGTGACAGCTCGCCGGGGAGGGAAGTGGGAGCCGGGGATGAAGAATGCGATTTCTGTGCCCCAGGCGCCCTTGCCCGGCAGGCAGGCAGGCAGGCATCGTCTCCCTCTGCCCGTGCACCAGGCTTGGGGGCTGAGACAGAGTCATGAGCGTCCTCGCGAGTAAGAAAACCCCTCCAATCGGAATTTACAGAAGAGGAAAATTAAGGTGGGACTTTGTCTGACATCATTAAAGGATTTTTCTTTTTACAGCTTTCCCCTTAATGCCTGACATCAATTTAGTGAGTTTGGTTTACACATTGTCTCTTGAAGAAAACAAGTGCATCTTTGTATTCTAAAGCAACCCTTGTTCAAAGGGAGAAACTCTTAACCCTGCCCACCTTCACAGTCATATTTGGCAGCTGCCTTAGGTCCCCTGGGACTCTCTCTCTCCTCTGAAAAATGAAGGACTCAGATCAGGTGAATGGTTCCCAGCTCTGCAACCCACGTGGCTCCTCAGACACACAAGCCCTCTTCCATTAGCTGCAGCAGCACGGCACAGATTACTTGAAACCACAGGCTTTCTGGCTTCTGGTTGGAACCGAGTCAGCACACTCTGGCAACACTTATTTCTTGCTGATCAGAGGCATATTATGTGTTTGGTTAATTTTTTCAAACAGGATAACAACCTATTTATTCCATAATAATTACAGCTTAATTGACAGCCTGTTTCAGTCTGCAGGGTCTACAGGAAGGAGGGGTGATAAAGGGTCTGGGGTGGAAGAAGTCTGAGCTCTGACGGACCGGAGTCTCTGGGCCCCTGCTCTATCTGCCCCCCACCCCTTCGGGCCCAGAGGAGGTGTGGCAGCCCCAGTCGTGACAGGCTAGAGCAGAGAGATCTGCCAAGTGCCCCGTCCTCCCCAGTCAGTGCTCAGAGGCAGAGGCTGGAAGAAGCTTCTCCCACTCTGCTTTCTGCTCAGTCAGAGGCTAAGGACGAGCAGCCGACCAGGCCCTCAGGCAGGACGTGGGAGGGCTTGTTCTTTAACTGTGTAAATCCGCGGTAACAATGGCTGTTTTGGCGCTCTCACCACCTAAGGTGGAAAATTTACCTGTAAACATTCGGTCTGAAGAATTTTCATGTGACTGAAGGCTGGGCCTCTGTCTTATCTCACTTGGCTTCTCTCAGCACCTTGCTTGTTCCATCTTGCACACCCTCCATGAACAGTTAGTTTCCTAATTGGTCAGAATTGATTATAATCAATTGATTTCTAACTGGCTAGATAAATAATTCATTTGGGGACCTTCCCTGTTTCCAGAAATCTGTTTGGTTCTGGGCCAAGAAAAAGGTCCCTGTTGCTCGGGCCCGGGGAGGGAGGGCTCTGTCTCCTTTGACCCTGGTGTTCTCCAATTGGAGAGGGAGGCGGGGAGATGAGCACTTTCTGGGCCAGGCTCGCGCTGGGTGTCTGTACGTGGTTTAACTCTCATCATCACCAGTATGCGAATGAGGACACTGAGGCTCAGGGTCATGAAGTAACTGGCTTCAGGTGACTCAGATAGTGACTGGCAAAGATGGAATGTGGACCCAGGTCTTAAGTTATTTATGAAACTTTAATTTGATCATTATTTTTTAACCAGTATGTTCCCTGCTAACTCCAAAGGCTTTTGCTTGGATTTGAGCCTCCCACTGAACCGACCATCAGGGTTTGGTCCACTCTAGCTGCCCAGGCTCTCCATAGCGCTCCGGGAAAGTTCTGGAGGTTGTTAAAGCCCGTGGCTGGAGAGTCTCTGCTCCATTCACTGCTCTGGAGAGTGTGTTGGCTGATGCCTTGGCCCTGGGGTCTGGCTCCACCGCCAGCCCCACCACCTCCAAGCTCGATGCCCTGGGCCTGTAGCCAGGGCACATGCTAACTTTCACTTGAAACTTCGGAAAACTGAAGGCTGGGAAAGGCTTTGGGGAGAAGGTATTGTGGGCATGGCCCCTGAGGACCGAGGTGGGATTCTGCTCAGTCACACCTTACATTCCCAGAGTGCGTTTTGGACCCTTTTAATAGGGGCAGAGTCTGCCAGGGGCCAGCCTCCCATGGACTCAGTGGAGGAGGAGACTCATTGTGCCACTTAACGTTGGGTCCTTGGGCTTCAGTAGAAGCACCAGCAGGTGTTGACACTCAAAGGGACGCGCGCTCCCAGGGCTCCAGCCTCTGTGTCTTCACAGACGCGAGCCCCAAGGCCCAGCTTAGTGGATGTGCCGCGCCATGAGGCGCGGGCCCACGTCGGTGCAGATTCCCGGCTCCATCATGTCTGTTCCGGGTGACTTCGCAGAAGTGACTTGACTCTGCTTTTCAGTCTCCTAGTCTGTGAAACAGGGCTAATCCTATCACCCTGCAGGGTGCGGTCAGGGTTAGAGCTCCTGTAAGTTAGGTGTCTCCTCGAAACAGGTCACCGTGGCTGCTGTGAACATTTAAGCGAGTCTGCCCCAGCAATGTCCCCGGAGGCCCAGAACCTCTTGTGTCCTGTGTAAAGCAGCCTGGGGGCCCACAGCCTGGCCTCCTGTCAGGCGTTCAGCTTCCTGCTCTTCAGAGACGCCTGTGGTGGCCGGCCCTGCCTGAGCAGCCAGCTGTGCCCTGCAGAGGCATTCCTTGACGCAGATGTGTGCATGGTGGTGTCACGCTCCGGCCAGGTCTTCTTCCCGGGAGGCCGGCACGTCTGGCTCCTGCATGCCTGCACTCGCCCCTCTCCCCGGCCCCCTCCCGGGCCTGGCCTGGGCTACGTGCAAGATATTGGCAGTGGAGAGGAGGACGTGTTTGGTGCTCCCATGCCCTGCAGCACGCATACCATGGCAGGGGTGTAACAGGGCCCCGGCCAGCGGTTGGTGCAGGTTCGTCTGCAGCAGCTCTCCTCCACCTCAGACAGGAGAGGGGCAGGCGGGGCCCAGCGACTGGGAGCCACGGAACCCTAGTGCTCCCACCTGGACCGCTGGTGCTTGCCACGCCCACAGTGTTCACTCTGGAAATGTTTGCTGAGGGCTTACTCCGAAGGCCCTTTGCACAGTGCTAAGTCTCACAGGGGTGAGTGGGACGCTGTTCCTCTCCTCAGTGAAGGAAGAAGGCAGGTACCCAGATGCTTTACATCAGAAGGTGGGAGAATGAAGGCCTGCCCCTGGTGCCGGCCCCTGTACCGGGCATGTCACCACCGCCCAGAACTGAGTTCTGTCCTCACTGCCTGCCTGAAAATAGGTGATGTTGCCACTGCAGAAATGAGGAGCCGAGCAGCTGGCCCGAGATCACCCAGGGGTGGGGCGGGGGGAGGTGCGTGGTGCTGAGATTGGAGCCTTGGAGCATCCAGGGGAAAGTCTAATCCCCTCAGTCTACAGGTGGGGGCACTGAGCCCAGAGAGGGAGAGGGGCTTGTCCAGAGACATGTGGTTCCTAAGAACCTGAACCTGGTGTCTCCTCCCAGCTCAGAGCGCATGTAAAAGTGTGCCTTTTACGCTGAGAGGAGCTGGAGTTGCGTGCCCAGAATGGGGGTCTTCCCCTCCACCTCCTGTAACTTGTGGTCTGCACTGAGCCGTCCTGGGTACTTCACATCCATACTCATCTACCTGAAATTCAACAGCCAAAGGACAAATGATAAATGCTAAGGGTGGGTGGCTGATGGCGGACGCTCCATCTCGGCCTCTCCCCCTGCCATGTTAATCAAGTTTTGTTTAGATTTTCTCTTCCTCCACTCGTTATAAGCTCTTGGAAGTGGAGGAGGGGACCCTGTATAATCTATCTTTTCTATCTGCAGCACCTACCAAGTTACTGTAAGAACACACTTGCTTTGCACTTCACAGTTTGCAGAAGACTTTGCTCTTTATTAACTTGTTCATAGTGGCTCTTTGTAGTAGATGCTATGGGTCACATTCTGTCAGTGAGAAAAAGCTAGTAACAGAAGTTGTCCAAAAACCACCCAGCTAATGGCAGTAAGTGGCCAATAACAGGAGCTTCCATTATCATCATCACTCGATAGCAGTGGACACTACAGCATTCTTAGCGTGCTAGGCCTTTTATATAAGCTGTCTTATTTTAAAAAATATTTTTGGCTCTGCCACACAGCTTGTGGGACCCTAGTTCCCCAAGCAGAGATTGAACCTTTGCCCCATACAGTGGAAGCACAGAGCCCCAGCCACTGGACTGCCAGGGAGGTCCCAAACTGTCTAGTTTAAAACGTATTATTTTATTTTCACAGTAGTCTATCTTACAGATAAGGAAGCTGGGTCAGAGAAGTGAAATAACTTGCCCAAGATGACATAACTAGTAAGCGGCAGGTCAGGATTTAAACCAAGAACAGTTCCAGCCTTCCTCTCAGAAAGCAAGGAGAGTGTGGGTGCTGCGAGGCCTCGATGACAAGAGCAGAGTCTGCTAACTAGGCAGAGGGAGGTGGGACAGGCTCACCCGGCCGAGGGGCTCTTAGCTCTGAGTGCCAGGGTCAGACGTGAGGATGATCATGTGTGTAGGCATGACCCCAGAACACCCCCAGCCTGAGCAAGTGTGGAGCTTCACAGCCCAGTGACTGGGGGAGAAAGGAGCTCTGGGCTCACACACATGTTACATGGTGCTGATGGAGGTTTTCTTCCCCTCATTATTTTATTTTGAAAAATTTCAGATCTATAGAAGAGTTGAAAGACTAGTTGAAAGAACACTCATATATCCTTCACCTAAGATTCATCACTTGTTACATTTAAGCCACTTTATATGTCTGTATACACACATACACAGAGTTTTATTTTTTACTTATTTACAAGTAAATTGCAAGTAAAAGGAAATCAGTCCTGGGTGTTCATTGGAAGGACTCATGTTGAAGCTGAAACTCCAATACTTTGGCCACCTGATGCGAAGAGCTGACTCATTTGAAAAGACCCTGATGCTGGGATTGAGGGCAGGAGGAGAAGGGGACAACAGAGGATGAGATAGTTGGATGGCATCACTGACTCAATGGACATGAGTTTGGGTGGACTCTGGGAGTTGGTGATGGACAGGGAGGCCTGGCATGATGCGATTCATGGGGTCGCAAAGAGTCAGACACGACTGAGTGACTGAACTGAATTGACTCTCCTTTTTAGTTTACTATTTTTCTTCTATAAACTCTTCTATATAGGCAAAGTATCATTATCGCATCTAAAAAAGTAACAGTAATTTTGCATTATAATCTAATGTATAGGCGAAATTCAGATTTCCTCAGTTCCAAAAATGTCAGTCTTGTCTGTTGTCATTTTCAATCCAGAATCAAATCCAAGGTTTAGGTGTTGTATTTGGGGGTTTCTGTGTCTCTGGGCTTTAATCCCTGTGCCTTAACTTTTTAGAAGAGAAAAGACCAGTTGTCTTATAGAATGACCTCCGCTTTCTGGATTTGCCTGATTGTTTCTATATACTTGATCTGTTTTTCTCAAGGATACTCATAGGTAATGCTGTCGGAGATGGGTAGGTTATGAAGAGTGGAGGTCACTGAGCTTCTTTGGTTCATTGAGGTATCGGTCTTGACTAGAAGTTCTTAACTGGTGCATGAATGGGCTTCAGTCCTATGACATGTACCCCATACCTAAATTATATGCACATTTTCCTCATATGTGTATTTTTGGGGGAGAGGCTTCTTACTCAGTCACTAAGTCATGTCCAGCTCTTTGCAACCCCATGGAGTGGAGCACACCAGGCTTCCCTGCCTTCCACTATCTCCCAGAGTTTGCTCATTGAATATGTGATGCCATCCAACCATCTCATCCTCTCTGTCACCCCCTTCTCCTCCTGCCCTCAATCTTCCCCAGCATGAAAGTCTTTTCCAGTGAGTTGGCTCTTTGCATCAGGTCGCCAAAGTATTGGAGCTTCAGCTTCAGGATGAGTCCTTCTAGTGAATATTCAAGGTTGATTTCCTTTAGGATTGACCAGTTTGATCTCTCTGCAGTCCAAGGGACTCTGAAGAGTCTTCCCCAGCATCACAATTCAAAAGCCAAGAGGTTTCTTGGCTCTTATCAAATTATCAAATTCTCCAAGGACTTCAAGACCCAGAAAGGTTTAGGTTTCTGTTCTTGCCTTGCTTTTCAGGTGTTCTGAATGCCAGGATTCCCTCACCAACTGGTACTATGAGAAAGATGGGAAGCTGTACTGCCACAAGGACTACTGGGGGAAGTTTGGGGAGTTCTGCCACGGATGCTCTCTGCTGATGACGGGGCCCGTCATGGTGAGTGCATCGCTCCATCTCTGCCCCCTCCGTCGTCAGAGTTCATTGGCAGTGCCTCCAGTTCCCTGTAGCCATCCACCTTCTGTCTTCCCGTCAGCTGAGGCCTCTCCCTTTATTTATTCAGTCACTTAACAGATAATTTTTAGGACCTATTAGGTGCCAGATATGATCCATCTCTCAGAGACTTAACAGTCCAGTGTTGGGAGGGCTGGGCAGGCAAGGAGGGGAGACGGTGAGATGGGATGGGGCCCTAAAGGGGAGCGTGAGCCTCCCTCCTGGGGATGATGACTTCTGGGGGCCTGTGCCCATGGCTGAGACCAAGAGTTTTTTTCTTACAATCTCAGAAATGACAGGGAGGGACTTCCCTGCTGGTCCAGTGGTTAGGACTCATCGCTCTCACTGCCAAGGGCCTGGATTCTGTCCCTAGTTGGAGAACTAAGATTCTGCAGGTCACACAGTGTTGACAAAAAGAAATGACAGAGAGGCACCAATCCAGCCCTTTCTCTGGAAGCTCTGGGACGGGGAGGGCAAAGGTCAGCGATGACTGGGCAGGGATGGTCTGTAGATCCCTGATGGGAGGCCCCTCACCCACGCCACCCTCCACTCCGGCAACAGCGACAACTCATTTCCTCCCCGCATCTGCCCACCCTTCTCGCCACCTGCCCACAGGTGGCCGGGGAGTACAAGTACCACCCAGAGTGCTTCGCCTGTATGAGCTGCAAGGTGATCATCGAGGATGGGGATGCATACGCCCTGGTGCAGCATGCCACCCTCTACTGGTAAGATGGTGGCCCCGTGTCCCTCCTTCCCAACAAGGGTGGCTGAGCGGGAAGGGGAAGCGTCAGTGTGGATCGGGCAGGGGACTGCTGGGGTCTCAGTGCACTGATTATATTGCTGTCACAGCGGTGGCTCTTGACCAGCTCTGAAAGCTGTGAGCAAGATAATGAACGTCTCTGCCCTCTGCCCGTACCTACTGGGAGAGTAAGCATACTGCCCTGCAGGCCTCCCAGAGGGAGACGATGGCTGGGAGGGGACTCTCGGAGGGGGAGCCCAGGATGTTAAAGGCAAAGGCCCCTTAGAACTCACTCAGCCCAGCTGCCTCTGTCGACAAAAAAAGTCAGGCTGAGGCCCAGTTCTTACCTTGAGTCAGAGGCAGAGAACCCAGGCTGCTCATTGTGAGCGACCAGCTGGGATCAGGCAGGGCAGTGAACATGGGGCCATGCGCTCTGCCGCTGGAAGGCTCCTCGTTGCTGGGGGCTTCCAGGTGGGGCTCCAGGATCTAAGCCCCCTTTCTGCTCCTCCCCGCAGTGGGAAGTGCCACAACGAGGTGGTGCTGGCACCCATGTTTGAGAGGCTGTCCACGGAATCCGTCCAGGACCAGCTGCCCTACTCTGTCACACACATCTCCATGCCGGCCACCACCGAAGGCAGGCGGGGCTTCTCCGTGTCTGTGGAGAGTGCCTGCTCCAATTACGCCACCACTGTGCAAGTGAGAGAGTGAGTGCCTGGGGTGGGGATTCTGGAGCGGAGCACACAGCAGGCCTCGGAGCCCCCGCGTTCACATCGCGTCTCTTCTCCTGGGCTCAGTGTGCTGTCGCCATGCCTGGGCCCTGGCACTGACTGCCCTCACCCGCCACCGCGGCCGCTTCCCGCCAGATACCAACACCAGAACCGCTCACCTTTCACGGGTCGAGTTTCACATCATGTTTGCTCTTTGAAATTATCTGGCTTGGTTATGTCTGTTTATCACCTGTCCCCTCACGTGTTCCCTGTGGAACTTAGTCCGGTTCATTGCTGCACACCCAGGGCCTGGAGCAGTGCCTGGCACATAGTGGGTGTACAAGGATTGTTGTTCCATTGGTTGAGTGAGTGAATGGAGGAAGGAGGAGAAAGAGGTAGAGACTCCATGCTGTGTCCAGGCCGGCGACCGGATGGGGAAAGGGTCTGTCCATCTAATACCAGTCGTGAGGCACTGTGGCTCCCAGCCCTTTAGACGGTGATCATGTGCTTACTGTGTGCCGGGTGCTGGATGCTCACAGCAGAGGGGGATCCTGGGGCTGGGAAGTCAGAGGGAGGTGAGGTCTGCTCTAAGCCTGGAGCTGTGTTCAGGACAGAAGTGGGGGTCTGTGGCTGTGTCTGGTATAGACTGGGTGGTTGGGAGTAGCCAGAAGGGGCCTGTTAAGTCACAGAGAGCCTAGATCATGAGGACCCAATGGGTCTTGAGGGATTTAAGCAGCAAGGTGACACGACCAGGTCAGCGTTTTAGAAGCATCGCTGCTGTGGAAGTGGGACAGGAGAGGGGTAGGCCTAGAGGTGCAGAGACCAGTTAGGAGGCTGATGCATGGAGCAAGAGACGGGTGTTGGTAACCATGATGGTGGAGCCTTCTTCAGGACCTGAGGATTGGGGGGCTGCGAGGAAACTCCCGAAGCAGGGAGTGCCGTCTAGCTTTCTGGCTTAGGCCTCTGGGTGATGGGGTGGGACCTCTCCCTGAGTGGCCTGGGCCTTGGGGGCCAGTTGAGGCCCAGGGCCTGGTGAGCCCTCCCTGCACGAGTGAAATGGGCCAGGCTGTCTTTAAAGAGGCCTCTGCCCCGCCTCCTCTCTTGTCCGGCCCAGGGTCAACCGGATGCACATCAGTCCTGACAACCGCAATGCCATCCACCCCGGGGACCGCATCCTGGAGATCAATGGGGCCCCCGTGCGCACGCTCCGCGTGGAGGAGGTACTGGGTGTCCTGTGGTGGGGAGGGGGCGGACCGTTAACAGACCCTCTTTGGCCACTGAGCCTGTGAGCACCGGTGACTCCCTCTGTCAGCCTGGCTTGTTCCCAGGGCAGCAGGGATGGCTGGCCATGTTGGGGAGTACCAGGCTGTGGGCAGAGGGCACGGTGTGGCCAGCGGCCGCCAGAGGCCACAGCAGGCTCTGGTCCTCTGGCCTGACGGTGGGTGGCCCACGATGGGACGCCCTGCAGGCCCCGCCTCACGCCGCTCCCGGCCGCAGGTGGAGGACGCCATTAGCCAGACAAGCCAGACGCTGCAGCTCCTGATCGAACATGACCCCGTCTCCCAGCGCCTGGACCAGCTGCGGCTGGATGCACGGCTCTCGCCCTGCACGCAGAATGACAGACACGCGCACACCCTCAGCCCCCTGGACACCAAGGAGAACCTGGAGGGGACGCTGAGGAGACGCTCCCTGAGGTGCCCCATCCCGCTCTGGCTCTGTGCTGCCCCACGCCCAGCTCTCAGACAAGTGGAGCTGGCTCTCTGAGGCCAGCAGAGTTAGGAAGGGAGCCAGCTGGCCAGGGGCAGACAAGGAGGATTGTGCTGACCCAGCGCCCCCCGAGGATTACAGTTCATAGCCAGGGCCCACGTGTGATCTGACCCAGCTGTCTGCCAGCTTTCCCTAGAAACCAGAGTGTAGTTGCTAAGTCATGTCCGACTCTTTGTGACCTCATGGACTATTCCCTGCCAGGCTTCCCTGTCCGTGGGATTTTCCAGGCAAGAATACTGAAGTAGGTGGCCATTTCCTTCTCCAGGAGAAGCCAGAGGGTCAGGCTTTGTCCACTGAACTCTGAGCTGGGCAGGAGGCAGCGGTGCTGGATCCCAAAGGGTGGCAAGGCCTGTGGGGGGAAGCGTAGGGTGGCGAGACTGGACAAGGGGCACAGATAAGCATAGATAAGGATGTTGAAAACCAGAATGCGCGAGGGGGGACCAGAAGTCCCTTCTTTAGGAAGTCAGAGTGACAGTCACCAACCATTGGTTGCTCTTTAAAAATGTCATAGACATAGTGGCTCTTTTGCCCTAAAAATCATACGCACTTATTAAAGTTCAGGAAATACAGGCAGGTACTACAGAGATGTCCCCTTTGCTCGTGTTTTGGGTGGTAGTGGGCTGTTGCTCTAAGCCAGTCGGGGCCGTAAATCAGGCAGACGTGGAAGGTGGCGGATTCCCATCAATCCGTCGACACTGCTGCCAGCTGGTGGAGTCTAGTCGCTCTGGGTGAGAGGTGCTCAGGGTTCCCACCTTATGGGTAATTTTCGCATGCTCACATAGACTCCGGATGTCTGCCACCCCCAGACGACACCTCTGTCCAATGTCAGAGTCCCCCTCCCCCGTCCCAGCACCCTGACTGCAGACGTTGGAAAGACCTGGGTGGCCCTGAGAGTCCTGCCTCCAGGCTTCCATGCTGGGTCTCTGAGGGCTGCCCTGTCCCCACCCTCATCCCTTGTCCCCCTCCTCCTCCTCTGCAGACGCAGTAACAGCATCTCCAAGTCCCCCGGCCCCAGCTCCCCCAAGGAGCCGCTCCTGCTCAGCCGTGACATCAGCCGCTCAGAGTCCCTGCGCTGCTCCAGCAGCTGCTCGCAACAGATCTTCCGGCCCTGTGACCTGATCCATGGCGAGGTCCTGGGGAAGGGCTTCTTCGGGCAGGCCATCAAGGTGAGCGCCAGCTCCGCCCCTCTGCCCCCGAGCCCTCTCACCCTCCTCTGGGGATTTTCATCACTTGCCCTCCCAGGCCACCTGAAGGCAGCGTTGCTGCTGGTGTGAGCTTGGGGGACCTGGAGCCCCGGGTGGGACAAGGTCGCCTGTGGCCCCCCCATCTCTGGTCAGTGAGTGTTTCTTAGGTGCCCAGAGGCCTCGGTGTGGGAGTGGCTCCTGCCTCCCTGCTGAACAGTCTCAGGGACTAACCTCTCTCTCTCTCTCCTCCTCCTCCTCTGCTGAGAGCTGGGAGGGGGGGTCAGGTAAGCCGTGTGTCTC
Source organism: Budorcas taxicolor (assembly GCF_023091745.1). NCBI lineage: Eukaryota > Metazoa > Chordata > Mammalia > Artiodactyla > Bovidae > Budorcas > Budorcas taxicolor. The sequence continues at coordinate 70,002,200 of NC_068926.1, forward strand.
AGCCTTCGGGGCCATGGGGCTGGAGAGCTTCCTCACAACCCCCTCAGCTCCCTGGTGCATGTCTGTGGCACTGACCCTCTTGCCCCCCAGACTCCTGTTCCCCGAGAGACACGCTTCTGGGTCAGATGACCAGAACCCCCGCTTGGCTTGGCAGCACCCCTCCCCCCGCCTCCCCCCAACACGCCCCTTTTGTGGGTTCTCGCCTCTCCTCCGTGCATGCCCAGCTCTCCGGGGAGGAAGGTGTGCTCCCTTCTGAGGCCCGTGCTGTGTTCCGCACTTGAACTGTCAGTCTGATCCGGCCGATGACGTCAGCGTGTCCTCCAGGGCATGGGATGGCCAGCGACAGATTTGCGCGTAGTTCCCCAGAAGGGCCTCTGTTCTCTGCACCAGTGACAGTCACCCTCCTTTTAGGTGACGCACAAAGCCACGGGCAAAGTGATGGTCATGAAGGAGCTGATCCGGTGTGATGAGGAGACACAGAAGACTTTCCTAACTGAGGTAAGAAGCGGGGTGGGGGCTAGGAGTTTGTGTCACTGTTGAAAGAGGAAAATTGATACTAAAGAATGACTTCAATCCCAGCTTTCAGCACCAAAAAAAAAAGATGTGAAGAGGAAGCTTAGTTTGGAGTCATTGGTTTCTTAAGGCAGAACAGACCATTAGAGGAATGTCCCTGCCCCCCCGTAAATGAAGGCACATTATTTGTACAAAAAACACTGAGGACAGCACGAACTGGTACAGTGAGCTGTGCTTCACGGAGCTCGTGGAGTGTGGGGTGAGCACAGACGCTTTGGAGCAGCTCGACGCTGGACACCCCGCCAGGCCAGCCTGGCACCTTAGTGTCCTTCCCTGCTGCCCCACAGGGTGCCACCCTCCTGGTTTTCCACCTAACTCTGGGGCCCTGCCTCTCCAGTTCCCCAGATATAGCTCTTAGAAAGGCAGGGTCCCAAGTGCGAGGCCTGGGAGGCTGTCCCCATCCACTTGGGGGTTTCTTCCCCAGCACCCGAGACAGGAGGGGGAGACGCAGGGCACGTGTGTCACGCTGACTCCCCGAGGGAGGGGGTGAGGAACAAACCGGGCCCCGCCCTTGCGGCCTCCCTGCCCTGCAGGTGAAGGTGATGCGCAGCCTGGACCACCCCAACGTGCTCAAGTTCATCGGCGTACTATACAAGGACAAGAAGCTTAACCTGCTGACGGAGTATATCGAGGGGGGCACGCTGAAGGACTTCCTGCGCAGCGTGGTGAGCACAGTACCCCCAGAGTCCCTGAGAGCCTTAAGGGGTCATCAGTGGGGCCCCTATGTCACCACTGCTCTGGAACTACAATGATCAGAGAGACCCTCTGCCTTACCTGCAAAGGGCCATGGTGGGTGGGACTGGGCACAGGCAGGGAGGGTTTACTGCGGATCACATTGACCCACGGGGCCTGGACCACCAGTAGAACAAGGCCCAGCGGCCTCTGACGGGCCTTCCTCCATCCTGCAGGACCCGTTCCCCTGGCAGCAGAAGGTCAGGTTTGCCAAAGGCATCGCCTCTGGAATGGTGAGTCCTGCCTACATCCCTGCCAGCAGAGTGGGTCTGGGAGGAGCTTGGACAGGCATCTGCTGAGGCTGGTGTGTGGGTGCTTAGTAGGGGTTAGCAGTGATGAGAGAGGGGCTGACATCGAGGAGGCCAGAAGGAAAAGGCAGGCACGCACCGTCATGGGGGCAGGTGGTACAGGAGAGGGGTGGGCACCCCCTGAGGAGGGGCGGCAGGCAGGTTGGAAAGAGTTCCATGGGCGTGTGAGCAGCTCCAGGAGCCCAAGGGAGGGAACCGGTGTTGTGGCAGGGGCCGGGGCGTGGTTCTGCGTGGGAGGGTGGCTCAAGAGCCAGAGGCGGAGGCCTGGAATGGGAAATAGCAAATATAGACTAGTCTGGACACATGAGGGTAGGAAGAGGGAAAGGTTAAAGTCAGAGCGCTGAGATAAGAAGTGGTACATCCACACAGTGGCATGTGACTCAGCCACGAAAAGGATTAAATAAGGCCATTCGCCGCTATGGACGGACCTAGAGATTGTCACACTGAGCGAAGTCAGTCAGACACAGAGAGACAAATATCACGATACCGCTTATGTGTGGAATCGAAAACAACGGTACAAATGAGCCTATTCACAAAAGGGAAGTAGAGTCACAGGTGTAGAAAACAAACTCATGGCTGTCAAGGGGGGAGGGATGGATTGGGAGGTTGAAATCGACATATATACACTACTATATATAAGATGGGTCACTATTAAGAACGTACTGAATAGGACAGGGAAGTCTTCTCAGTACCTTGTAATGACCTGTATGGGAAAAGAATCTGAAAAACAGTGGATATATGTATATGTGTAACTGATTCACTCTGCAATACGCCTGAAACTTAACACAGCATTATAGATCAACTACAGTCCAATAAATTTTTTTTTTTCTAAGTGAGAGCGCTGAATGCTAACCACTAGACCACAGGGAAAGTGTGGACAGAGAGGGAAGTGTGTGTTGGGAGCACAGATCAGCTGGGCCAGGAGGTGGCCACTTCCCCTCTCACAGCAGGAAGGACCCAGGGTGGCTAAACCCAGAGACTGGGTGGGGGTAGCCTAACTCTGAGTAAAACAGGTTGGGGGGCGCTCACTGGGCCCGGAGGGTTGGGAGCTTCAGGACAGAGCAGCGCCTGGGTTGGGATCGGCGAACAGAGGCTGCTGGGCAGGAGACGGCAGCAGGGAGAGGGGAAGCCCTCGGCCTTCTGCTGACACCGGGATGAGGAGTGACGGCAGGAGGGCCCTAGAGTCCAGGTTGGGTTCTGAAGCTGGTGTGGGGGGTGGGGGGTGTTCTGGGGGAAGAACGGGTTTTGGGGCCCCCGAGTCTCAGAGTCAGTGTCTAGCCGATCGACTGGCCGTGGGCCTCAGCTCCTACCTCTGGTTCCAGGCCTATTTACATTCCATGTGTATCATCCACCGGGATCTGAACTCGCACAACTGCCTCATCAAGCTGGTACGTGCCCCCAGGGCAGCCCTCCTGGCTCCCTTGTTGCCAGCGAGACTGCCTGGCCCCTCTGGCTTTAGATCAGAGGTATCGCCTCGGGCTCCTGTCTTCTGGGGGATCCCCGCACATGCAGACAAACCCCACCTCCTCCCAGTAGCAGCCTGTGAAATCCTCTGGTTTGAAGGGACTTGAAGTTCTTCAGCTGTTTGTAGAGCCCTTCACTTCTCCTGGTTTTGCCCCTTGTTGGGGCAAGCAGCTCCCCAAGGACCCCATTTTGCAGCTGTGGCACCTGAATCCTCAGCCCGAGGCCCCAGAGCTACTAAATTCACAGGGACGGGTTTGGGGCCAGCCTCCCTCTCCCCTGCCAGTCAGCTCGGCTCGCTAGTGTTACTCCTGTTGACTTGCAGTGTGGCTTCCTGGGTGTCCACTCACTGGCCCTGGCCATGCCCTCTGGACTCACACCAAACAGCCTTAATCCCTTTTCCACATGACTGCCTTGTAGCTATTGGAAGAGCTTATCTCCCCTTCGTCCCCCACCCCCAAGGAAGGCCTGTATCTTGTCTTTCTCTGTCTTATCCTGGTTCTAGCTTTAAATCTTTCTGAGAACAAGGCAGGATGAGAAAAAAAGCAAAACGAAATCCTCTGTCCTGCCTCTGAGTTCCACTCTCCAGGTCCCAGGGCCTCTGCTAAGAACACCCTCTAGGTCTGGGGAAGGCAATGGCACCCTACTCCAGTACTGTTGCCTGGAAAATCCCATGGACGGAGGAGCCTGGTGGGCTGCAGTCCATGGGGTCCTCGTACATGACTGAAGCGACTTAGCAGCAGCAGCCATGCAGAAAGCGCAGACTGAGAAAACAAACACCATGCCCCGTTCGTCAAGACACCCCTTGGTCATACACCTCTTCTCTCCTTCTCTTGGGACTGTCCGGTCTCCGTCCCGTTGTCCCCCGCTCCCCAGGGCTGACCTGACCCTTGTCCTCTCAGGACAAGACCGTGGTAGTGGCTGACTTCGGGCTGTCACGGCTCATCGTCGAGGAGAGAAAGAAGCCCCCCACGGAAAAGGCCACCACCAAGAAGCGCACCTTACGCAAGAACGACCGAAAGAAGCGCTACACGGTGGTGGGGAACCCCTACTGGATGGCCCCGGAGATGCTCAACGGTCAGTCCTGACACCCCGGAGGGCAGGCAGGGCTGCGTCTCGCAGCAGAGCCCCAGGGTGTGTAGACCAGGTACCCGGAGCCGGGGGCGCATGGTTTTCATCCCGCGCCAGACTGGACCTCGAAGACGCCTCCTTCCCTGAGATCAGCCCTGCAGGCTGGCTGGCACCCCGTCCTGGGCCCACGCTGAGGTCTGACCGCGGCCCCTGTGCCCCAAGGGGTAGCTGAGCGCTCAGGCGCTTTACTGCCTGTTCTCGCTCCGTGCTGAGAACGGAGGTGTGCTGCCCCCTCGTGGCTGAGGCGCAGACCAGCTGCAGATGCTGGCCGGGCCTCCTGAGCCAGACAGGGCCGTGAGACTGCATAAGTGGCCCGCTGAGGCCATTTCTGAGGTCTTTAGTCAGAGAGTGCACAGGAGGCAGTGCCAGAGTCCAGGCGCAGCCTGGCCAGTTCGCGTTCACTGTCCCGTGCGGCTTCACCCTGGGCAGTGTTGTTTCATGAGCCCTCTCTGAGGCTGACTGAGGAGCGGTGGTTTTCAGACGGGGCCTGTCCCCACAGCCTTAGAGGCACCCCCACAGAACCTCTCCTAGCCCTGGCTCTTGGCTCTGGCCTGACCTGGCTCCAGATGCAGTGCGGAGCAGAGATGGGACCAAACCTGACCGCCTGCTCTCCTGTGTTTCTGAAGGAAAGAGCTACGATGAGACGGTGGATGTCTTCTCTTTTGGGATCGTCCTCTGTGAGGTGAGCCCAGCGCGGAGGCCAGGCCCGAGGCAGCAGGCCTGGCAGCCCGGCCCCCCAGTTGGGCTGGGTGCTCCTCCTCCTAGGATGCATAGTGCCACAAAGTCAGCAGGAGCAGAGGGCCGTGTCGGTTATCACGGGTCTGTGGACATGTTCGAGTCTCACTGCTTTAAAAATATCGTTCAGTCTAACAGAAATCAGTTGAGCATCTACTCTATGCAGAGCCCTGGGCTGGCACCAGAGGGCTTCAGACATGAATCAGATCCAGTGCCTCCCTCCTCAGGGCCCGAACTCCAGCACAGGGCAGGGCGGGGCTGTGTGGAAGCCGCCCCTCCAGAGGCCGGTCAGGGGCGTCATGCTTCTGCACTGAGGCTCCTCCAGATTCTCTAGTCAGGAGACAGGCCTGCATTAGCAAGATACGGAGAGACAGGATGGGGCAGCCCTCTCAGCTGGGTTTTTACCTCCTTCCTCTTCTGTTTATTTGACTGCGTCTGGCCTTAGTTACAGCACGCAGGCTTCCCTCGAGGTGCAGCGTGCAGACTCAGTGGTTGCAGCACACAGGCTTGGTTGCCCCCCAGCATATGGGATCTCAGTTCCCTAACCAGAATTGAACCTGTGTCCCTGCATTGCCAGACAGATTCTTAACCACTGGAGCACGAGGGAAGCCCCTGCCTCCCACTTCTGACCATCCCTCCTGTCCTGTCCCTGCACCAGCACCCCCCTCCCCCACCACGTGGCTGCACCGTCCCTGACCACTGTCTTTCCACCTGCAGATAATCGGGCAGGTGTATGCAGATCCTGATTGCCTGCCCCGAACACTGGACTTCGGCCTCAACGTGAAACTCTTCTGGGAGAAGTTTGTCCCCACAGACTGCCCCCCAGCCTTCTTCCCCCTGGCCGCCATCTGCTGCAGACTGGAGCCTGAAAGCAGGTCAGAGTCCACGCCCCTCGTCCAGCCCGCATGGTCCTGGGATGCTCGCCCTAGTCCTCAGCCATCGCCAAGCTTTTCCCAGGCGCAGGGTGGTCAAAGCCTTGAGCTCATGGATGTAGCCATCAACCACTGAAGCCACCTGACGACCCTGACATGTCAGTAGGCAGGGAGGGAGACCGGGGTGTTGTAGCAAGTGACCCAGAGACAGCGTTAAACTTTAACAGCAGGAAATTCACCCAAACCTATATACCATGCTAACACTGTCTTCAAGTTTCCATGTTCCCATGTCCATGTCCAAACACATTTTTTTACACAGTTATCTTAAACAGAGGAAAGTCTGACGTTTTGCTTTGCATTTTTGTCACTACACAGTATTCCAGATGATCATTTCTGTTGACTGTGAAATTCACTAGGAGACTGTAGGAACATACATGTGCAGATGTTCAGGGTTTTCCAGTTCCTGCTTACAGTAGGCATTACAATGAGCATCTTTATGCATTAGTCAATTTTTTCCTTTAAAGAAATATTTTTAAAATTATCTTTAGTATATGAGAACATATATTTAATATGTGAGAAAGCAACAGATACTATGGAAAAAGGACTCAAGCCAAGCAAAAAGGGTTGTTCAGGGTGCAAGTTACCATCTTTAAGATGGTGGTCAGAGTAGGTCTTGCCAAGAAGGTGACAAGATGTTTAAGCAAAATCGAGGAGGAGATGGGGGAATGGACCTGAGCTGTCTCCAGGGCAGTAGGAGCCAGGCGTTCTCTTTTTCCTTGGGGTGAGCTGCCAAGACTGTGGGAAGCCCCACCCGGGGCAGATCCCATCGATATGGAAACGACTTTCAGTCTCAAGACTGAAAGGATCTTTGAAAGGGCACTTAGTCCAAACCCACCTGTAATGATTGCATTTTCTCTGAGACCTGGAAGCGGCTTTTCTTCTCCTGGGCTTGATTTTCAAGCCGTCCCTTCGAGCCAGACCCACCTCCCCCTGTGTTATCGCCGCTCATCTTTGCAGCAGCCTGTGCAGCCATATGACCCTGCTTCCCACTGAGGCACACCAAGGTTAAGGGCTTGCCCAAGGTCAGACACCCAGGAAGTGGTGGAGCCACAGGCCTGGGTGCCTTCCTTGCCACCTCACTGCCCGCCCCCACCCCCATAACTCACCTGTCTCCTCCTCCTCTTTCTAGACCGGCATTCTCCAAACTGGAGGACTGCTTTGAGGCGCTGTCCCTGTATCTGGGGGAGCTGGGCATCCCACTGCCTGCAGAGCTGGAGGAGCTGGACCACACCGTGAGCGTGCAGTACGGCCTGATCCGGGACTCACCTCCCTAGCCCTGGCCCAACCCCCTTCCAGGGGCCTCCCCCAGCCAGCACTGCCCCCTCTGCGCCCATCCCTGCTGCGGGCAGGGCCGGCCACGCCTCCTGGGGATCGGCAGCTCATTCGGAAGCAGGACTGGCCATCCTCCTACGTCCCCGGAGGCAAGCGGGCACAGCACCAGGGAAACGTCCCCACAGGTCCTGGAGCCCGGTTACTGTCCGTAAATCCAACACTCGCCTGGAAGCTGTGAAGAAAAACAAAGCCTGGTCCCTGAGCCAGGAGGAGTCTGTTACTTGTGACCACTCGGGAGCGCCTTGGCAGTGGATTCCCAGAGGCCCTTGCAAACACTAACCAGCGCACCCTGGACCTGCTGGGCAGGCTCCCGGGTGCACCGCTGGCGGACCCTGACGCCTCTGGTTCGGCCGGTGTAGGAGGACTTCTCGTGGAGTGTGGCAGAGAGTGCGGCTGTCCGAGGACGGGAAGCTACCGCAGTGCTCCCTGGCCTTGGCGCGTCCCGCCCTCCCCTGGGCAGCATTGAGGGAGTGGGCTGTAAAGCGCCTCCTGGTCGGTTTGTGGTGGGTCCGGCCAGGAGTCAGGAGCAGGGCTGGTTTCTGTTCGCCTCCTGGGCCCCGGGGCCCCATCGGCTCGAGGGGGAGCCTCCACTTGTGTTCTCACGCTGAGCTCTGGACTGGCGGGGAACTCGTGGGCGCGTCCTTCCTGCCAGCGACAAGCAGTCACCCAGGCCGAAGGCAGAGGCCCCGCCCTCGAAAGCCCTGGTGTCCTGGCTGCTGTCATTTGCACGCTCACGTGTGCTTCATCCAGGAGCCCGGGCTTGTGTGGGGCGGGCTCTGGAGGACACTGGCTGGTGGCAGGCCCAGCATGTGAGGTGTGGGCTGACCCTGCACCATATCTGCTAAGTGAGGAGTGGGTTTGGGACCTTACTGCGGTGTGAGTGGTTGTGCTGGGGGTGGGGGTGGCTGGGTGATGCTGGAGAAGGCGGTTGCCGTTGAGACTGTCTTGGTGTTGTACCTGTGGGGGTGATACGTGAAACGCTGTACATAGACCTGATGAGCTGTGGGACTAGGTGTTGCCTCTGGCCAGAGTCCTTGCTGTCACGGCTGTGCTCAGGTGTGGAGTGTGCGGGCCCTCGCCCTGGGCTCCTGGCAGCAGGGAGGCCGGCATCGTGCGGCTGGTGCTGCCTTGGTGGTCCCCGCAGGAGTGGGGGTGGTGGGCCCAAACCGGGCCGTGGAGCAGACCAAATAAATTAAGCAATTAATGTAACTGATGGTGCAAAGAGTGAGAACGCGCCTTGCGGCCTGGTTCAGGGAGACGCACGTGGAGGGTGCACTAGCCACTTTGAGGCCCCGGCCATGTGACTCCACAGCAGAGGTTTGGGTGCTCTGACCCTACCTCTTACACAGAACACCTGCCTGCTCCAGGGGACGTGTGTAGCCCACTGGACGCAGCCAGGCCTCAGGGCAGGTGACCCACCGCCTCCCAGCCATGCCATCCCCTCAGGGCCACCCAGGCCCGCCCTCCGATGTCCGCACACTCCCACTTGCCCGGCTGTCCTGGAGTCCTCACTGCAGGGCTGGGTGCCACCTTAACGGAGGAGGAAGTGTGTGCTCATCACCCCTGCCCCTGGTGTCTCCTTCCAAGAGCTCAAGGGGAGACCTGTTTCTTGTGTCTGCGCACAGGGCCTGTGGGGTGCCGGCTGGGCCAGGTGATGCGATCTGGCTCGTGGGATCCTGGGCACAGCACGCGTCCACAGACCCAAAGGTGGTTTCTCCTGAAGCTAGCTGGAGTCAGGGCCAAGATCTGGTTCCTGGAAAAACACACGCTAGGGTGCCCCTTGCTGGCAGCAGTATAGAGTGGTGACTGGATACAGGCAGAGGTCACCCTGGGTGTTCCTAGAGGCTGAGAACCTGTTGTGAAATCCTTGCTAAAAAGCCCCCCAAAAACTGCCATTGGTAGCTTCTGCTGGAGCCCTAGGAGTCACCCTGCGGGGACCTCCCTCGGCCCAGAGCAGCTCCTGGGAGCCCATCAACCCCTGCACACCCATCCCTCCTCCAGCTGCTGCAGCAGCCCCATCCCCCAACCCTGTCTCCAGCCCATCCCTAACCTCTAAAGAATGCTGAGGGGGAGAGGGTCTGCAGTGACTGGCTGCCCTCTGCCATGCTGCACAGCCTCTTTCCTGCAGCTTTGACCCGAGAGGCTTTCCTGGTGACGACGCTCCAGTTACCAACCACCTGGCCGCTGTTCCTGGTGTGGACCAAAGGGAAGGACAGACAGCAGAGCTCACCCTGCATGTGTTGACAAGGTAATCAAACGCTTCCCAGCTTTTGAGGAGGAGTGTCCTGACACCCCACAAGAACTTGGCAGTATGGATTTTTTTTTTTATGTTGAGTCAAATGCAGAGCCATTTCCTGCACTTTTATTCGCAGGTGTCAGAATGAGGTATATAAAAACATGTACACAGAAATGCTTTCATAGAAAAGTAGAAACCGGTCATGTCTTCTGCATCATGACCAACAAGAGACCCCCTGAGGCCTAGGTCCCCTCAGCAGGTGATTTCTGGGAATAGCCTGCTGGAGACAGACAGCCCCACAAACCCGGCCTCTGTGAACAGTGGTGGCAGGGCTTTGGGAAGGAAGCTCTGTGGCCAGGTTAGCCCTGCTGAGACCCCCGAGTGTGCCATCAGAGCCTCAAGGCTGACCGTGCTGGGAGCTTCCTCTTCGAACCTGAGCGTCACTCTCTTCGGACCCCTTCTGTCCAAAAGGCGTCAGGAGCCCTAAGGTCCCTTCCAATAGGTCTGCGATTGTTTCACAAGTTAGGGGTCGTGACCCCCACCCTGCTTCACCACAGGAAGGTGCTGGCCCTGAGGCCTTCCGTCACCTGCCTCCCGGTGGGTCTCCGGGTTAACCTCTGAGCAGCAGGTCACAAGGCCCCGCCTATAGCGCTGTTCCTGTAGGTCAGCTGGCTGCTGTCTCAGCCCTGGGGATGCAGAGAGGCCACTGTGCACCCTGAGAGGAGGCCGTCGGGGGTGCCCCGGGCCCGCTCAGGCCCTGGGGGCTGAGGCAGCTGCGAATCCCTCACCCCGCTCCTCAGTGGAATGTTCAGTGCCATTCTTCCCTTCCTCTCCTTTCAGAACAGGAGGAGCCCTGGGGCCCTGGGCCCGGCCCGCAGTCCTCGAGGCACATCACTGCCAGCAGCCTCTGCCTAGATCCTATGCTCAACCCACAGTGCTGACTTTCATACAGACTCGTTTCCATTTCCCAGAAATGGTCAGGAGGGGTCCTAAATACTGAAAAAACTAAATACGTTTTTTAAACGCTGCCTCTTGACCTACGTGACCAGAACTGAATAACAACGCGCGCCACTCAGACCCACAGCGAGCATGTGGGGAGGCTGAGGCCGAGGCCACCTTGCACAATGAAGCACAGGGGAGCTGGGGGAGCCCCCTTTCCGTCCCTGGTTTGGTTCCGGGGCACAGGAAGCCCCTGTCACAGCGCTGCTGTGGGGGCTGCTGCTGTCCCCATCCGTGGGAAAAACCCTGCTCCACGGTATGGAGAGCGAGCCTTGCAGGACACTACCCAGCCTCGTTCTCAGCCCACAGTGCCACCTGTTCCTGTCTTCGGGTTCAAACAGAAAAAGGGGGGGTTTCAACCACAATAGAAAGTGTAGCTCCTCCCAGCTGTAGGGGCGGGGGTAGGTGGTCCCGCACCAGTCTCTGCAATGGGCTCCTGCCCATCGTGGGGGGGCTCAGGCGCCTGGAGTGCCTGCCTGGCCCATGAGGGGGGCACTGCCCTCCTGAAGGTCGACTGGAGTCTGGCTGGCGTGGACCACGATGGCCTTTTCATCCATGATCTCGCAGGTGGGGTTGGTGAAGGCAGACAAGGGCAGGGTAGCCCGCTGCAGCTCCCGCTCGCACGCTTTCTGCTCGTGCTGGGCTTTCAGGTCCTTGCCCCTGGCAGGAGAAGAGGGAAGAGTCAGGCTGTGCCTCCCACACAGCCTGCTCGTAGGCCAGCACCCTGAAGCCCAGCAGGGGCTGGCCGCAGTCACAGCCAGGCAGGGCTGTTCTGCCAGACTGCCTTAACTCAGCAAGGAGCTCCTAAACCTTGTCTGTGAGATGGGGGTGACAGGAGCACGACCCTCCCTCAGCTGCAGTGGGGCCCCCTGAGGATGGTGGGGACGAAAGAGACCCTTAAAGCAAAACGAGGCACCACGGGACCCACCCAGAAAAACCCTCAGCCCTCACCCATAAAGCTGTCCAGAAAACTGACCTGACCATCCTGTTCTGAGACGCCTCATCCAAAAGTCTCAGAAGGTGTGAGCTCTGGCTGGAAATGAGGACCATCCCCTCCCCGGAAGGTGTGAGCCCTGGCTACAAAGAGGGACCATCCCCTCCGAGTGCAGTGGGCAAGGAGCCTCTGCGGGCTGCTCGGGTCGACGGGAAACGAGGACACGACAACCATGGGACCCCTGAGTGTTCACAGGCCTTCTGGTACTCCGTGACCCAGTCAGGCTGAGGCGTTACCCCATTTTATTGACATGAAGTGCTCCATGCTGAGGGCTTGACGTGCGCCTCACTTCATTCTGAATCCTAACAATTAGGTGTTATCGTTCATTTTATAGATGAGGAAGTAAGTCCAAAGAAGCTGAACTCTCCAAATGGCACGGTGGGCTCGCGCCCAAGTCTGTTGGACTCTGGCTGACGCTCAAGAGAAGCTCTAACCTCATCAGGGTCATCCCCCCACAAAAAGGATAGGGCAGGGCCTCACCCACCCAGTCTTCCGGCTGCATGTCCCGTCCGCTCCACTGGACCAGCCACACCCACTGCAAGCCAAAGGGTGTGGTGTGCGCCTGGCACACTGCACGCCAGAACCCAGGTCAGCATCCTCTTAACACAGCAATCAGACATGGCTCAGCCGTCAGAGGAAATCTTCCCGGAAGGAGCCCATCCCGAAGAGGCCCTGAAGCAAGCAGCTGATGGATGACCTCGTGCGGCAAACAGGCCTGCCTCAGAGTCCCCAGGGAGACAGCCGAGAGCAGACAGATGACACAGCGATCACCCAGGGAGGTGCAAGGACAAAGGTTTCCAGAGTCACGAACGCTGAGGACACGGGCACTGGAGAGGAAAGAGCAGGTGCCTCCTAATTGCCTTTAAATCAACCAGTTCTCCGCCCCGGACCAGCCCATCCTGGGCTGTGTGACACTCGGCCTTGGGGAGCCTTGGTTTCATCATCTCTGAAATGGGAATGATACCTGAACTCCAAATATGATGATGAAAATGGAGTCACTCAGTTCTGTCTGAATCTTTGCGACCCCATGGACTGTAGCCTACCAGGCTCCTCTGTCCATTGGATTTTCCAGGCAAGACTACTGGATGGGAAAGCATTTCGAAAACCATGGGACTGCTATAAAGCTCACAGAGGGCTGTTGCGATTTGCCCTGAAGGTGATGTGACTCACCAGGCAACATTATCTTAATCTGGGTTCCCACGGGAACTCTCCTACTGGACAGCCAGGGTGAGTGTTGTTTATGTGACCCCGACCCCTGCCCTCCGCTCTAGGCCTTAAGCTTCATCATCCTGTAAAACAGGGAGCCAGACTTGAGAACCTTCAGGACCCCTAACATCCTGTGAGATCCTGAGCATGACTTGTGCCCCGCGCACCCCTGCTCCTCACTGTTGGGTCACAGGTGGCACACCTGTGCACTCATGCCCCCGACTCGCCCTGGGTGGCCAAGTCTGCGTGTAAGCCTGCAGCTCCTGCCCGTCCTCATCGGGCTCTGCACTGGACACCCCGAGCCACAGCAGAGGAGCTCCCCAAGCCCCCGGAGGGCTGAGGAGGGCCACGGGGACACGGCTGCCTGGAGCAAGTGCACCCTCACTCACGGCCCAAGATTCGCTCTGCCCCTGGGCAGTTCTCAGTCACAGCTACTGCCACCTAGAAGAGAACACCTCTGCCTCTGGCATACAACAGAAAACTATAGTCTGCCCATGTCAGGAGAAACTTGGAAAGCCTGGATTTAATTCTATTAAGGAAGAGTCCCTTGGACTGCAAGGAGATCAAAACAGTCAATCATAAAGGAAATCAACCCTGAATATTCATTGGAAGGACTGATGCTGAAGCCCCAATACTGTGGCCACCTGATGCGAAGAGCCGACTCGTTGGGAAAGCCCAACGCTGGGAAAGATTGAGGGCAGGAGGAGAAGGGGGCGACAGAAGATGAGATGGTTGGATGGCATCACTGACTCAATGGACATGAGTTTGAGCAAGCTCCGGGAGATAGTGAAGGACAGGGAGGCCTGGTGTGCTGCAGTCCACGGGGTCGCAAAGACACACAACTGAGCGACTGAACAGCAAGGGAGCCCACAAACAAGCCAGCAGAGAACCAAAGGCCATCTACAAAAGCAGCAGAGTACGTGCCCAGAGCCTTGAGCCAAGGCCTGAATTTCAAAACTTAAGGGGCTGAAGGAAGAAGGAAAGCAGGGACTCCTGCTTCCCAAGGACCCACTAAGGTGCCAGGAAGTGGCCTTCCCACCTTCCACCCTGAGAAGGGCCACCTGTGCACCGGCTGGATGCCACACCCTTTACACATGCGTCATCTTTGTCTCATTTCCACCCAGCACTGCGTGTCATCCACATTTTATAGCCGAAGAAGCTGAGGCTTTCCTCAGCTGCCTCCTTTTCCAAGCATCTGGCTGTGGTCAGCCAGGCTGTTGATAATGGTGAGGCTGCGTCACACACAAGTCTTGAGGGGGGGTTAAAAATCAATGTGGATAATGGGGCAGAGCTGGGCTTGAAGATCAGCCAAGGGTAAATGCAAGGAGCAAGTGCCGGGACAAGTCCGGATGGCAGCCTCTTCCATTTAGAAGCCTCAAAACACACTCAGCCCCGCATGCCTCCTGCTAATGGCACCTGTGAGTCCGAGAGGTGCCACGGCAGCCCCCAGCTCCTTCTGGGGTCTCAGAGAGGCCACCAGCATGGCTGCACTGACCGTCAGGCAGCTCAGCCCCTTCTCACCACCTATAAGGACATCCAGGCTGTTGTCTGACAGCCAAGAAAGAACAAAAGACTCATTCACTAACTCAGTTCCTCTCCTGGGCGGGTGGAGGCGATGTTGACTGACAGTTTTCCCCTCGCCTTTTTATCAGAGCCAGAGCACAGACACTGCGCTCGGGGCAGGGAGCTGCAGGCTGGCCACCTGAACCAGACAACCAGGACAGGGGCCCACCAGGCTGAACCCTTGCCCGCTCCCACCTGCCTCCCTTCCTCCCGAGAGGAAGCCTGGTGCCTGCCCACCCCTCCTGGCCAGGAAAACTCCCTCCCGTTATCCTCCTGGCCCTTGGAAGGGTTCAGATTCGGAGCTTTGAGGAATTCTATCCTGACTGCTCCAGGGTCAGGCCTGGTGGCCGGGCCGGCCAGAAAGCAGGAGTGCACAGAGCTGCTGTCTGTATCTGACATCCTCTTGCTGGGTGATAGAGGCACCCAGGACCTCCTTCAGGCAACACAGGCTGCCTCAAATTATTACGTAACTCTGAGCACTGCTCTCGTCCCCGTCAGAAGTGGCGCTGTGCCACACTGCTGCTCAAGACAAGTTCCTCACGGCAGCCAAGGTCAGGAAGACAGCCAGCTGTCTGCCCAGACTACACTCATTTGATGGTCACAACAAACCTATGCGGCATCTACTAGGATCTCTGTTTCAGGGACAGGACAGCAGAAGTGGAGAGGCTCCATCATTTATTCACGCAGAGGGTGGATTTGGGATCTGAACCTAGTACTGCCTGTCTTTAGGAAGCGTTAGAGCTGGGCGGATCATCGCTGACCTGCCCCCATGCTATTTTACACCTGAGGGAAGTAGAGAAGGCAAATGACTTGTCCAGTGCCACACTCAGAACTGCTCACAGTTCCAGAACCTGGCTCTTTTGACTTCTAAGCCCAGCTGTTGTAGTTTGAAAGTTTCTGTTTTATTTTGAAAGGTTCTGGGCATGTTCACTCAGTCGGGTCTAACTCTATTGCAGTCCCATAAACTACAGCCTGCCAGGCTCCTCAGTCCATGGGATTTCCCAGGCAAGAATACTTTGCCATTTCCTCCTCCAGGGGATCTTCCCAACCCAGAGATTGAACTGGGATCTCTTGCACTGGCAGGAGGATTCTTTACCACTGAGCCACCGGGGAAGCCCGTACTATCTTATGCAATCCAAAGCAAATTGGCACGAAGCTCCTGAGCCTTGCTGGACTTTAGGGAGACACTGGCAGTCCTTACTGGCCATGTAGCTTGGACACACCGCTGAACTCCTCTCGGTCTCAGCTCCTCACTGTGAAATGGTGTAAAAGTGGTCCTTCTAGTGTGGTCCTGCGGCTTTGGTGCTATCGTCAGGGAAGGACACTCAAGTGGGTCTTATTAAGAAAGTCTAGGTGGCTGTGGTGGTTATTTAACCTGACTGGTGTTAGTCCAGGGTAACCTGGGGTGGGCATGGGTGTGCACGGAGAGGGGACACAGCTCTACGGAACAGATAAGACAGGAGGTGCAGGGAAGTGGAAGGACCTGTGCTCCACGGCACTTCCAGGACACTGTCCTGTGACTCTGGGGAGAGAGTGGGGCTGAGCGCTTGCCTCCAGCCCACAAGCCGTTTCCTGTTGCGCAGGCTGTGCTCGGGGCGTTCTTGCTGAGGAAAGGGGTGGTCCGGTGGTTAGGAGTCTGGTGACTCGGTGCCTTGCCCTGAGATTACAGGAGAGTAAATATAGGCTCTCGGGGCGCTCCCGTGACAGCCTAGAGGAGCAGATGTAGAAGCAAAAGGCGTGGCTCCCTCCTCCGGCCTGAGAACTGAGCTCGCGATTAGGGACGTTCAGCAGCCAGTTCAAGCACCTGGAGGCCTGGGCACTGGCACAAGACTGACGGCAAGCCCAGTGCTATCCAGTGGCTGAGGAGGAAATATGGCAACATCTAGACTCAGCCAACATGGTTTGGGTCTGAGCTGCGAACTGTAACCAGGGCCTCCCCATCATTCCCCCTAACTCTCTGAAATGACAAACAGGTGCTCCTCAACCTGCCCCATCCACTGTCATGCTGAGGGCAGCGACCTTATGCTAGGGGACAGGAGACCCTCTCAGGTCAGCACTTCCCCTCTCTGAACCTGTGCTTCCTGAATCACAGAAGATCAGAGAAGTGATGGAGCCTGGAGAGCACAAGTGCAGTGTGCCCACATTTTACAGAAAAGAGAAACAGCTATGGTTTACTGACCGCTTTCTTTGGGCCAGGCAGTCAAGTGTCTCAGCAACAGCCGTGCCCTGGAGTAGAAAACAGAACCACCCTGCCCAAAGTCACGCAGATTGCTAGTCAGTGGCAGGACTGAGACTTAGCTTCACCGAAGGCTAGGTGTGTGACCTCAAAGAAGTCTCAGTTTCCTTATCTGTAAATATCATTGGCTTTATCGGGGGTGATTGTGAGGACTGAGTTAAAGTACACATATCATTTGAAGCAGTACCTGGCCTTCAGAAATACTGCTACTATTACTGTTATTATTCTTACCAATATGTCCCCTTTTCCATCTGTAAAACAAGGCTGACTGCATCACTCTAGAGACAACTCGATTTTATTTAATACTGGATAACCCGCTGGGGCTGTGGTCCTCACCACTGGAAAACGCAGGCCACCACATCACTTCCCTTATAGGAAGCCTTCCCAGACCACAGAAAAGAAATATCGCAGATACTCAGGAATGGAAGTCAAATCCCCTGATTTTTGCCCAGCATTTTGCAAATAATCTTCCCAGAGTCAACCAGTGCTGGAAAAATGGGCACAACTCGATTATCATCACGCACTTCAACTCGCTTCTTTCCTCCTGTCCTAGAAGAGATCCCACTGCTCACAGCTCAGGATATTCAAGCCCCAAATGCAAAAGCAGTGGCTGGGAACCTTTTCTAGGAGCAGAATTTTATAACTCACAGAAAGAATTCAATCTCCCAGTCCCCACGATGAGAGCCCAGCCTCATTTCTGAAAGGCCACCCGCTTCCACAGCAGACATGCTTCCACACCAGACAGCAGGGAATGTCAGTGTCAAGAGAGCTGGATGTGACTCCAGCCACTCCCAGACAGTATAACCTTGAGCGGGTTACTTCACCCTTCTGATGAAGGCCTCCTCACCTGTACAACGGGGAATAAGAATCCCTACCTCATCAGGCTTTCTGGGTGATGAGTAAAGGCACCAAAGAAGAGGGTTTGTCCAAGGCCACCTGGTGAAAACTAGAACCAAGTCTCTGCATCCAAGACCTCACTTCCTTTATAGGTAAGAATGCCACAAAGGAGTCTGGTTTGACTTTGTATACCTTTCTCTCCTCTCTCACCGAGCCCAGAAAAGAAGCTACTGACCTCTTGTAGGTGTAGCCAAGGACGATTCCAGCTCCAATGATGATGATGATCACCATCATGGTGATGCCCAGCACGTAGCCTGCCAAGGACAGGACACAAGGTCCCATTAGCTCCACCCCAGATAATCAAATATTTCTCCTTGAATTCCACACGGACAGAGGCAGGCAGTCATACCCAGGGTTCCCAGGTCCTTCTTCTCCTTGGAGTTCACCCGCACCCGTTGACTGATCCCAATCACTGGCTGCACAGCTGCAGCCTCGCTCCGGGCGGGCAGGGCGTTGGCAGGAGCAAACACCTCATCTCCTCCTGGCACTTCAGCAGCCTCCTCAGTTTCTGTCGTGGAGGTTGGCAGGCCCTGGGAAGTGGTATCTGGAGGTGAAGTGGGAAAACAGCTCTCATCAGAGAGTGGCCTGAGTTTGGGGGAAGCTGAGTGGGCCCATCTTAGAATGCACTGTACACACTGAAATCAAGACCCAGGGGCAAGATCTGGCCTAAAGGCTGCACCACAGCTGGAACAAGACAAAGAAGGCTGTGAGAAAGGGGCTCACCTGCCTCCCATGTCTTCATATTCTCAAATTCTTGCTGTCTTCCAAGGCCCAGCTCAGCTCCCCTCCAGGGGTAACCTCTATGCCAAGAGGCAATGCGTGACTCCTCTAAACAGCTCGCATTTGCTGAACCCACACTTTATGCCAATCCCTATGTTACATGCTTACATATCCCATTTAAACCTAGAGAATCGTCCTTGCTGCCCTGGGAGCCACTCTGGTGTCTAAGAAACTTGGATTCAAATCTGGACCCTGCCACTGCCTTTGGTAAGTCGCTGAACTTCTCTTTAATCTTAGATCCCGCAAACTGGGTGGAGGGGGGCTGTGAAAGAGTGCCTAGCACACAGCAGACACTACACAAACCGGCTCCTAAACCGAGGGGCTAGCTAAGGGCGTGGACCAACGACACACTTTTCCGGGGCTCCCCCAGCGGCATTCCTGGCGCCGAGCTCGGTCGAGGGGCGGGGCCTAGCTGCCCACGGTTGTTTACTAGGCGCTCGCGGAGAATGAGCTCATTCCGGGCGGCGGCGCCGGCCAATGAGCTTCGGGTCTCGCGGCCTGGAGACAGCCGTGGCCAATCGGACAGCGCGGGGCGGGGAGGGGCCGGCCGGCGTCGCGCGGCCGCACGTGCGCGGCGGGTGCTGCGACAGCTCCTGGGAAGCCCTGGGCGCGGGGTCTGGGGCGGGTACCTGGGCAGCGCAGGTCCTCGCAAGGTCGCTTCTCGGGAGCTCCAGCCTCGCCGCTGACGTAGCACCAGGGCCCGCGCGGGTCCTGGTCCGGGTTCCGGCAGTAGCTGTGGTTGCCGGCGCCTGAGACGGGAGAGAAGGCACCATAGGCCGGGGTTGGGACACTGCCTCCGCCCGCTCTCCCGCCGCCCGGGACGGGCACTCACCCGACTCTGGGGCAAATGCCAGGCCGCTCTGCGCGTCCAGCCAGTTGAGGCAGCGGTGGCCCGGCGCGGGGGAGGGCTGATCCGCCCGGTACAGGTGGCCGTTATCCCAGAAGCAGCCTATGAGGAAGAGGAGCCCCCGACAGGACACTGAGTGGCGGGCAGGGGAGCCCGGGCCCACCCCTGCTGGGAGACCCTGCCCTCAGGTGGAAAACCCCGCCTGCCTCGCTGGGCTGTTGTGAGGCCGGAAAGAGAAGGGAGGGCGGGCGAGTGAAGAGCCCCGAGCCGGTGTCGGGCCCCCTCTGCTCAGTGTTGGCTTTTTTCTTTTCTTTTTTTAAGCCGGAAAGCACTGCACAAGTGCAAGGGGTTGTTGCTCAGGAGCTTGTGACCACTTTGGAGGAAGGTGCAGGGGAGCCCTGGGTTCAGGACCGTCTGTGGAGACGGTGGGAATTTTGGATCAGGGGGTGGCAGGACCCCAAATCCATCCCTGTGTTGTCATTCTGTGTTATGTAAACTCTGGGGTTCTTGTCTCTGTGGATGTGGAACTTTCACAGGCAGCATTCCCTCCCAAGAGAATCCTACAAAGGCCTTTATATCCAGTCAGGCAAAAGAGAGCCTCAAATGGAGGGAACCTGCCTAATTGCTGCCTGGATATGACTCCAAATTCCCACTCCCCTCAGCAGGAGGGCCTCAGGAAGGGGCTGGGTAAGGAGAGCAAGCGCTCTAGAGACACCCGATAAAGCCCCCCGAAAAGAACAGGACTTAGGAGTGGGGGAGGTGAACTCCCAAGTTCCATCCACTCAAGAGCCACCGGCAAGAAAAAGAAAAGAGAAAGCGGTTATTTGTCTTTGTTCTTAATGGCAAAGATGGAGCTGCAAGCTCCAGGCAGGGAAAGGAGAAAGAAAAAAACAAAACCAACAAAGCTTTCACGGGACAACAGGAAGCTGCCTCAAGCTCCGTTTCCTGTCTTCGTCCTGCTTGGAAAATAGGAAGCATCACCCTTTCTGCTTCATTAAGTCGCTGCAGAAAGGAAAGATTGTAATCTCACCTCCAGATCCATAGGCTTCTGCCAGGAGCATGTTGCTGACGAGGATTGTTCGCACCCAGGCCAACAGCATCCTCACCTCCTTCATCCTGCAGGTGACTGACCAACCAGAGTCCAGCCGGGGTCCCCCTAGGCGGCGGCTCTGCCTCCCGTTCCCAGCCTTGCAGTCAGACTGCTCTTGTTATGTGCTTCTGGTAAACAGCCTCTCTTTAGAACTGGGAGCTTCCAGCAAGCTTGCTGCAGCGAGGTGGTTTTTTTTATTTTTCCGGCTGAAAGGCGCCCCCTGGGTCCTAAGCCTCCTATACCATGCTCATCACTCTGCCCTGAGTCAAGAGAGGAACTCAGCCAAGCGGAGAGAGGCAGAAAAGTTCAGGCTGTGCTTAGCAGTGGTTCAGCTTGAGACGCGCACTGCCTGCATCCCGGGGCCTTTCATCTCTTCTGTTTACATTTGTGTGAGTACATAAAGAATAATTTTGTCAAGAGGCATCTCTGGGGGTTGGGGGCTCAGGGAGTTTGGAATTACAGTCGGTAAGTAAGGCAGAACCACTTAGGGAGAACATGTTAGCTACACAGCTTGGAGGAACTCGAGACTGGATGGGACACAGATAAGAGAATCCAGGTGGGAGCAGCTCTTTAAACCCATTCTTGAAAAAAAGAAAAGGGCCTTGTGGTTTATACATGTTAATAAACACTGATTCTCTCTTTTTTAAAAAAGAATGTAACTTTGCCAGTCATATCAGTCACATTCCTTTGCTTCTCTTTGGGGCTTGGGAGCGACATATATAGCAGGAGCCCACTAGGGGTCTCTTTAGTTGGAAACACATGTCCTGAAGACATTGGGACATTTGCTCAGCTGTGTTTAATAGCCTGGCCTTTCTACCAGCCATGAATTCATATAGAGGAAGTTAAGGAAAGTGGTTGCCCTTTCCCCACCCCCACCCTGTGGGAAATCCATCTGCAGCGATTTATATGCATTATTAAACCTCACCACATCCATACGCCTGAGACCTTTTGGAGTTAGGCAACACGGCCCTCTTCCTGTCTGGCTGGCAGCGCCTGTTCCCAGGCAGCCTCAATAAACTGAGGGATGGAGCAGAGGGATTCGCCAAGACTACCTTGTGACTCAGGCGAGTCTCAAAATAGAAATGGGAGACGGTTTCCATCTGAGGGCTTGCATCTTGCAGGCAGAAATTTAGGGAGGAGGGGAACAAAAAACTTCACTACATAAGTTTCAAAAGTTTTCTCAGGGAAAGAAGCTAATGTTAAGCCAACTAATGTGAAGTGAATTTGAATTCACTACACTCAGATTCAGATGCGGAAAGGGCAGAGAGATGGGTTGAACTGGAAGAGAGATGAAATGAATTGACTCTTTGTAGAAGTTTGGTGACAGTGGGTTCCGTCCATCCATCAAATAAGACACGTTGCTTTGTTTTTGCAATTGCTCTCCCATCTCTACACAAGCTTCTGGTCCTCTGACTCCTGACTTGGTGTCCACTGGGAATAACAGACACAAATACACAGATATGCCAAATGTTTATACTTTAATAATTCTAACATATTCAGGGGTCTTTTTAAACACTTTTACAAAAATTTTAAGAACCTCCTATAAGTACATGTTAGATAAGGTTCTGTATACTGAAATACCGAGAAGATATCTGTGAACAAAATATTTGAAATATCTACCTTCATGGAGCTTATATACTAGATTAAAAAGAGAAATGACAAATTTGTAAAAACGTCAGGTGGTCTCAAGTGTTATGAAAAAAAGTGAAACTGGATAAGAGGGGGAGAGTAAGGAGGTGGTACCTCACTTGCTAAAGAAAGCTTACACTGTTTTCAAGGAGGATATTTTTACAGGGAAAAGACTGAAGGGGAAGTTCTTTGCGCAGTTTTCCTTGTGAGTCCTAAGTACTCTTACACCACTGCAAGAGATGTATGATACATATTTTATTTCATTACATAAACTATATCAGCTTGGGAAAATGAGGATGCAGTTCTGATTTCAGAGTAGCAGGAGATTCTTTTGGATCGATCCCTCAGCATCTAATCTGTTGCTTTTGTAAGCAGTGAGCACTCAGTTATTATCTGATGAGATGCTCCTCCTTAGACTCTGAAGGGCTGCTTCTGCTGGATCATAATACTTTTCCTCCTGATTACAGTAGAGACAGCTGTGCTCAGGCCGGCACTTGAACCATTTTCAGATTATCCACTGTGCCCATATGGGAGTGCCAGGACTTTCTCCTCAGGAGCCCAAAGCTGCTTTACCTGTTGCTCTTATCATCTAATTTCTCCTTTTAAAGAACTGTTGTCTACCCTAACTTACACACTTTGATATACAGCAAAACCATGTTCTGTGCTGTGCAACTTATCTGGAGAAGTACTGCCTGAAAGAGATAAAAAACAGGCCAGAAGAGATTTCTTTCAGCTTAGTCATCTCTGCTTTTTCTCCCTTGTAACTAAGACGTGTATCAGAGTGGTTTGCTTTTTTTTGAGACTGAGGGACTCGTGTCTCAGTCCTTCAAAGGCATACTCTATTATAATAGGCTCAGTGCCTCCCTTCCTCAGGGAAATCAGATTGACTTCAGAGATGTGCCTGTCATCATCACTGATGATGTCTTGTTTTTTCCCTTAGGATCCAAGTTTGAATTTTGCTTCATGTATTGGCGCAATATTGGTCATTTTTTGTGACCTATAGTTATTCGAAACTTCAGATTTCTTCTGGAAATATTACTACAATAATAATGTGATACAGTGCTACCCAAAATAGTCACTTTGGATTGTTTATTTCCTGAAGATAATGTGAAATATAATATTCCTATTTTACTAACTATTCCAGGGATGTTTAACTATTGGTTTCATGTTAAATCATTGCTAATCCAGAGAAGAACTAAAAAGCCTCTTGATGAAAGTGAAAGAGAAGAGTGAAAAAGTTGGCTTAAAGCTCAACATTCAGAAAACGAAGATCATGGCATCTGGTCCCATCACTTCATGGCAAATAAATGGGGAAACAGTGGAAACAGTGTCAGACTTTATTTTGGGGGGCTCCAAAATCACTGCAGATGGTGATTGCAGCCATGAAATTACAAGACGCTTACTCCTTGGAAGGAAAGTTATGACCAACCTAGATAGCATATTCAAAAGCAGAGACATTACTTTGCCAACAAAGGTCCGTCTAGTCAAGGGTATGGTTTTTCCAGTGGTCATGTATGGATGTGAAAGTTGGACTGTGTAGAAGGCTGAGCGCAGAAGAATTGATGCGTTTGAACTGTGGTGTTGGAGAAGACTCTTGAGAGTCCCTTGACTGCAAGGAGATCCAACCAGTCCATCCTAAAGGAGGTCAGTCCCTGGTGCTCATTGGAAGGATTGATGTTGAAGCTGAAACTCCAATACTTTGGCCACTTGATGCGAAGAGTTGACTCATTGGAAAAGACCCTAATGCTGGGAAGGATTGAGGGCAGGAGGAGAAGGGGACGACAGAGGGTGAGATGGCTGGATGGTATCACCGACTCGATGGACCTGGGTTTGGGTGGACTCTGGGAGTTGGTGATGGACAAGGATGCCTGTCGTGCTTCAATTCATGGGGTTGCAAAGAGTGGGACATGACTGAGTGACTGAACTGAACTGAACTGAACTGAATCCAGAGAGACAAGGCCATCGAATTACTTCAGAAAGAAGCCTCTAGAGCATTTCCCAAGAAGGATGGGCAGTTTGCTTTGAACTTAGCTCTAAGAAAGCCTTCAATCTGTCAAAAGGCTTGAGAATCCTTTTTGTCAGTGAAAGGGCCAAGGTGTTGGTTTAAAAAAAATCTGTGATGAGATCTAATGAGTTGACTGCAGATATTCTCTCCATATGATGTGCTATCAAAGGGGCCGTAAGTACTTCCCTGGAGACCCAGTGGTTACGACTCCAGGATTCTGCTACAGGGGACACGGGTTTGATATTGATCCCTGGTTGGGGAACTAAGATCCTGTATGCCTCGCAGCACGGCCAGAAAGGGAAAAAGTGACCACTGAGATTTTGCTTAAGAGGTGTTTGGGTGTACAATCACAAACTGAGCAGGGGGGTGATTTTATGAAGCTTATTAGGAAATAATAGTCCAGTCAAAAGAGCTAAACTCCAAGGGTGTTTCTAAAGTTTGGCCTTCAGTGAGTTAGGTTATGTACATTTTGGTACATGATGAAGTGTTCAACAAACATTTGAAACAAAGGGGAAAAGCAAAATACGTGAAGGAAAGAGTCTAATAAGCCCACAGAGAGTAGTAATTTTTTAAGGGTAAGCAATAAAACATCCAAGGCCTTCCCTTGGTAAAGAACTCACCTGGTCAATGCAGGAGATGTGGGTTCAGTCCTTGGGTTGGGAAGATCCCCTCCAGTAGGAAATGGCAACTCACTCCAGGATTCTTGCCTGGAAAACCCCATGGACGGAGGAGCCTCAAGGACTATTGGGTTGCAAAGAGTCGGACACAACCGAGCGACTAAAAAACAAATTACTTAGCATATGTAATCCCACGTATCCTTAGCCTCTCACTGTAGTGTAGAGAATACAAACACAAACGTCAGGATTCAAGTCCCAGCTCTATCACTAGCTGCTAGTAGGGAAGCTACTAAACTCCCTGACTCAGTTTCCTTATATGAGAGAGAGAGAGAGAAAAACAGTGCCTGCATCACTGAGTAGGAGAAGGCAATGGCACCCCACTCCAGGACTCCTGCCTGGGAATCCCATGGGCGGAGGAGCCTGGTGGGCTGCAGTCCATGGGGTTGCGAAGAGTCGGACACAACTGAGCGACTTCACTTTCACTTTTCACTTTCATGCATTGGAGAAGGAAATGGCAACCCACTCCAGTGTTCTTGCCTGGAGAATCCCAGGGACTGGGGAGCCTGGTGGGCTACCGTCTGTGGGGTCACACAGAGTCGGACACGACTGAAGTGACTTAGCAGCAACAGCAGCAGCATCACTGAGTTGTTGACATTCATGACGCCTTGAATAATTGTCAGTTTTTAATAAACGTGTCCTTTTTGTGTCGCTAACCTCGACTTAGAAGTACTGAGTACACTTGCTGTTTTTTCAGAAAATTACAATCTGGTTATAAAGATCAGACTAACAACGTTTGAAAATAAAAGCAATGTAGGGGCATTCATAAGTAGGTGTTGAAGAGCATGACAGGAGGAAAAGGAGGCAACCGAGGATGAGATGGTTGGATGGCATCACCGACTCAGCGGACACGAGCTTGAGCAAACTCCGGGAGATAGTGGAGGACAGAGGAGCCTGGCATGCTGCAGTCCGTGGAGTTGCAAAGAATGAGACACGTCTTTGAGACTAATAGCAGCAACCACAAAGTCTGACACAGACGATAAAGGTTTATCAGCTCAGTGATTGTTTATCAAATGCTGTTCATAGGCGGGCACTAAGCTGAGCGCTGAAGTTGCAACAGGGACCCCACCAGGTCCTTGTTCTAGAGAAGTTCTCAACCTTGTGAGAGGTCAGGCGTCAGTGGACAGGCAGAGCAGTGCAGAGAGGGACTCCCCTGATGCTCCAGTGGCAGAAAGTCCATGCGTCCAATGCAGGGGGCCTGGGTGTGATCCCTGGTCAGGGAACTAGATCCCACATGCCTCAGCCAAAGAGTCTGCATGCCACAACTGAAGATCCCTCACGCTACAAAGAAGATTGAAGATCCAGTGTACTGCAGCTAAGACCCAGCAAAGCCAAGTGAATGTTTTTTTTAAAAAAATGCAGACATGTCACCAGTACTCTAAAGATTTCTGCTACTGGGACTCAAAGGAGAGGTGAGTGGTCTAGTTTTAAGAGGTCAGAAAAGGCTTATCAGAAAAAGTAAAATCTGAAAGGGAAAGATCCATATTCTCGGCAGGTCGGAGGACGTACAGAAGCCTGGCAGGGGGCTGTCACCGTGGCTGGGGGCTGTTGCCGTGGCTGGTGGAGCCTTCAGGGAGGTGATTAAAGTGAGGCTGAGAACCCAACAAGTGAAGTCGAAGAGGGAAACACTGACCAGGTTATGGAGGTTCCCGAGTGTGGGCGTTATGCTGAAGACGAGGCTGATCCAGTATAGCGCTTGTGTTGTAGTGAGCTGACTCGGGCCGCAGCGTGCAGAATTAGAGGAAGCCGAGGCAGAGTCGGAAGGCCTAGAGGAGGCCGCTGCAGTGGCCTAGGTGAGAGAATAGTGGGCCTGTCCTGGGGCTGAGGCCACCTGGGTGTGAATGCAGCTCTCCCACGATGGACAGGAGTTTGAGGAAGTTCTGGGAGTCAGTGATGGACAGGGAAGACTGGTGTGCTGCAGTTCCTGGGGTTGCAAAGAGTCAGACATGATTGAGCGACTGAGCTGAGCTACCACCTAATAGCTGTGTGACCTCAGGCAAGTTACTTAACGCTCCTGTGTCTCTGTTTCCTAATCTGGAAATTGAAAATGGTAATAAAAGTTACCTCAGAGGCTTGTTGGGAGGATTAAAGCACCCGGAACACACCTGTCCGACTCAGTCTCACAGACATAGGCAGTGCGGCTGAGGAGATGCAGCGTGTGAGAGGAAGAATGAGCAGGACTCTGGCTGAGGGGGTGTTCGGAGCAAGCCGGGGGGCCCACAGAGCCACTCGCTGAAAGCAGGAGCCAGACGAAGAGCAGGCTGCGGAAAGGCTGAGAAAATGTGGCCAAAGGTGTGTGGCTGGCAGCCAGGAGAGAGTCTAAAGTTAGAGAAGCTGTCTCGGGAGGGAGGGAGGGGTCAGCGTTTGACTTCCCTGGCAGTCCAGAGGCTAAGCCCGCATGCTCCTGACGCAGGGGGCTCCGAGTTTGACCCCTGGGTCAGGGAACTAGATTCCTCCTACTGCACCTAAGAGTTCACAGGCTGCAACTAGGACCCCCGGGGCGGCCAAATAAAGTAAAAAAAAAAAAAATTTTTTTTGCCATAAACTGGGGAGGTCAGAAGTGTGGAGTCCAGGAGCTGTAGACCGTCAGGGAGAGGAAGCAGGAAAGGCGCAGCTTGCATCTGGAGCTGGACTCATTGCCCTTGGCCAGTTGCTAGGTCTGGTGTGGGCAGTCACATGACGTGATGGACTCTGCAGGCTGACTTTAGGGAGGCAGCACTTCTGCCGTAACGTTTTCTGTGTCTTCAAAATGTAAAAACGCTCATCCGCGTTATTTCAGGTGTGCCTAGCATGATCGTGGTGTTTGCCGTGAATTATTTTAATTTGTCCTACATGGCTGTAGTTATTAATAGCATTTATATTTACATGAGAGGGAAACGGCAATCCACTCCAGTACTCTTGCCTGGAAAATCCCATGGACAGAGGAGCCTGGTGGGCTACTGTCCGAGGGGTCGCAAAGAGTTGGACACGACTGAGCGACTTCACTGTACTATATTTATGTGAACAGTATGTAAATTGGGTGTTTATCTGTTAAATCTGTCCTGGATGCAGGAATTAGCATGTAGCTGGGAAAATATCTCTGTACCACCTTTTGAATCCTGAAATTCTCCTCCGCTGAATCCTGGTGATGCTCTCAGTAGCAGCTGTGTCTGGGCTGAATCTCCTTTCCCATGTCGCTCTCCTCTTCTCCCGCTCCTGCTCTGCACTGTCACATGCATCGTTCTCGTCACCTACCTTTTCCCACACTTAGCTTCATCCCATCTCCTCTTCAGAGACATCCTTTAGGGACTTCCCTGGTGGTCCAGTGGCTCAAAGACCCCACACTCCCAATGCAGGGGGCCTGGGTTCAATGCCTGGTCAGGGAACTAGATCCTGCATGCCACCACTAAGAGTTCTTATGCCACAGCTAAAGATCCCACCTGCTTACAGTTAAGACCCCATGTGCCTCAGGTAAGACCCGGAGCAGCCCTCTCCGCAAAAAAAAAAAAAATATATATATATATATATATAGTTTAAGAAAATATTAATAAGCATTGTAATATATAATCTCCAGACTCTGTTACAGTAAAATGAAGAGAGAAGAAAAAAATAAATTCCAAACAGGATCATAGAGTGACTATGGCTGGAGGAGGTGCAAGGATGAGGGAAATGAATGTCTCATTACTGCGAAGCCCGGATAACAGAACCGAGCGTGTCACAGGGGAGTCGTAAGTGGACGCAGTTTGGCCCCAGCCTGGCAAGACCCTGCCTTCAGTGATAGGAGGTTAGGTATCAGCTTCAGACTCTCAGTGTGTCCTGTGAGTTCCCAGTGGCATTTCTACCTAGAACTTTCTTCTACGTCTACCTTAATGGCTCAGCTGGAACGCAGCCATCGCCGCCTAGTGTTCTTGAGCTTTATGCAGTATTGGCAGTCGCTTCCTTATTGTCCTGATATTAGAAATAGAAATTCCGCCCAGTCGCAGCCAGGTGGTCGCTGCCCAGGTGGTGGAGGGGCACTTCCACTTTCCAGGACCTTGTCCCTCCCAGTGCCGAGGGGCCTTTTGTCGCCTTCATGAGTCAGTCAGATTCGTGGAGAGGCTCCCCGCCCCTCGGGTGGCTCTGCTGTCAGCCGTCTCACTGCTTGCTGCTTGTGCTCTCTTGGCTGTGAGAGAGTAAAACCTGTCCCAGTAAACACGGCAGTGCTAACACGCGTAAAGCTTTAAAAGAGCGGCTCACACTCATGGAGAGCTATCACCATTGATATGATTGTTGTTACTGCCACCATCCCAGATGAGCAGCTGAAGCCCAGCTGAGCCTCCGATTTTGCTCTTGTTATGCTGATGGTTACGAAAATCCACATGATCTAGAAATGGGGTACAGAATACTCGGTTTCCTCTCCGTTTTGTGGCCACCAAGGAAGTCCCTTGCAAGTCCTTTGATGCACAAAAGTTTTTTAATTTTGAGGAAGTCTAATTGGTCTGTTTTTTTCTTTGGTTGGTTGTGCTTTGGGTGTTATATTTTACATGTGTTTGTTTAGATGTTCCAGCACCATTTACCCATTGGCTCAATGGTAAAGATTCCACCTGCCAATGCAAGAGATGCTGGAGACTCTGGTTCGATCCCTGGGTCGGGAAGATGCCCTGGAGTAAGAAATGGCAACCCACTCCAGTATTCTAGCTTGGAAAATCCCATGGACAGAGGAGCATGGTGGACTACAGTCCATAGGCTCACAGAGTCAGACATATCTGAGCAACTGAGAACACACACACACCCTTCTCATTAAAATAATTATGCAGTGTCTTTTTTTTTTTTTGCCCTACTGTGCTGTGCTTGGGTTTATCAAGCTCTTTTGTCATCCTGCTTTCTGAGTTGGTATTTACTATTTAGATAGCCTTGTTTGCACTGCCTCTTCTGGAGCCAGACTCACTAGCTCTCAGGTCCCACCCTCAGACATCAGAGAATGCTGGCTGTATTTTTCAGTTCATCCTCCCAGAAACTCGGACCACTCCCACCTGCCTCAGCCCAGACCTGCCAGTTGTGAATTGAATGTCTGGGGTAAAGGACTGCTAAGAAAGCCTCTTTCTTTCTTTTTTAACTGTTTAAATTTTGTGTTTATTTTTGGTTGTACTGGGTCTGCGTTGCTGCACATGGGCTTTCTCTAGTTGCACAGATGGAGGGCTGCACTTCCCTGCGGTCCGCAGGCTTCTCGTTGCAGTGGCCTCTCTTATTGTGGAGCACGGGCTCTAGAGCACGTAGGCACGGTAGTTGCAGTGCACGGCTTAGGTGCTCTGCAGCAAGCGGAATCTTCCCTGTCTAGGGATCGGACCCATGCCCCCTGCACCCAGCGGGTGGATTCTTATCCACCGTACCATCAGGGAAGTCCAGAAACCTCTTAGTGGAACCAGAGCTCTCCAGAGATCAGGAGTTACAGCCTCACAATCTGCTGTATGCTTTTTTGTAAATTACTGTCCTGGAGAAGCCATATGAGGAAACACATGGGGGAAAAAAAAACTTATCTTTTGAACTTCTCCCGTATTGCCAAAACAAGCCCCTATAGGCGCTGTCTGTGTATGTAATGTGTCCCCATCCTTAGCCAGGGGGCGCTCCCCGATGACGCGGCTTGTTCAGCTTGTACAGTGCCCGCACGTGTCCTGGGAGCAGAATTCACCCCTCACGCCCGCCATCATCCTCACCAAACTCAGCTTTCCTACTGGGCCACCAAAGACAGAATTTACATCTCAGTCGTCCCCCCGAGGAAAGTCTGAAGTTCCTTCTTCCCCGCTCTAGTGAATAACCAGGCGAGGGGCCCCAGAGAAAGGACACGCACGTGCTCTGCAGCTCTTTAAAGGGTCAGGCTCATGGCTCCCAGAGCAGACCGGAGGAAGGAGGGATGGCCGACCAAGTCCACAGCTTCTGGGTGTCTGTCCTGAGCTCATGCAGATTTGGGGTCAGCAGAGACACCCAGTTTTCTCCCATAACAAACAGCGTGTCTCCTGTGAAACTTGGCTGTAGCAGTCATCGACCAGCTGGTTGACGTACATAAACTTTCCCTGTGGGAATTTTCAAACAGACACAAAAGTAGACTCAGGAGTTAGCAACTACCTGTCACCCAGCTTATGGCGCTGTCAACACAAGGCCAATCCTGTTCCACCCCTCCCCGCATCACTCCCTCTCCCCACCGCATTATTTGAAAGAAAATTAGTATATTGATCAAGTTTTCAGTTTCTACTTGTTCTTGAAGCTGTCTCCCTCAGGTGCAGGAATGTTAGCTGTCATTTAGGTTGCTCTTAGCAGCTTTATTGTGCCCGGCATTCTCTCTCTAGCAGTTTTTGGTATTGGCAGAAGCACACGAATTTTCTGGCCTCAACAGTCAGTGTTCCGGGAGCCTGTCATGTGTCTTCCCTGTGATCCCGGCGCTAGACCTCCACTCATGAGCTCTCCCGGCTCATCTCTTCTGACGGTAGGGGCTGGGGGTTACTCCTCACAAGGATCTAGGCTGGCTCAGAGAAGGGGCTTAATACCGAGTTGTTGTTGCCCGACTGGATGAATTCCATTTGGCCTTCCCCTCACCCCAACCTCACCCTCAGCTGTGCACCTGGTTCTGTGTGTCTTAAATGGGGAGGAAGTCACCTGAGCCTCACGACCCCTTCTGTCCAGCTGCAGAGTCCAGCTTTTCCTGGCTCCCCCTGCTGGCCACTCCCACACAGCTGCGTACAGGTTGATGCCAGAGCCCAGCTCTGCCAAAGGGAAAGTCAAACACTGTCCTGAGGGGGCCGGGCCAGTCCAGGCAGGTCTGAGGAGGAGGAGAGCAGCTCATGGAAAACAGCTCTGGGAAGGGCTGCTTTCCCGGGCAGCTTTCCGGGGAAGGGACAGGGAAGGTGGCCCACTGCCCACCTCGGTCAGGAGGGCGGAGCTGGGGCCTCAGCCCCGGAAGACCACGTGGGCCCGTGAATGAGTGGATCATTGTGTGGGGATCAGGCCAGTACTGATAATAGAGTTGGGCTTCTTCTGCCCTTAAGACAGCAGCCCGGGGTCAGACACAGTCACTGGGCAGGCAGGGGGCTGCAGAGTTCTGCTACCTTGGCCTCCATGGAGGTCGAGGCCAGGAGGGTGGTGAATGTAGGTGGGAGCATCCCCCCAGTTCCCAGCTCTTTGGACGAGTGGCAACTCTGCAGAGCTCTGGGCGCATGTTTCTGCATGGGGGGGCCCTCCCTCCACCCTCCATAATTTCAGTAAACTTTCCACACCTCCCCACCCCTTTGATCACATTTCTTGGTTATCTGCACACATTTTTCTTTTCCATAGCACGACTTCCCCGGAAATGGGCTGTGGCAGGACACATCTCATCAGACTCCAGCCAGCCGCAGGCGTCAGAAAGAGGGTGGAAGGTGGTCCAAGCCTGAGAGCAGGGCCCCTCTTCTTCCCTCCAACCCCTTAGCCCAAGCGCCAGGGTAATTCCACCCTGAGCTGAACATGGAAAATGGGCTTTTGTTCTCTTTCAGGGTGTAGAGTTTCCCCAATACGTAAGGAAGGGAACCCAATCCAGAAGAACCCCAGGGCATGAACGTTGCCATTGGACTTGGGCAGGTGTAACTGTGAGACAGTCCCTACAATGAAATGTCTGGAAGGAGTTAATTTCTGTGCAGGGTGGTGGGGAAGGAACAGTGGCCTGTGACCTGCTGTCTGATGGGAGAAAGGAGATACTTACAAAGTATAAGTATATAATATTAACACATCAGGTGTGCTGTGTGCTAAGGTTTAAGAAGAATCTGGGGAAACAGAGAGGGAAGGGTGTGTTGCTTTACATTAGGTGCTTAGAGAGAACGGCTCTGCCTTATGAGTGCCTGGAGAAAGAATATTCCCAGGGCTCCCCGGGCGGTCCAATGATTTAAGACTCTGAGCTTCCACTGCAGGGGGGGTGAAGGTTCGCTCCCTGGGGAA
The DNA here is from genome assembly GCF_023091745.1 of Budorcas taxicolor. NCBI lineage: Eukaryota > Metazoa > Chordata > Mammalia > Artiodactyla > Bovidae > Budorcas > Budorcas taxicolor. Next base: position 70,034,480 of record NC_068926.1, read on the forward strand.
TTAAGATCCTGCATGCCACTCAGCCGAAATAAATAGATAAAATGTAAATGAACAACTTAACAAAAACATGTTCCAAACAGGGCACAGCATGTGCGAAGGCCCCGAGGTAGGAGTGTAGGAGCAGGCTAGCTTGTGAGAGGAACATCATGGAGACCCGTGTGGCCAGAGCCAGGTGAGGGCGGGAGGGTCAGAGAGGGAACAGGAGACTGGGTCCTGAGGGGCCTTGTACACCTCGTGGAGGGATTCGGCTTTGCTTTGAGTGAGACGAAAAGCCCATCAGAGTGTTCGGAACCCCCACTAACATGAGCCCACTGACGTTTAAAAAGACTCACCCTGGCTGCAGAGACTGATGGTAGGGAGGGCAGTGTGGGCAGGGGGACCAGCCCGATGACGGGTGGAGAGACAAGGTGGCCGGGCCGGGCAGCAGCAGGAGCCAAGGAGCGCTCGGCTTGCAGATGGGGCTGCAGGTACAGCCAGCAGGGCGTGCGGGCAGAGTGAATGCTCGTGTGAGAGGAGAAGCTCGGGCTGCCTCCAGGGCCTGGCCTGGAAGAACAGGCCGCCCCTCAGTGAGATGGGGCGGGGGCTGTAGAACAGCAGGTCTGAGGAAAGATTCAACAGTTCTGCAAGTGAAGGGGTCCTCTTCAAGTGACAGTAGACATTTCAGAGAATTGGCTCCTCAAAGGAATAATAATGATGGCTAATGACATTTCATCATGAGAAACGCTGGGCTGGAAGAAGCACAAGCTGGAATCAAGATTGCCGGATCTGAATCAAGATTCAGATATGCAGATGACGTCACCCTTATGGCAGAAAGTGAAGAGGAACTAAAAAGCCTCTTGATGAAAGTGAAAGAGGAGAGTGAAAAAGTTGGCTTAAAGCTCAGCATTCAGAAAACTAAGATCATGGCATCTGGTCCCATTACTTCTTGGGAAATAGATGGGGAAACAGTGGAAACAGTGTCAGACTTCATTTTTGGGGGCTCCAAAATCACTGCAGATGGTGACTGCAGTCATGAAATTAAGACGCTTACTCCTTTAAAGGAAAGTTATGACCAACCTGGATGGCATATTGAAAAGCAGAGACATTACTTTGCCAACATAGGTCCGTCTAGTCAAGGCTTTGGTTTTTCCAGTGGTCATGTATGGATGTGAGAGTTGGACTGTGAAGAAAGCTGAGCACCAAAGAACTGACGCTTTTGAACTGTGGTGTTGGAGAAGACTCTTGAGAGTCCTTTGGACTGCAAGGAGATCCAACCAGTCCATTCTAAAGGAGATCAGACCTGGGATTTCTTTGGAAGGACTGATGCTAAAGCTGAAACTCCAATACTTTGGCCACCTCATGCGAAGAGTTGACTCATTAGAAAAGACTTTGATGCTGGGAGGGATTGGGGGCAGGAGGAGAAGGGGACGACAGAGGATGAGATGGCCGGATGCCATCACGGACTCTATGGACATGAGTCTGAGTGAACTCCGGGAGTTGGTGATGGACAGGGAGGCCTGGTGTGTTGCGATTCCTGGGGTCGCAAAGAGTCGGACACGACTGAGCGACTGAACTGAACTGAATGACATTTAGGGCTTCCCAGGTGCTGTGTGTGTACTCAGTTGCTTCATTCGTGTCTGAATCTTTGTGGCCCCATGGACCGTAGCCTGCCAGGGTCCTCTGTCCATGGGATTCTCCAGGCAAGAATACTGGAGTGGATTGCCATCCCTCCTCCAGGGGATCTTCCCGACTGAGGGATTGAACCCAGGTCTCTGGCATCTCCTGCATTGCAGCCCGATTCTTTACCCACTGAGCCACCTGGGAAGCCCTATTTAATTCGGTGGCTGCATCGGGTCTTCACTGTGGCACGTGGGATCTTTGTTGCATCATGCGGACTCTCTAGTTGAGGCACACGGGCTCTAGAACGAGAGGGTTCAGTAGTAGTGGTGCTTGGGCTCAGCTGCCCCGTGGCATGTGGGATTTTAGTTCCCGACCTGGGACCAAACCCAATTCCCTGCATTGCAAGGCGGACTCTTGGCTGTAGGACCTCCAGAGAAGTCCCGAGCCTCGATTTTCTCATCTGTGAAATGAGTACTGGGTGAGATTGCACCAGTCACAGTCATGAGACTCAGAAGAACCTGTGCTTAATGAATGAGGGAGTTATTATTTTAGGGAGGGAAGACTTGCTATTTAAACGTGGCTGAATTCCTCTTAGGAAAATGTCTTTGTTCAGACAACAGAGCATGGTCTGCCGCAGCCAGTTCTTCACTGTCTGATTGCTGGCTGACTTTCCCCAGCAGCCCCTACACAGTCAGAAATGGCCCTTTTCTCCCTCAGTGATAGGAAAGCATTTGTCACTGTGATTGTCAGCTGATATTTGGACGTCAAGCATGTGTTTGCCCAGGTCCTCCCTTTTCTGAGCCCCTGCCCCGTTCCCCACCACCCCACCCCTATGTCTCTGAGTCCGAAGCCTGCTTCAGGCTCCTGCTGCAGGGCCGCCACCTTCTCAGACCTCCTCCAAACCAGCAGAGCCTTCATCTCCCCTTCCCCTCTGCTGTCACGTCCTCTCCAGAGGTTCGGATGTGTCCCACATCCTGTCCTATTCTGTGCAGCCGAGCGCCGTGAGAGCAGTTCAGCCCTTCCTGGCACGTCACCCTCTCAGGACATCTGTCAAACGAGTCAGCCGTCGCTGAGTGCCAAGCACTATTCTAGGTGTTGGGAACACAGAGATGAATTATCTTTGCACGAACCCCATCTGCAACGAAGCCTGGCCCCATGTGGGGAGATGGATCCAGAAAAGGATGACGTAAAAGTAGAAATTATGCAGAACAGGGAGATGGCACTCAGGGATGGGGCCCTGGGATCCATGGTCAGACAGTTCAGGATTCAGGTCTTGACTCTGCCACTGCGCAGCTGTGTGAACATTGGCAATTGCTTGACCTCTCTCGGCCTCTGTGAGATTAAACAGAACCTACCCCACGGGGCTGTTGAGGTACTTGAGGCCCCTGGCACGGTGCATGGCGCAGAACAGTGATGTGAGGATGAAGCTGCCTCCCTCCTGGAGAGGGCGGGGAAAGCTGTACAGGCAAGGGGCCACCTGAGCTGAATAAGATAAGTAAGCATTCCTCATGGCCTTCTCTGGTGGCTCAAGTGATAAAGACCCCACCTGCTAATGCAGGTTCAATTCCTGGTCTGGGGTGATCCCACGTGCTGTGGAGCAACTCAGCCGGTGTACCACCGCTACTGAACCTGTGCGCTAGAGCCCAGGAGCCGCACCTGCTGAGCCCACATGCTGCGGCTACTGGAGCCTGTGCTCCGCAAGAGAAGTGGCTGCAATGAGAAGCCCCCGCTCGCAGAAATTAGAGAAAGGCCCGGGCAGCAGTGAAGAGGCAGCACAGCCGGATAAATAAATAGAATTATTTTCTTTAAAACAATGGAGCTCCTCAGCGAGACAGGAGATGGAAATGACACGAAAAGGCAGCTAGTTTATCATCATCCAAAGAAAAGCTCAAAAAGAAGTAAACAGGCCCTGCCGCGCGTGGAATCTGTGGTCCTCAGCGTGGACACCGGGCAGTTTTTTAGCTGAAATCTGAAAGATTACTCACTCAAATGGATGTGAACGGAAGCAAAGGCTTCCAAGAATGGAGAATGCCACATGAAGACTACCGAGAGTGATGGAGACCAGAATCCTCTGGAAGAACCAGGCGGCATCCATTCTGGCTGAAGCGTGCCTGGAGCAGGGTCATGGGATGGGGGCAGGCTCAGGGCATGGGTTCTGACCTGGGAGAGGAGAGAGGCAGAGAAGGAACGCGCTAGCAGGACGGAGGTGTGGACGGTCCCGCAGGCCTGCCCTCAGCGCTGCAGGCCTGGCCCCTGCCCGTGTGGCCTGGCCCCGCGTGGGGCGCTGGACAGAATGCAAGCAGCAGGCTTTCCCTGCAGCAGGGGTGTGTGGTCCTCCCGTGGTGGCTCCCTTCAGCGGCCTTATCCTCCAGGAGCCTGTTTGTTCAGGACAGATTCGTCTCTTAGGTGAATGTTTGGCGTTTCCTTTCACACAGTTTAGTGGGAGATGCAGATCCAGACAGACATCCTGTCCCCTGAACCGCTCCAGTGAGGACCACCTCCCAGGGTCCAGCAGGCACCTCGAGGCGGGGCCCGGGAGAGTCAGGCCCTGGCCACGGAGAGCGGGGCAGAGGCAGGGTGTGTGAAGACGGCAGTTCTGGAGGCCTGCTGACAGGTGCTGGGTGGCCGGGCTCGGATGTGAAAACTGGCGGGAATTGGCGGGGCCCTGGGGATAGCGTTAGGGGGAGTCTGACGTGGGCACCCAGCATAAGAGGAGGCAGGACTGTGGAATTTCCTCCTGCAGGGATACTGGAGAGAACTGAAACTGAGCTCGCAGCCAGACCTGGCCCTTCATCCCTGGTGCCTGTGAGCACAAGCCTCTGGGGAAGCCAGGGAGAAAGCGGGGGCTGATGGGGCCAGAGCTGGCCTCACTCCCCACTTCTCGGGCTCCCCACCCCCACCCCCCACCCCCCCCCCCCCCCCCCCCCCCCGTCTTCCCTCTGACCTGCCTCCTCTGCCCCTCCCCTTCCCCCGGAGGAGACGTAAATGAAAACGAGGTGACCAGAGGGCTGGGCAGGCGGGTCTGGCTCTGGGCGCAGTAGGTGCTCCTTTGTGTGGGGCCTGGAGTTCTCTGAATGACCTTGTTTGGGGGACATGGCATCGTGCTCTGCGGGGATCAATGGATTGATCGGCAGACCAAGAAATCATAAGCTCTGGGTGTCCGATCCATGGTACTCACTTAAACTGTGAGCCCGCAGTTGGCTGGCCCCAAGTCTGAGAGAAGTCTGAGCTCTGAAGCCAGGGCAGGCCAGAGGGAACAGGAAGGGAGGCTGGCCTCAAGTGGCGGTTAGCCGACTCGGGCTATATGGGAGCCAGCATGCGCCAGGTTTTGTAAGACCGATGAGCTAAGAATGATCTTTACATTTTTAATTGGTTGGAAAAAAAACCCAAAGAAGAATATTTTGTGGTGCATGAAAAGCATATGATGTTCGAACCTCAGTGTCTGTCGATGCAGGCTTGTGGGAACCCCGCCGTGTCTGTGCCTGGCTGCTCCTTACAGCGGCCACACGGCTCTCAGAGCTGAAGGTGTGCACCCTCCTGTTTCACAGAAAACATTTGCTGGTCCCGCTCTTGTGCTTTTATGTGGGTATAGCCTGGTGGAGGGGACGATGCAGGTGAACTAGGAGGGAGCCTTCTGAATGTCTCCTGACGTGCTTCATAGGTACCAGCCTTTGTAATCTTCACAGCGGCCTCAAGAGTAAGAGCTGCACCTGCCAGAGGCCACCGGGTTAGAAAGAGGTGGTACTGGGACCCTTGCCCCATTGGCGGTCTCAGAGCCCACCGAGAGCCAGGGCCCCTGGTGACAGTCCAGGGAAGTGGGCCGGTGCGGCACCGCGAAAGGTCAGGGGAGGGCAGAGGTGAAGGCGGCCACGGAGACGCTAAGACTCAGGTGCGCAGGGCTGTGGAGGAAAAGCCTTCCAGGTGGTGGGTGTTTCGGGGAATAGGCTCGGGGCTGGGCCAGGTGGGAGGTGCTGAGAAGGGGTGGGGGAGCGTGGAGCCTGCTAGCCAGGATACGCCCCAGTACAGGGCCAGTCCCAGCCCCCTCCCCACACCACTTAAGGCCCCGTAAGGCTGTGTGTTCGGGCACGTTGTTTAGGTGTAAGAACAGCCTTGCCTCTTTGGGAGGTTGTGAGGGCAAATGGGTGTATAAATGTAAAGTGTTCAGAAGGGCACCTGGCACTCGGTGTGGCGGGTATCACACTTACTCTTGTTAAGTTTGGGCTGAGACTGCAGGTCTGCACCAGTAGGGGCTTGTGCTCCGGGCAGCCCCTGTAGAGAGTGTAGGATTCGAGCGGGGAGTCTGGAGGAATCGGGCTGATGTGGAAAGTTATTAATAGTTCTAGGGACCCCATAAGGCTCTGGAGAGAAAAGGGCAGAGAGTAGCAACAGAGGGGGCCAGGGAAGGCCTGGGGCCCACTCACGCCCAGGGATGCGCCCAGTGTGTGTGATTCAGCCTCGATACAACCTCCCAGGTGAGTGCTGTGTCCCCCCTTCACAGTCAAGAGGCCAAGGCGTGGAGCATTGCCACGGCTGTGGAAGGATCTCGGAAGCACCTCCTGAGACTTGCCTCAGGCACCCCCACTCCCAGCTGTCGGTGGTCACCTTTCTTGGTGGCCATATGTGCTGGGTTCCTTGGTGCCACGGGGCCCCCTGTGGGTTATCACCACCATGGGGAGGCGAGGCCAGTGCCCCTGTCCTAGCCCAGACCACCAGGCAGTGAGTGGCTGGACAGGCTCCCTGGTGTGACAGGTCTGCCTAGAGTCAGTCCACCAGACTGCTGGGGGTGCGCGAGCATCTTCATTCAGAGGGACCCAGGCTTCCCGGGTGGCTCAGCCGTAAAGAATCTGCCCACCAAGCAGGAGACGCAAGTTGGATCCCTGAGTGGGAAAGATCCCCTGGAGAAGGAAATGGCAACCTACTCCAGCCTTCTTGCCTGGGAAACCCCATGGACAGAGGAGCCTGGCGGGCTGCAATCCATGGAGTCCCAAAAGAGCAGGACATGGCCTGTGACTAACCAACAACAAGGGGGCCAGGAGCTGAGGGGGGTCAGTCTCAAGACGAAGAGTGCCCTCATTGTCTCGGGCACTGCTGGCGCTGACCCTGACTTCCTCTGCAGCTTTTTTCCGGTGTAGGCCCTTGTCGTGGGAGCCTGGTGGGGAAGGGAGGCGGCTCTGTGCCAGATATGGCCGTGAGCAGAGGCACTGCCACTGGAGCTGGGGCCAGAGGCCCTGGAGTCCGAGGACAGAACAGAGTGTGAATCCTGGCGGTGCCCCTTCCCTCATGATGGGGCGAGGGCATGCTGGGGGCAGGGCAGCGGTGCCTCCACCTCGCAGCCCATCTGCTCACCTGCAGAAGGCGGAGTAATGGACCCCACCTCACAGGCTGTGCTGAGAATTAGGCCCAGGGTTCAGCTCAGGCTCCCTCCCAGCTTTGTCCTTCCTCTGACACTCACCCCAAAGGGCCCAAAGCCTGCATCACGCACTCCACAGAGCCCAGCAACTTTATCCCAAATTTCACGTAGATCCTTCAGGCTTTTAAAGAAAATCCAGCTATGGGACATGGGGGCAAAATAGATGAAGGGGATTAAGAGGTACAAACCTCCAGGTGTAAAACAAGCCACAAAGAATGTAATATACACCGTAAAGAACACAGTCAATAATATTACAACTTTGTATGGGGACAGGTGGTTACTGCACTTATGCTGGTGATCGTTTCATGATATACAGATTGCTATGCAGTACACCAAAACTCTCATCACGCATGTCAACTCTTATTTCCATTTAAAAAAAAAAAAAGGAAAAAAATCCAGATCAGTCTTTACCTTTAAGCCAGAACAATGTAATTACCGATATTAATGTGGGTCTAAATCACTTTGCGCCTCGTTTACTTCTGGTCTGTGTCTATTTCCCTGCCATCGTTAGGCTTTTCCTTTCCACCTGCTTGGAGGTGAGATGCTGTTTCTGTGAGTTCAGGGACTTCCCTCTTCCCTGGGGTTCCTTAGGATGTCCGGGGTTCCACCCGTCTTCCTGCCCCTTTGTGCTCTGCCTTTTTAACTCGTTCTTTATTTACTTTTGGCTGCGCTGGGCCTTCGTTGCTGCACAGGCTTTCTCTAGCTGTGGGGAGCGGGGGCTGCCCTCTAGTTGCAGCGCACAGGCTTCTCATCGCAGCAGCTCCTCCTGTGGCGCCCGGCACTAGGGCACGGCCTTGGTGACTGCAGCTCATGGCTCAGGATGAGTGGCTGCAGCGCGCGGGCTCAGCTGCTCCCCAGCACGCGGAATCCACCTCTCATGGGCCTGGAGCGCGCACCTGCTCCGCTGCTGTCACTACTACCTTGGATGTTTATCTGGACTCTGTGGTTAAGTCTGCTTACTGGTTACCCAACTCTCTCCCTTCAAGCTCCATGAGTGTATCCTGGGCACCACTGTGCCCTCAGGGTCTGGGACACGGAGCAGTGAAGACAAAGGGGAGGCGGTGGGTGGATGCTGGCAGCCCAGTCTGCGGGGAAGCACCCACCTGTAGGTCCCAGTGGATGATGAAGAGAGGCCTCCCGGCACCGCACACAGGTGCAAGGGCACAGGCTGCCCATCCCCTGGGCCCAGAGACCCTCCTAGCTGAAAAAAACAGACTCAGGACAGCAGGCAGAGTAACATACTAATGTTTTTAATACAGTCTGATCAGGTCAATTCATGTCACAGGGTCGACCTGGGCTTGCTCCTGTGCGGTACAACCACAGTGTGTGATGCCCACCCTCGCTGGCTCCCCCTCCCTCCAACAGCACAGAGAGCCCCGCCCGCCCTGACCAGACTGGCATTTTTAAAATTTTGCATAAAACTATTTCTTCCATAGACTTCAAACAATCAACTAGCCAAGTTAATTATGGTACACCTAAACAAAGTTTTAATCCTAACCCTAACGTGTGACTGCGGTTTACAAAGAGCTCTGTATCACCTGGGATAGCTTTCAGTAGCAATTCACTACGACTGGTCCTAAAAAATAATAATAATAATATAATAATTAGAGAATTAAAACCCAACAGCAAGTTGAATGGTTAAAAAAATCACAGAAGACCTGGAATTTGGGGTTGGAGTGTCCTCAATTGCTAAGCTTGTCCTAGTAGCAGAATGCTAGCCTTCAGGTAGGGCTCAGAGAAAGGGTGGGGGCCCTCCAGGTCACAGGTCAAGCTCAGGGGGGCTCTCAGAGGGCACTGCCCCCACGGTCCACGGGACGCTGCTGTGGGCTTCCAGCTTCCTTAAAAACAGTTGGGCGTCAGCCCTGTGTAACTGGGTAGAGTCCCTACTGTGGCTTCTGTGGAGGGATATGAGAAAGGGGGCAGGGGACCGGACTCCCCGAGGTCCCAGGTGTGGGTGTGGGACTGGGGCCACTGAGAACTGACGAGCACCAGGGGCTCCAGCTTCCGCCTGGTGGAGAAACCAGCCCTGGCCTCGCCCAGAAGGCCCGCGTGTAGTGTTTTCTGCCCTCATCCCATTCCGGGTCTTATAGGTTATTTCTGCCGAGGATCAGATGAGAATCTATTTCTAAAGACCACTGGGGGGTGGGTGGGGGGTGGGGGTGACAGGGCTGGAGCGGGGCTAGTTAAAAACGAATAAAAATCTTCTCAGCTACAGAACCCAAAGACACCACTTCCCTCCGCATTCACAGCATTTCTCAGCCGTCCCCAGCGGCTGTCTCCGCAGGGACGCAGCGTCTGTCTGCCTCACTTGCCCTCGGGCCCCAGGGGCTGCTGGTCGACCTCGGGGTCGACCAGAGACGAGGCGAACGCAGACTGAACGATCTGAAACCCGAAGGACTCGAGGAGAGACATGTTCTGCTGGGGAGAGAAAGGCGAGCCGAGGGCGGGGCCCAGGTCCCCCAGGGGGCCCCCGAGGGCGCGGACGTGCACCTTCTGGATGTGTTTGTTCAAGTAGGACTTGGAGCGGAAGAAGCTCCCGCACTCGGGGCAGGGGTACTTCTTCTCGCCGTCAGACTCCATTTTGTTTTTGGGGACTGCCATGTCGCAGGAGAAGGAGCCGTTGGTGCTCTGCTTCTCGGGCGTCTTCAGGTCGCTGGCGTCGGAGAGGTCGCCGTAGGAGTCGGAGCTCTCAATCGGATCCTGATGCGAGCATTTCTGGCCTTCTAGGAGGAAACAGAACACAGAGGGGCGGGTGAGGCCAGGCTCTGGGGATGCCCCCTTGGAGGGGGTCGCCAGGGGCCAGCAGTTCACGGACTCGTGGAGGGCAGCTGATGGCCAGCCACCGCCCTGCAGAACCCACGGAAGTGCAGCGGGTCAGTCGGGGAGCCTGGCGTGCCTACGGGGGGGGGGGGGGGGGGGTGAGGCAGCAGGGCCTGGGGCCGCTGACCTCCGTCGCCGCGGCCTCTCCACGCAGGCGCCCGTGTACTGCTCACCGCCATCTTAGCCTGCTTCGAGGAAGGGTATGGAGAGGGGGCCTCCACTGCTTCCACCCGGACAACTCAAGAGCCCAACTCCTAGGCGCCCTCTCAGGTGCCTCTGCGGGTAAAACAGCTGTGGTAATGATGCTGAACAGGTATGTCGGTGACCTCACCTCGGCACCAAACTGGCTGCGCCCTAGCAAGGCAGAACCAGAGCCGTGGGCTCCTCGACCCAGGCAGACCCCATCGACCGCTGAGGCTGAGCCGGTCCTTCTCCCGACGCTGCGAACACACGCCCTGCCCTCCGCGCCTCCGCCTGCCAGAAGCCTTCCGGGCCAACTGGTCAAAGCACAACAGCTTAGAAGGAACTGAACAACTCCATCGGCTGCTGTCCATACGCAGGGCCCGGGACAAGCCGGGCCTTAGGACAGCCCTCGCTCATCTGCTCTGCCCGGCCCACACGGGCATCCTCCACCAAGAGCAGCTTCCTGCCTGGGTTCAGAGCGCCATGCCGGGAAGGGAGGTCTGTGATGGGAGTGTGGAGCATGCCAGCTCTGCCATCTGCCAAGCCCGGGCATCACCCACAAGGCAACAACAACTTGAAATACCGCGGAACAACCGGAATCAACCAGTGGAGGTGGGGCCTAGGGAGCTCTACGCAAACCGAGTTCGGAGTCAGCGCCATGCATCTCACAAACGCGGCCAGAGGCTCTACGGAAAGGGCTGCCCACAGCAGCCAACGGCCCCTGCCGAGGGGGAAGCCAGCCCTTGGCTCCCCCTGCCCACAGGCTCAAAGGAGAAGAAAGCGTTCAGCCGCAGCACCACGCCCTCCTGGAAGGGCCACAGGCAACGGACAGGCCCAGAGGCTCATCATGCAGGGCTCCTCTTCCTGCCTGGGCCCAGGGCGTCCCTCGGGGCTCTAGGTGTGGGGACTGGCCAGGAGCGAGGGGGGAAGGCTGGGGAAGAGGAGGCGGGGGCTGGATCTCGGCAGTGCCCTGCAGTGAGACCCCCACTGTGACTTCTGTCCTGGAGACCACTGCCACTCGGATCTCGAGCCTCCTCGAGGCGGCCAGCAAGTCGGCCGCCTTCCCGCCTCCCCACGCCCGGCCCAGCGCCCCCACAACACAGTCTGCGCAGAGAAGCAAAGTGCAGAGCAAGGGGTCGCTTGCCTTTGTTGCCATAGGTCCTGGCGCAGTGGAACGCTGCTCCCCCATTCGGGATGGGCTCCTGGTGCCTGGAGACCTGGGGAAGGGGAACACCGTGGTGGGTTTTAACATGGACCTTTAAGTAGGAGGCAGAGGAGAAACCTAAACAAGACAAAAGGAGATGAGATCCGCGGCCGGCACACAGACACCTCTCTCTGCTTCCCCCTCGCCTCTCCTCTGGCCGCGTGGGCTAGCACTGGTAACAGGGGCCCTCCTTGGCTCAAGAATGCTGCAGCCACTGGAGCCTCCACCAGGCTCAGGAGGGCGGCGGCACTGTCCTGAGTCGGCATCTCTGCAGAGCCCGCCCCGCAAGGCTGCGGTGGAGTCCGCCTGGAGGGAGGGCCTGAGATCCCACTCCTGCCCGGGCCAAAGGCCCGTTGCCTCCAGACCGCTTGGTGCCTCAAGGGGGCCAGTGGTCTGAGCGGATGGTTCACAGACCCACACCAGCTGTGGGGACCTGACTAGAAACACAGTCAGGAGAAAACAAGGGACTCCAGGGCAGCCGCGGGACTCCAGCTGCGTAACACTCACGAAGGCAAACCATCTGCACAAGAGACCGGTCGGAGGCAAAATGAAGTTCCAGAGAAGCGCCTCCAGAGTCCCCCTTCTCCTGATGGTCAGGACCAGCTCTATTCTGCTCACGTTCTCACCTGCAGAGTGACTGGATTTAGTGACTGTTTAGACCTTCTGAGGAACAGTGAAAATGGGAAGTTGTGTTAAAAGGAGGGTTGCAGTCATCTCTCATTCACAATGGTCTTCTTGGTTAGGTTTTGGAGGATCCATCAGGTTCACTTAAGGAAGAGGGACAGTCCTTGTCTTTATCGTGGGGGAGAGGCAACCCCGCCATCTGGGAGCTGCCCCACTCAGATGCTCAGAGGTCATTTTGGGCCTTGAGACGCCTCAGGCTGCGAAGAGTGGATCTTGGATCAGCTTCCACAGCAGCGACGAGTCCTGGGAGATGGAACCAGCTGGACCAAAGGAACTCTACTTGGGGTTTCACGTGAAGGAGCTGTGACATCAAGTCCCCCTACAGCCATGGATCCGGAAGTGCCTTCAGCAGGAACCAAAACTTTGCAAAAGGCCCACGTGCAGCCCTTGTGCCCCAATGGTATCCCTTCAGTCCAGAAACAGCTGACATATCCTTGGGTGCTTCCATTTTCTCCTTAAATTACAGCCACAGGGTAGCAGTGGGCCCACAACCAATGGGCCAGTGGCTGGAGAGTACAGTGAATGTGTGCACAAGACTTGGTGTTTTTTTTAATGTTTATTTATTCTGTCTTCATTGCGGCTTGCGAGATCTTTAGTTGCAGCACATGGGATCTAGTTCCCCAACCAGGGATCCAGCCCAGGGCCCGCCCCCTGCATTGGGAGCATGAAGTTCTAGCCCCAGGGAAGTCCCTGAGACTAGTTTTTAAAATGTTTGGATTGGCCTGGCTTTCAAACGCTGCTGGAACTATTATTCAGTAAAGGTCACCTTCAGCAAGGGACAGAGGCATGCCAGGCCCTGCATACTGCGTGTATCATGCTGTGCTTCACAGCCACAGGTACGGCTGCTAAATGGCAGAGCCTGGACCCAGTCCAAGGACCACATGCATCACACAGTCCTTCACCACTAGGCAGACTCTCTAATGGTCCCTGTGTCTTGGTCCTGGACCCAGAAACATCCCCGGGCTTTGTGCAACAGGCTCAAGTTACCGCCACTTAAATTCCTGCACTTCTCCGCCACGTGTGCATGCTAACTCGCTTCAGTTGTGTCTGACTCTGTGACCCCCATGGACTGGTAGCCCACCAGGCTCCTCTGTCCATGGGATTCTCCAGGCAAGAATACTGGAATACTTGCCATGTCCTCCCCCAGGGGATTTTCCCAACCCAAGGATCAAACCCAGGTCTCCTGCACTGGCAGGCAGGTTTTTTTAGAATCTCATTTAACAAACGTGCTCCTGACGGTAGCAGTTGTGGTTCTGGAGGGAAATGGGGGACATGGTGAACTGGGCTTCCTCTCAAAAATGGCGAAAACCCTCCGGGACAGGATGCTACTGTCCCACCCTGCCTGCAGGAGCACGCCGTCCTGCGCTATGACTGGATGGTCTGCCTGCAGCCAAGCATGGGACCAGACTGGCTTCCGAGGGTCCCACAGGAAAACTCCCTCGAGGGAGGCTGTGGCCAGAAGGAGCAGGGGAGGCCCACAGGATGGAGGCCCTCAGCCCTGCACCCTGGCAGGCAGCAGAAATACCAGACTATCCTGCTGACATGGTGACACCGCTTCAGCAGGCAGTCGTTTTCTCTTCATCCCTGTGGGGCCTCTGAAGTGGAGGGAACCACTCTCCCGGCACACAGGACAGGGCCATGGCAGCCAAGAGGGACATAAGAGGTGGGAAGGAGCCCCAGGAGCTATTGTATCTACTCCTCGTGGGAAGAGCTGTGCTGGGGACACAGCAGATGCTCAATGAAAGCTCACTGCGTTTTCCTGGAAAACAGTCTGGGGACCACGTGGCTGGGTCCCCTTGATGCTGCCCCAGCTGCTGACTGCTTACTATCTATAGCAAAGCCACGTGGTGGGTGGTAGGCGGCATCCACAGCTGCCACCTAGAGCCCAGAATTTAAACACACGGCAGCTCAGCAGCCAAGTTCTGGGTTGAAAGCTGAGTTTTCCGCAAACACATCTTTGAAGCCAGACACATTTGGCTGGAATTCTAAACTCACCTGCTTGTCCATCACTGACTAACCAAGAACCAAAGAGGCCGCGTGATACAAGGTTTGGGGTGATGGGGCTCGAGCACACCCGTGACACCCCCGTCACCGACGGGCTACCCTCCCGCGCTCCAGAGGCAGAGAGTTTACCACCACGTGGCCACTGGGCCTCTGCAGCATGTCCTTGGCTGGTGGGTGCAATTCCCATTCTGGAGGCAAACCCTCTGCACACAGCTTCCACATCTGTGCAGGGGTCAGAAGCTGCTTTCTCCTGGTCCACACCTTGGTGGGGCCGCGCCCAACTGAGCCGTGCTGGAGGGGGCGCTGAGCAGGTCTGTGTCCGCACGGCCCAGGAGACGGCATGACTGGCGTTGGTGACAATGTGTGTGCTCGCCTCTGGCTGGAGAGACGGTGTTCTCTACCCGTGGAGCAATGACGCGTGGGTGCAAATGTTGTCTCAGTCAAAGGGAGACTCCCAACGTGCTCTCCCTCATCCCAGGATACACGCACGTGTACACGGCCTGCCACAGAAACTTCAGAAGAAGGGAAACCGAAGCGATTATCACACCAGGTCATCCCCACTGTTCAGCTCGGCTGACTGCCTCAACTCGAACATGAGGGAGCCAGCTTCTGCAGCCATCCGACTCCCCTGCTGGGACTCATCTCCTCTAAGATGGGACAGCCCATGTCCCGATGTGTCTCCAGCTCAAAGACAAGATCATCTGTCTCCAGTGTGGGATCTGCTCTCTCCTGTTCTTCATGGGCAAGAGTCTTCTATGTGGCTGCAAGCAGGCAGACGGGTAAGTGGTTGAGCTGACTGCTCAAGGACTGCTGGGACTGCAGGCTGTCAGAAGACACCTGGAAACTGACCTGATCCAGCCTCACCTGCTGATCGGCGGGCTGACCCTCTGCTTGGACCCTCGCAGACAGAAGGACACCCACCTAATTCCTGTGGCAGCACCTGCGTCACAGCTTTGATAGGTCAGCCCAGAGCTCCCTGTGATCTGATTCCAGGGTCTTCGTGTCCCAGTGGCCCATCCTCTTCCTGGAAAAACTGTCTTCCTCTTCGTGGAGGAAAAGGAATTTCTGCCCAAGGAATGAGTCCAAGGTAGAACCCTGCTTCTTCTCTTCTGACGAAGACCAAGACTGTCTTCCTTCTGAGGACCCAGGGTGGTTTGGACTAGAGCCCTCTTCTCTATTCTTGGAGGAATAGGACTTCTGCTCTGACACTGGGACCCGAAGCTGCTTTGCTTACAGTCCAGATCCAGGAGCTTTTCTGAGGGAAGGGGGGCTCTGGTTCTATTCTACCGGCACCCCCACCCACCAGGGCCACGTGGCCTGTGGCAGCTGCCCAGTCCTCTTCACCAGCACAGGGCAAACACAGCCTGACTTTCAGCAGTTGCTGGCTCTGCCACACCAGCTGTCTCCTGACTGGGTCAGCGTTCCCTGCTGCTCCCCGCTGGTCTCAGCTCTTCTTTCCTCCTGAGCAGGGTCCCCAGGGGCTATGGGGACCCCATCTCCCTGCCTCTGTAATCCAGGCTTCATCTCAGTCTCCTCGCTGGCATCCTCCTCCACGCACACCGGTTTCCCACCTCTGGTCTCTGATGCCGACTCAGGCTGAGAACGTCAACCCTGAAACCCTGACAGAGCGCCTGCTGGCAGCACGGTGCGGTGGGCCTGAAGCCGTCAGGGGCGTGAGGAGGAAGTCAGACAAAGAACTGTCTCCTCCTGGAGCCGGGCAGCCCCACTGCCCTCTACGGACATGCAGAAAATAGGATGGATGCCTCCGCAGCTTTTCTGACCACCTCTCGACCTGCCCGCTTCCACAGCACTTTCTGGTGGTAAACACATCGGCATCCAGCAGCCTTCAAGGCAACCCTGAGTGCACAGTCCTGGTGGGGGGCGGACCCAACCCAGGGCAGCAGGAATACCTGGCTACTCTGCAGGCACCCTCCACAGGATTCAGAGACCCCGGCCAAGGACTGCAGGGGTCCTGTGCCTGGTCCAGACCAGAGTGTCGGCGAGCTGTGTCTCTCCCAACATGGCAACAAAGGAGGGCCTCCCGAGTGTGCTGTGGCTTGCAGGGCCCAGAGGACAGTCACCCGCCCCGTCTCCCGGGATCCTCACAAGAGCCCTGTGACGTGGGCAAAGGGGTGTTTCCAACCCCTTGTAGAGATGAAGAGACTGAGCCTTAGACACAGGGGAAGGGAGAGTTCAAGGTCGCACAGGAAGGTGAGGTGGGAGGGGCCGGCGAAACCCAGGGTCCCCCGCCTCCTGGCTCAGTGGTCCGTCCGCAAAGCCACACACAGGACTTCCAGGAGCACTGGAACCAGCGCGTCCCAGGAGACAGGACTCGCAGCCCCGTCCCCTGCTCCCAGCCAAGCCAAGCGCACCATGCAGAAGCCGCCTCACGCACGCCAGACAGCCGCGCCGACTCCGTCAGCAGACACGGCACAGCCTCCTCCTCTGACAACACGAGCCTCAGCCCTTCCGGCAGCCGGCGGGCCAGGCAGAGGCGACTTCCCCCAACACAACAGTCAGACGCCAGCCAGGCTGACCTCGGCCGCGAGCATGCTGCCCTGCTCAGAGCACCTGCCATGTTCTGCCCTCGTCAAGGCCACAGTCTACCTGGGTCTGGATTCCTTTGACCACATATGCTAGAAAGTTCCGGCCCTTGTTCACCTATGGACTTCACCTCTTTACCTGGCTGCTGACTTTCACTCGTATGCCTGTGACTCAGCCGGCACGGCTCTCGGGTCGGTCTCTCTCTCTCTCCTACCTCTCGGGGGTCTCACGATTCCCACCGACTTCAGTGGTTCAGCGCATCCATCCTGCCCTCGGGGCAGCAGGTGCGTCATGGGCCCCAAGCCTGGGAAACACCTCTCTCCTTCTGTCCCTGCCTGCTGACCTCCTGGGAGCTCCCACTCCAGGCTCCCCAAGTTGATGGGAAAGGAAAGGGCGACACACAGCTAGCTGAGGGTGAGGTGCTCACCGCTCAGTGGGGTGGGCGGGAGGGGTGGCCGTGCAGAGTGGGGCCTGAGGCGGGGCGCAGGCCCGCCCCCCGACGTGAGGAAATAGTGGGCGATTACCTCGGTTACAGATACTGCAGAAGTTGCTGGGCCCCTCGCTGTGCTTCTTCAGGTGGTCTGCCATGTACGCTGCCCGCAAGTACTTCCCGCATACCTGGCAGGGCACCTTGTCTTCATGACAGGCCAGGTGGGAGCGCAGGCGGTCTCGGGTGGCGAAAGAAGCATTGCAGGTCTGAGGGCAGAGAGGAGAACGGGGTGAGGTAAAAGCTGGCACCCACACCTGACTCCCCGTTGAGCACACCATGCCACAAAGCACTTCCGACCAACATAGAAACTCCCTGTACAAAGAGAATTCGGCAGGCAGCCCAGCTTCCTGCCCAGATGCTGAGCAAGCCGCTCCTGCTCCCCATGGTCTTCCCCACGGGACCCCTGAACTGGGATCACTGGTTCCCACGGGCCCCCAACACGCCCATTTCATGG
This sequence comes from Budorcas taxicolor, assembly GCF_023091745.1. Taxonomy (NCBI): domain Eukaryota; kingdom Metazoa; phylum Chordata; class Mammalia; order Artiodactyla; family Bovidae; genus Budorcas; species Budorcas taxicolor. Next base: position 70,051,872 of record NC_068926.1, read on the forward strand.
CAGGCTGAGTTCTGCAAAACGAAGAGCGAGGCACTTTTCATTCTTAAACATTTAAGAACTGACTTTCTTTGCACTGGCTGTAAGTGAATTTACAAAAGAGTTGCTGGCATGTAAATAGAACAGTCTTCACCTTCTCCACCCTGGGTTTCCCCTGGTTGCCTCACACAAAGAATTCCATTTACTCACTATTTATTCAAAAGTGACATTAGTTGTGGCCACGGGGAAATGGGAAGGAAAGGCAGGACGGAGCAGAGATTTCTCTTGATAACATTCTTGTGCATTTGCACTGAAAAAGCAGCCCATGAAAGGACAGCGTCAACTGCGCGAATATGAAAATTAGCAGAGACCAAGAGCCAGAGGCTCCTGGGGGCATCTGGAGAATTCCCAGGGCTGGTGCCAGCCAGGACAGCACCGCCTGCACCGGCCAAGTGCCCCTGGTGCCGGGCAGGCCCAGGCTCCGCCTTCATAGGTACTAGTGGCAGGCAGTACCTCACAGTGGCCCTCGAGCCTGGCTGTGCCCTCGCCCCGCCCAAGTGGGGGCCTGCACAGAGCCCTAGAGGTCACGGAACGTCGGGAAAGCCCGAGGAGGGTTCAACCTGATGACCTTCAAACTATTTTGGTTCCATGCACGTGTCTCAGCTTTGAGTCAAGGTTGACTTCATTTCTTTTCTCCATACGTGTGTGTTTACTGTTTTAGAACCATAAGAGAAAGCAACATTCACCTTTAAGGTCATCACAGATGGAACGTTAACTTACTGAAGACCAGCCACCCCATCAACTGGCTAGAATGGAGGTGCTCCCACAGTCTCCGTTGAACAGAAACAGATCCTGAGACCCCAAGGCCTTATGGTAAGCATCTGAATACTGTCTCCACGCACAGCGTCTGTCTGTTGCTTCACTGTGCAATCAAAGCAAGAAACAAACGTGCGAGATGCTGTGGAGCCCGAAGACGCCGAGGTGGCCACCCCAGCCCCAGATGTGCGTGTCAGGACCGCCTCTGTTCTTGGCCGTTCGTTATCTCTTGAACAAATGTCACAGATGCGAATAGAACAAGTTATGTTAATAAAATGCAGCTTACCCTTGAACAGTTTTCAACGGTTTGAACTGCAAGGGTCCATTTATACGCGGGTTTTTTTTCGCTAGTAAATACTGGGATAGGTGGTACAGCACCTATGATCGGCCGAACCCGAGGAAGAGGAGCCTGGATGAGAAAGACTCGCGGAAACAGAAGGCTGACTGTTAAGTTGTGCGTGTGTATCTGAGCGCCCAGAGAGTCAGTGCTCCTAACCTTCACGTTGTTCCAGGGCCAACTGCACTGCTTTCACCTCCTTCATATGGTGAGTTTATTCATGTGACAAATGAGGGAGCTAAGTTCTGAGAGTGACCTGCACAAAGCTGAGGGCTCAACTACTGAAGAAAGAGACCCCCTGCCGCTGGGGGGCCAGGGCCCTCCCCTCCGCGGCCACCCTGCGGCGTTCCCACCCGCCACGACCGACCGGCAGGCAGGCAGAGGTCCCGAGAGGACCTGGGGCAGCTGGACTGAGAGCCGGCCCCTGAGCCGGTGCTCCGACCACCTCCAGCCTCAGCAGAGGTGTCTTCTGGTGAAAGGCGCCCTTGGGGGCCAGGCTGTCCTGATAGCGGTGACAGGATTTGTGCAGGGAAACTTGAGCACTCACATGACTCAGAAAGCATCATGGGTGTCTGATCTCATGGCCTCAGTAGGGGGGAAAACGGAATTCTTCCCTCACCCAGCCCACCAGACTATAAACCAGGATAAGGGGTGCTGTGGACACCTCAGGGAGAGGAGACGAGAGCTGGCTTTGCTAGACAAGTGACCGAGGACCACCCATCCCATGACGAGGGGCAGTGTAGTCTACACCACACAACACAACTCAAAAAAGGAAGCAACCACGGACCAGGTGTAAGAACGCACACTGAGGATTCCACCTTCCGTGCTCTCTGGAGAGGGTGCTGCTAGAGGGAGGTGAGAGAGAAACCTCCTTGCCAACTTTCTTTTGGGACGTGTCCTTATAAGCACTGCCTGTCACACTTTGCTAACAAAAGATAATGGACAACCAAACCTCAATTATTCGCAAGTGGATTATCCGTCTGGGGGATTCGCTAAGCAAAACTGAAATCGCAGACCAGGCTGAGGTTTCCCACCCTGTCCTCCATTGATTATCTCTCAAGGAATGAAAGCTAACTTGAGCCTGAGCAAACATCATTAGGAATGTAAATCTGCTACTTAGAGAAAAGATAGGAAAGCTTTCAGTGTGTTACAAAGCCACACTGGAATGGCAGTTGGCTTCTCTACGCCAGCACTGACCCTCTGACCGGAGAACCAGAGGTTTTCTGGAGGAACTGAGAAAGAGCCCAAGTCCAGGCCTGCCAGAAGTTCAAACAGCGAGCATAAAGGGCCTGGCTACTTGACTCAAGAAGCAGAAAGGCTGAGAGAGATGGATCTCAAAGAAGGGGTGCCCAGAACTTCCAGGCTGGGGCCACTCAAGACAGAGGCAGCCCCTATCCTGGGGGCAGGAGGCAGGGGCACTGTGCCAGGATCAGCACCCCGGTCCGGTGGAGCTGGGGCAGCCGCCTGGCCCCAGCCCCTTGTGCAGGCAGCCTGCTGTTGCCAGTGGTACACCGGTAGGGCCCCCCAGCTGAGTCCCCTCTGGTCGTCACCACTCAACCCGGAGCCCCAACCAGGCTCCCTCCCCGCCCTGCCAATTTCTCCCCATCCCAGACTCCCAAAAGTCCCAGACTCCCAAGGAATGGGGCCCAAGTGGTAGCAGGGACACTGGGGCACACCCTACGCCGGTGGCCTTTGAGTCTGGCAGCCTTAGGGTAGAAGAGTCTTAAGGGCAACACGTGGGGGCCCAGCAGGCCCCCTTCTGGAGGGTGTCAGTTCCTTTATTCCCACCTCAGTTCCTAATAAGTTATCCCTCCAGCCCAAACCACCCCCGACCGGCCCCTGAGAAGTGAGGCCATAGGGAGCAGCGGGAGAGGTCTGAGCTGTTCCAGCCTCTCGGTGTCAGGCTGAACTCCCTGTGGGGGGAAGGTCCAGCCCACAGCACGTGCAGATGAGCAGCGCTGGGGCATCACGAAACCCCAGGGAGAGCCAGGCTGAGCCTCCATGTCCCCGCATTCGGAGGGCCTTTGCCCTCAGGCTGAGGCACCAGTCCCGGTAACCAATGCCTCTCCGGCACCAGGAGGGCCGAGAGGTATGGCCGTGCCCAGCCCTGCCAGGGGCCCCAGGAACCAACTCCCAGCAAGCTGTCTCTTCACCTCCGATGCTTTCAGCACACACACCATGCAAAACAGACTCCCCTGCCCTGTTTAACCCAGCCCCGGCACACCTGGCTGGCCAGCCCAAGCCTAAGGGGCAGCACGTCTTCACCTGCCAGGTCACCATCAGGGGGGTTCTGGCTGCGGGGCTGGAGGCGGGACCACGGCCCTGTGAGCGTGTGTGTGTCGGAGGGCAGGGCAGGGCAGGCACGCACACCAAGAGACCGTGGTGTCAGCGTTACGACAGACCAAAGACAAAACACACAAAGCCTCAAATGTTAGAATGAAAACTTTTATCATCACTCCTGTTATTCCCACAGAGCCCAAGGGGGCTAAAGGACACACCACTGGGATCCAAGGGGGAGGGTCTACAACGGCTTTAGCAGCCCCCCAAAGCCATGTGTCAGGATGACCCAAAGTAAAGCTACTGGTTAGTCTAGTTCCTGAGCAGAGCTGCTAATGAATGGCACTCAAAACCACAACCGTCTAGTTCACGAGCCAGAAAGGAAAGCGGGACCTGTGTGAGTGGAAGGGAAGCAGGCAGCTCGGGCTGGCCAGCCGGAGGAGGACTCACTCCCAGGGTAAACAGAGAGGAGGCCAGGCCCTCTTCAGAAACCGCAGGCTTCAGGGAGGTGCTATCGGGAGGGGAGGCACTGGCCTCCAGGCAGGGGCAGACACCCAGGGTACCGTCAGCTAAAGGGGGGAAACAAGGGCCAAGAGCCCTGAAAGAAACACGGAGACCGCGGCGGGCCCAGGAAGGAGCTCCCTGCAGCCCCCACATGGGGGTCCCTGAGCTGGGGAAGAGCCCAAGTACCCAGGAGGAGCTGGGCACGGTAGGTAGGTCTCTCCCAGGAGCAGAAGGTCCGGCCTGCTGCCACTGCCGCCCCCACCACAGAAGACCCTCTCGGGAGGCCCGGCTAGCCTACAGGCCACTGGGTAAAGGCCCGGCCACCCTCAGAGGCCGTCCAGCCCTGCCTCAGATATCCCGGGGGGGCTGGGCAGAAGAGAGCGTTGCTGGAGGGTGCCGGGCCCAGGTTTTCGAGGGCTGGGAAGGATTTTTTTAGAGAAAGGGAAAAGGCGGTGTCAGGAACCGAATGGGACGACCTCCACAAAGCAGGCTGGGCAAAGTCCCATGATGGCAGGTCGCTAGGAAGAGATTCCAGGGGCGGCAGGCCGCTGCTGCTCCCAACCCACACCTGGAAAAAGGGCAGAGAGTGCAGGTTACCCCCCCAGGCCACCGGGCACGCCCCCACTGCCCGTTGGGCACCTCCTGCTCTGCCGGGCTGCTCAGCACACTACCTGGGTGTCGGAACGCGCTCCGTGGCGGAGAGTCAGAGAGAGAGGAGGCCTGCGGGAGTGCCGCCCCGCCTGGCCCCCGGGGGCTCCCCGTCCCTCCTGCAGCATGTCCAGCCCTCGGGCTCCCCGTCCCTCCTGCAGCATGTCCAGCCCTCCCTGTCGGTCTCCCCGGAGCACTCCCTCCTTGCCACCAACAGGATAAAGAGAAGCGGGTCACCCCACAACTGTCTCCCGCCTGAGACGGTGAGAACTCGGCCCAGGAAAGGGAAGATGACCAAGGAGAAGAGAGAGGCATGGTTTCCACCCACACAGACTGCTCAATGGCCAGGAGAGGAAGCTTGGTTTTCTGGGCACCCAGGGCACCCAGATACCATTCAGGCAGACACACCAAGGGTGAGAATCTGGCTCAGTCTCCCCTACCTACTGCTACACAAAGAGCTCTCCAGGACAGGAAGCCACCTCACTCTCCAGTTCTCAGAAGCCCTTGGCTGCGCACACACGTGGCTCGGGACAGAGATGAGGGTACCAGCGCCCTGCCTCCTCACCCCTACCCCCGCCGGGGGACCCAGACGGAGCGCCAAGCCGGGTCAGGCTGCCAGGCGCACAGAGGAAGCGGTGCGGGCTGGGCCAGCAGGAGCCCTTCCGAAACCACTTCTGCCCATGGTGGCCCCTGCGAACAGCCGGGAACCAAAGTCGGACGCGGCAGGCTGCCAGTACCCCAGGACGACACGTGTGGCCTGCGGCCCACCATCCAAGGAGCTGGCAGACCCCAGGAGAGGACAGCCAAGCAGCAGAGCAAAGACAGAGACGGGTGGGAGCCAGGACCCAGCAACCAGAAGGGAGGGGACATCAGCGGCGGGGGGAGGGGGCGGGGGAGAACAAAGGAGAGCAGACGAGGGGGAGGGGGCAGGGGGAGGTGTGCACAGCGGCGGTCAGCCGGCCGCCCGCTCAGACGCCAGCGGGCTCGCGTTCCCTCTCTGCCCCGGCCCGGCCCCTACCTGACACTTGTGAGGCCGCTCAGAAGTGTGCACCTGCTTGATATGTCCGTTCAAGTGATCAGGCCTGGAGAAGAGAGACCAAGAGAGACTTTAGAACAAGACCTCCAGAGAACAGGGGCTGCAAGCTTGGCCAGACCTCCCCCTCACCCCTGCACGACAAAGGAAAGTCAGCTCGCAGCCCTGGCTCCTGAGGCCCAGGCCTCTGTGGCCCGGTTTTCTCTAGAGGCGGAAGGGAATGAGCTGAGTGTTTGTCTCTGACCTTGTCTGCCCGCCCCCTCCCCCAGACACTCCGTGATTTCTAGGTCCCGAGGAGAGGGCTTTAGAATGAGACCGGGCTGCCTTGCTGCAGCCTTTCCGGGAGGGGCTGTGTCTGCTTCATTGTCGGGACTAAAGCCCCTTAGAAACTCTGTGTTCCCCTCCCCCAGCCTCTCCCGCCACAGCAGCCAATGAATGCCACCCAGATGGAATTCAGTCCCCAGAGGCCAAGGGATGGAGCCCTAAGTCCCCAGCTGGGCTGGTAAACCAGATGCCCGACAGAGCAGGTGGGCAGAGGCTGCCTGACCGGTATGACTGGTTCCTGCCTGGGGCCCCTCTGAGGGAGTTCTCTGCATCGCGGTGTTCAGACACACAAGGCCCTCAGAGCCCAAGCAAGCTGAAACCAGCCTTTTATTCTGAATATCCTCTTAAGAGGAAAAACAACCCTCTGCTGGCAGACAAGTCTGCAAGTTCCTCATCAGTCTCACTAAAAAGTCGATCTAAAAAGACGTCCTGCCGTTCTTCCCCCTCATAAAGGGGATCTGTGGGTTCAGGTAGGCTCTGGAACCACCAGGTCAGAGCATATCAAAGATCTCGTTGTTCAGAAGACTCTGGGTGCCCAGCTCCGTGCCCTGTAATTCTGGGGTCTCTTGGCCCAGGACCGCCAGTGGTGGGGGCGGGGGCCCGGCAGCAGCGTGGGAGCCTACGCAGTCCCAGAGGCACTTGTTTCAGTCCCTCCCCCGGCAGCCATTCAAGCGGGGAAAGTCGCTGGAGGAGCCCGGCCTCCCGCCCCCAGAGGGGGCCCCTCGCCTGGTGCCGGAAACACAAAGGGAGCCCAGGGAGAAGAATGGTGAGGCCCGGTGGCTGTGGCTGCAGCCGGAGGAATCCGGCCCCTTCCCACAAGGCCCCGAGAAGAGGCAGCAGGGCCCGCCTAGAGCCAGCGAACGTCCCCCGAGGCAAGAGAAAGCTGGTCGTGGCCACACCACCTCAAAAATCAGCGTCGTTAAAACCCTCTGCCCAAACCTGACGCGGCCCCACAAGGGCGAGTGACTCCCCAGACGCTGGCGAGGAGCTGGCTGCTCCAGGAGCTGGGCTGGGGCAGGTCACGGGGTCGGGGCGCCGCTCCTCACCTGGAGAAGCCTTTCCCGCAGCTCTGGCAGGTGTACGGCTTGCCCACGGACCCGTCGTGGGAGCGCACGTGGTAGGACATGCGGTCCTTCCTCTTGAACCGCAGCCCGCACACGGGGCAGGAGTAGGGCTTCTCCCCCGAGTGGGAAAGCTTGTGCCGGTTGAGATGGTACACGTCACGGAAGATCTTGCCGCAGATCTCACATGCCACCTGCTTCCTGGTCCGGCTCCTCTTTCGAGGGCCGTCGGGGTCCTCAGAGATGGGCAGCCCGTTCTCACCCAGCCTCGGAGGAGGAAGGTCGATGTAGCCCAGCTGGAGGCTGGTGACACCATGCTGGGCCTCGTGCTGCCGGAGCCGGTTGGCATCAGTGAACACCTTCCCACACAGGCCGCACGGAAGGATGCCTGCCTCCCTTAGGCCCCCCGGGGACCCGAACATTGAGTCCAGCAGGTTGGCCTTCCTTGGGCGGCCCCGGCCTCGCTTGCCAGTCAGGGGAGGAGCACTGGATGCCACATTGGGGAAGGGTGAGGTCAGTAGCTGGGGGGACAGGGGTCCGGCCACCATGGGCAAGCGGTCCACCCCAGGTAACACAGGCAGGGAGGCCTGGCTCGCAATGGCTGCACCAGCTGCCCGCGCCGCCTCCTCCTCGGGCTGCATGCTGCCTGCGATGCCATTGCTGTTGGCGGCTAAGGCTGCCCCGTTGGTCATGTCCAAAGGGAAACCCAAGTCCGAGGTCCCCGGGGGACGAAAGAGCATGATGTCGGCCCGGGCAGGGGGCACCAGGATCTGCACATTGGACTGTTTGATGACTTCCTGGCAGATCTCAATGACCGACCTCATCAGCAGAAACTTGGCGGCGGTCATAAGCTCAGGGAAGCTCTCCAGGCGAACCACGATGCGGGAGGTGTAGGCGAAGTCCAGTATGTCCCCAAACACCTTGGAGCTGATGGTGTGCATCTCCAGCTCCCGGCTGCCCCCAGCCCCGCCGCCCGGGGCCGCCGCCGCGCCCCCCACGTCAGTGGGGCCCCCGTCCGCAGCTCCGCCGTCGCCCAACTGGGCGCTGAACACCGACTCAAAGTACTCGCTGCAGGCGGCCAGCACCGCGCGGTGCGCTGGGAAGCTCTCGTCGCCTACCCGCAGGAGCACGTCGCAGAAGCGCCCGCCGTTTTTGCGCTGCTGGTTCAGGTTGTGCAGCATCTCCGTGCTGTGTCTGCTCACCTGGTAGGTGTAGCAGCCCGACGGGCCGCAGGAAGCGTCGTTCACTCGCTCCATGGCCGCCGCCCCCTCCCCACAAGCCGGGCCGCGGCACTTACCCGCCCCACTCCCTTTCCCTAGGCAGCGAGAAGCGGGGCGCAGCGAACGTGTCTATACTCCCCACACGTGCCGGCCCGGGGCTCTGTAATCTCGCAGGTGCGCCGAGCGCACACGCCCCCTGCCCGGATCGGACTGTCTAGACGGCAGGACGCACCACCGCCCACATAGCTGCCCCCACCCCTGCCAGATCGTGCACTCTTCTCTCGTCTCCGCCCGCCCGCCCGCCTCCCCTTCTCTTTCTACCTCCGGGGGGGTACGCGAGCAAAGAGGTGCGCCCCTCCCGCAAACACGCCTGCCACCTCCCCTCCCGCCCGCCAGGCGGCGCCGGCGCGCAGCCAAGAGGGCGCGCGCGCGCGGGGAGGAGGAGGGGGGGGTCTGTTGCGCAGGCGCGCGCGCGCGCGCCGCGGTTTTTCCCGGGCCCGCTGGGGGCGCGCGCTGCGTCCCCTGCAAAGCGCGAGCCGGGGCGGGGGCGCCGGAGCGGAGGAAACAAAAGGCTAAGGCGGCGGCGGCGCCGGGGCGCGCACCAGGGCGGCAGCGCGGGCCGGATCCCGGAGTCTGGCGGGCGGAGTCGGCAGCGAAGGCTGGAGCGGGCGGGCAGCGGCGGCGGCAGGGCGGGCCCTTTCCCGGGCTGAGCGAAGACGGCGGCGGAGCGACTGCGTTGCGGCCCCGGGCTCCGTGTGTTCGGAGCGGAGGAAAGATGGCAGCGGCTGCACTTCCTCTTGCACTTTCACCCCTGGGGGGAGGAGAAGGAGGGGGCGATACCAACAACACCCCCCCCCCCCTCGCTTGCAGAAAAAAAAAAGAAACGGCGAGCTCGGCGTGGGGGGCCCCCGGTGCCCCCGGCCCCGCACGTGCGCACCCGGATCCCTGGCCCGGACCGCCCCGCGCTGCAAACTTTCCACTTTCTTTGTGCCGAGCGCCCCCCCCTCACTCAGCCGAGGATGCACGTCCCCCCTTCCCTATTTATACACCCCCCCTCGCAGCTCCGCTCCCCCCCGCTTCCTGCCCCCCCTCCCCAGTCCCCTGCTCCGCCAATGCTAGCGCAGACTGAGCCCCCGTCCGGCCCCCGCCTCCCCACCCCGCCCACGGGGCCGGGGGCTGCAGTCTCAGCCCCCCCGGACCAATGCAAACGAAGCGCCTAGCCAGCAAACCAGCTCCCACTGCCCCTCCCTCCCCGCCAAGAGTGGCGGCTAGCGGACAGGGCCAGGGGAGGGGGGAGACCGAGGGGGTGCAGATCCGGGGCCCCCAGCCTGCGGTGTGCACCCGTAAGTCGAGCGGGCGTCTGCTACGCTTCGGCACCCCCCTTTGATCCGCGAAATCCCCAGAAGTCGCCTGCGACCGCCTCCCCCATTCCCAAACCCAGAGAGGGCCAGGGTCCTCGGTGGGGGCAGGCCAAACCGCCGGAGCTCCTTCTGGACCCCGCGCACTGACTGAGCCGAAGGGGCTTCGAACCCGAGAAAGCTGGGGATACGAGGCCATCGTCCATCCTCTCCCCAAAACCTCCACACGCCAAGCTTTGTGCCCTAGGGAGTGGAAAGTCACCAGCTTTGGGAGGCGACAACAGAGGCAAGGGCGGTGGGCAGGAGCTGGCATCCCCGCGTTCCCCAGGAAAATAGGGGTACAGGAGGCTCCAGGGAGCCTTCCTGAGGTCGGGAGCATCCCCAGCGCCCGCAGCCCAGCAAGTCGCCGAGCGCTCGGGCCCTGAGCCCGGCGGGCGGGCCTGGACGCTTTGTCCCCGGCTGTCCGGGAGATGCTGCCGCGCACGGGTTGGACGCAGAGGTTCGTCTGCTCGGGAAGACCCGGCTACCGCCGCCAGGGAGCCCGACTTGGAGCCCTGGGCTGCAGGCACAGCGTGTGCGGGCGGGAAGTTCCCACAGTTGTAAAGAGGGAACGAAGTATGTGTTCCAAACTTTCCACGGTTCCAAACTGAGCGCTTCCATTAAGAGAAGCGGTGTGCGGGGGGGCGGGGGGGTGGAAAGCATTCTGGGTATTAGCATGCAAATGAACGGGCCCGGCTTCCAACTCCTTTCGGGATTCACACCGCCGCGCGCCCTAGTTGCGCGGAGCCACGCGCGCCCGGGGGCTTCCGGGCGTGGCACCGCGGGAGGACTCGAGTTCGAATTCGAGACCTCGCCTTGGTGGTTGTGTGTCCCAGTGCCGGTCACTCGGTCTCTCTGAACCTTAGTTAAACACACTCAGATTCCTAATAGGTACACCGAGGACAGCAACACCTGTCTCGAAGTCTGCACAGCACGTAATTCTGGGCCGGGTCTTTCTACTTACACACCTCCGCCTTTCTAGGCAGAGTAGGTGTGAAACACCTGCTGAAGAAGATAAGCGATGACGCTTTGAGGCTTGAAGGAAGTTCTCTGGACCCGGAGCCAGGCCGTCTGTATTCTAAGCCCAAGATAGCTGTGCCGCCTCAGGCTGCTGCCCCCACCTCTCTGAGCCACAGGGCAGATCTTTTGGTGGCTTCTGGGAGCCGGCAATGTTTGTGTTGGAGAGCAGCGACAAAGAAAGAGGGAAGGGATCTGATTATTGAGTGCTTACGGTGTAACACACAGCCTCTCTCCAAGATAGATAGAGCTACTCCCATTCTACCGTTGAAGAAAATGAATGACTTGCCCTAGACCACACAGGTGGTGGTGGAGCCAGGAATCTACCTGGGTGTGCCCCTTCTTTGCCAGTGGCTCCCGAACCCCCCTCAGTGTCTCCACATGAACTAGGAACTGGTTCTCAGTTCGCTGTGTTTAGAAAAACACAGTGCTGAGACATTCATCCTGGAGGGGTCACTTTGAGAACATGGGTTCACAGAGTGCTCTCAGAACTCTGCTCCACAGTGCTCAGGAAAACAGCAGATGCATCAGCCCCATTTTGCAGATAGGAAGCCTGAGGCTCAGGGAACTTGAGTGAGTGGCCCATGATCCCACTATGAGGAAGTGGCCAGAGACTGATCTAGCTCCCAGTCTTGAAAGCTACTGGGAGCTTTTTTCTGCATATCCTCTGGGCAGAATAATTGTGTGGTTGGCCTGTGATGGTCTCCCATTTTCATCTATGGCTGAACTTTTCATCTTGCCTATCTCTTAGGTTCTTTATTTTTTGATATAATTGAGATGAAATTCACATAAAATTATCCATTTTAAAGTGTGTAATTCAGCAGCACTTATTACTTTCATAGTGTTGTGCAAACAAGACCTCTTATCAAGTTCCAAGACATTTCTGTTACCCTAAAATAAAATTCTGTCTCCACTCCCCACTTCCTCCAGCCCCTGGCAACCACCAGTCTCCATTCTGTTTCTATGGATTTCCCTGTTCTAAATATTTAATATAAATGGAATCACACAATATTTGATCTTTTGAGTCTGGCTTTTTAAACTTAGCATAATGTTTTCGACCTTGTAGCACTATCATTCCTTTTTATGGCTGAGTTCCACCATTTGGATATACTACCTTACATTTCTCTATCTGTTCATCGGGTTGGTGGTCTTTTGGCTACAGTGATTAGTATCGCTGCTGCTGCTGCTGCTAAGTCGCTTTAGTCGTGTCCAACTTTGTGTGACCCCATAGACAGCAGCCCACCAGGCTCCCCTGTCCCTGGGATTCTCCAGGCAAGAGTACTGGAGTGGGTTGCCATTTCCTTCTCCAATGCATGAAAGTGAAAAGTGAAAGTGAAGTCGCTCAGTCAGGTCCAACCCTCAGCGACCCCAAGGCCTGCAGCCTTCCAGGCTCCTCCGTCCATGGGATTTTCCAGGCAAGAGCACTGGAGTGGGGTGCCATTGCCTTCTCCGGATTAGTACCGCTATGAACATCCAATTACAAATGTTTGCTTAAGTACCTGCTTTCAATTCGTTTGGGTATATACCTATCAGTAGAATTGGTATCATATGATAATCTGTGATAATTCTGTGTTTAACTGTTTTCCACAGAGGCGTCACCATTATACATTACTACTACACATGTCTTTTTATGAGCAATTTTAGGCTGATCAAACCTCTCATTTTATGAATAAGCATGCTGGGGCTCAGAGAGGTTAAGTAACTTGCCCAAGGTCACACAGCAAGGTTCAGACTAGAATGACATTTTCCTGAGTCCCTAGCCTTCCACCCATGAAGAGTCTGCTATGCACCTTCAAAGACCTGAACTATTTGCCTGAGCATCCAATGACTGATTTGACAGACCTGTCCAGTGAACAGCTAAATCAAGTGTAGTATGAAGCTCCTTCTCTTTTCTCAACATCTGTCCAAAGACCCCACCACCATGTTCCCAGTTTCCAGATCACAGCCTGAAAAGATGTGGAGCTCATAACCCCTGTGTCTGCCTCCTGCTGCTAGCTAGGTGGGCCCCCTTCTGTTTCTGTGGAGACCACGCGCCTCCATCTTGGCAGTGCACCAGCTGGACAGCTAACCAAGAGCATCCTCGTCTCCCAGGCTGAGAGGAGCTGTCCAGGCTGTTCGGTCACTAGATCCGTATTTACTGAGCACCTACTAAGCACTAGTTTTTTTGTCTGTTTGTTTTTCAAAAATTGTTTTAGATGCTAGGGATACAGCAGTGAGCAAGTTAGACCACGAACCGTGCCCTCAAGGAGCCCACAGCCTAGGGAAGGAGACAGACAAAAAAAAAAAAAAAGAACATCAAAGACTTCTCTTGTCTCTCCTCCCCCATTCTTCAAATTCTCCCATCCTTCCAGGCCCTGCTCAAATCCCACTTCCTCTGGGACATCCTCTCCACAAGCCCAGATCCAAGTAATAACTCCTCTCATCTCTCACAGAGCATTTTTCCCCCTGATTGGAAAAGTGATATGTGCATTGCAGGAAAATGTAGAAAATACATGAAAAGATAACAAAAAAAGGAAGATCCTCTATAATCTCATGACCAAGAATTCAGCGCTGCCGTTTCCTTCTGGTCTGTCTCTCCTGCATACGTATAACGTTTCTGTTTTGTAAACATAATTGGGTTCTATTTTACATGCTGCTGTAGACTCTGGTCTCATAGCAATGTATTTTCCTCCCAGCATGTTCCAGCGTTCCTGTCTGGGAACAGGGTGTTGATAATAACAGCGGACATTTATTGAACAGTAACTGCCAGGCATGGCACTGAGGACGTTAACTTGGTTTACCGTCTGTCATTCTCGAAACTCCCCCACGAGGTGCATGCTCTGGGATTCTCATTTTGCAGAGGAGGGCACTGGGGAATGGCCAGATGAGGAAGGGGCCAGGGTCGCCGAGTATGCATAAAGCAGGGTGGCACCTGGACCCCGACCGCTCCTGGGGCCTTCCCCACAAACCCAGACTGCCAGGCTTTGGTCGAGCAATTGGCTGTGAGCCAGGGATCCAATGGGAGGAGGTGATGGAGAGAAGCAAGCCAGAGGGGCACCTTGGTTTCTGCCAGGCAACCAGAAAGCACCCTTCACACCTTTTCCGGGCTTGCTTAGAAGGCCTGTGACAGCCACGCGCCTCCTCCGCCGGCTCCCCAGTGCTGGGCCGTGTCCACAGGGTCATTCGTTGGGCCACGACGGCACCTTACGCAGGAGCAGAACACGGGGTCTGGAGCCAGATAGACAGTGCAGTTTTGGGCGAACTTGCCAGAACTTTGTTTAGTGCCTCCAGCCATCCTCTGAGGGAACGATTATTGCCCTCTTTCTGTAGGTGAGGTTACTGGGAAGTGAGGTGGTTCGTCCAAGCCTGCGTTGATGGAGGATGGGGTCCAAGTCAAGAGCTGGCCTTCCTGACTTCAGCAGCCAGTCTCTTAGCACTGAACCCTAGGCCTCTTTTCTTTCTTGACAGCTGGGTTTTCTTCGTGCCTGGGAAGAGCATGCAAATCATTTGCCTCTTCACAGAGGATCCTGCAAGAGGCCCCAGAGCTTCTGCCTCCACCCCCACCCAGCTTATCTCGGCCTCTCTGGGCTGTGGTCTCCGGGGCCTGACAGGGACCCTGCAGGCTGGGGTTTATCATCAGCCATATTTCCTGCCGCTTTGTCACCAGCAGGACTTTCTGTCTTTCAGTCAATCAGGAACAACCAAAAAAAGCAAAAAGGCTTTCTATGTAATCATCTTATTTTTTTCCTCTGTGCAAATCTATGAGAATTTTTCTTCTTGCTCCTAATTAGTGGAAGAAGAGCTATGGTGCCACTGGTGACATGGGTGCAGGAAACACAGCAGGTGATAAGCTGTTGTATGTATCCTTGCACGCGCGCACACGCGCACACCCACATATGAAAGACAAGGGGCCACCTGAAGAAAGCTGGCTCCAGATGCCAGACAAAGTCTATATCCTTAATACAGAAAGAATTCTTCAAGATCAATTAAAACAAAAACATCCCTCAAATCAGGATATTTGCTTTACTGTGTTTTAGGCATTTTGTGAATTTGAAATTTTTCAAAATAAATGAATTCACTAAAAAAAGAACTCTGAACCACACAGCATTGTGAATTTACTAAATGCCACTGAATTACGCACAGTAAAATGTTGCCTTTTACATTATGTGAATCTTACTTCAATTAAAAAATTTTTTTTGTTTTTCCTTTCCATCCATCTAGTAGGCTTTGTTGGTTTAGTGTTACATAACATTTTTCATGACCTAATTATACAAAAGGTAAATGATTGCTACAAAATACAGAAATATAGAAATAAAATTGTTTTACAAACAACCATAATCCCAACCAGCAACAACCCAGTTACAAGTGGGAGAGCATTTATTGGTAGTAATCTAGTTTATATTCCTTTTCTTCTCTTTCTTGATGCAAAGACGTTAATTTAAAAAAGAATATCCTAAAGGAAAAAATGTGCAAAGGATGCAAGCAGGCAACTCACAAAAAGAGGAAATGCAAACATCCTATAAAAACCAAATACTATTTCCAGTGTACTAGTTTGCCTCCATTTAAATATGGCTTCCCCAGATATCCTAAGTATTGGGTTGGCCAAAAAGTTTGTTCAGTTTTAAGAAAAAGACACATCCTTGGTGAAAATTTAACATGTCTTACAGTTTTACTTAAAACTGAACAAACTTTTTGACCAACCGAATAGTTAACTGTCACTGTTTCCAGTGGTGCCCAAAGCTGCTCCTTTCTTATTTTCACAACACCTCTGACACCAGTGTTCCTCAGGTGATGAGTAGCCCTTAGGTCGTCTTCTTCCCTGCTAGACAGAGGCTCCATGCAGAGAATGCTCTTATCTCATCCCCACGGTATCTCCATTGCCCAGCACAGTGCCAGTGACTTATAAATACTTGTTGAATGAACCGATGGAAAAGGCCATTTTGGGCAATCAAATTATCCAATGTTTTGTTAGCTGTCATTATGGCTGCAAGGGCCCAGGAGGACCTGGTGTTCTCATGCTCTGAGATGGTGCCTTCTGCAACTTTCTGGAAAGCGATGTTCTAAAAGCCTAGGAAATACATTTACCCTCTGACCTAGCAATTTCATTTGATGAAATCTGATGAAATAAGCACAGCTGTGCTCTTAAGATATGGGTTCAAGAGTGTTCACCGGAGCACCGCTCCCAACAATGACAACTGGAAACCCTCAGCCATGAGCACCAAAACAACTGACAGCGTTTGGGTTGACTTAAGCTTTTAGCTGAAGATTCCATGGTAAAGTGTGGCCCAACCACTAGCTCCCTTTGAAAACTCCGTCAGCACTATATTGCAGACTGTATGGCAGGGTGGTCCCTGGGATGCTCCTGTTCCCCCTCCCTTGCCACAGGACACAGAGCCCAGAGCACCCTCGGAGCTCAAAACAAAACATGTTTGTTGAAGTGAACTGACCTCAATGGAGAGATCACAGGGTAATCTGCCATGGGTGTCCATGCTGGGTCTCTATCTCGGGCGCTTCCTAGACCGCTGCCCTCCTCTGAGCCTCAGTTTCCTTACCAAGAAGTTGGCTCAAAAAAGTTAGCTCTTGTTATCATGGCTTGCTGTGGTGGTGGTCAGCCTGGCTTAGGTCATTTTTATTTTTATTGTTCATTTTTCCAAAATGGATTATTTGGAAATGAGAAGCAGAAGGAAAAAAAAATGACCCACAGTCCCATTATCCAAACAGAGGTACTAAAATGTAATTTTTGCCTAGCCCTTTCTTCTCCCAGGTTTTTTTTTAATCATGGTAAAATACACCTAACACAAAATTCACCATCCTAACCGTTTTTAAATGTACCATTCAGTGATTTTGAATACATTCAGTGGCTCAGCGGTAAAGAACCCGCCTGCAATGCAGGAGATGTGGGTTTGATCCCTGGGTCAGGAAGATCTCCTGGAGAAGGAAATGGCAACCCAGTTCAGTATTCTTGCCTAGGAAATCCCATGGACAGAGGAGCCTGGGCGGGCTACAGTCCATGGGGTCACAAGAGTTGGGCACAACTTAGAAACTAAAAAACAACGACAAATGGTCCAGCCATCACCACCCTCCATCTCTGTAGCTCTTTGCATCTTGCAAAGCTGAAACTCTGTACTCTTCAAACAGTAAGTCCTCATTCCCGCCCCTCCACTGCCCCTGGCAACCACCAATCTGCTTTCTGGATGATTCTGACTCCTGGAAGTACCTCAGATAAATGGAATCATACTATATCTGTCTTTTTTGTCTTATTTCACTTAGTATAATGTCCTCGGTGTTCATCCATGATGTCAGAATTTCCTTCCGTTTTGAGGCTGACTCATATTCCCCTGCACGTATGAACCGTGTCTTCCTTATCCATTGATGGATACACAGGTTACTCCCTTATTTTGCTATTGTAAATGATGCTGCTATGAACATGGATGTATAAATAGCCTTTTTCCCCCTATTCCAACCTGTAGCTTTTTTTTTCAAGTGTTACAGTGATACTAGTGAGTATATACAATTTAATCTTGCTGCTGCTTCTATTTTTTAAATTTCTTTGTTTGGCTGCAGCAGGTCGTCACTGAGGCGCACGCGAGATGGTCACTCTTCATCCTTTTCTTCTTTTAGTAGTGGCGTGCAGGCTCTTAGCTGTGACCCGAGATCGAATTCCCTCATCAGGGATTGCACCCAGGCCCCGTGCATTGGGAGCGTGGAGCCTTAGCCACGGGACCACCAGGTAAGTCACTATCCTGCTTCTTAAATGTACCGATATGTCATGAATACCCTGCCTGTTACCACTGGGGCTGGAGGTAGGTATGTTTGTGTGGCAGCTTCACCTTTTACCTTGAGGATTTCTAGAGTGTTTCATTCTATTTTTGTAATGAAAAGGGATTACTTTTGTAATTGGAAAAGCAATGAAGATTCCATAATGTCGTGAGTACTTTTCAAGTCATTATATAAACATTAAGTATAAGATAAGCAAACATTTTCACTCAATGCAGAGTTTCCTGCTGCACGGATAGTTGTATTTTTATTTTTATTCAGTTTCTATGTTGGCCCTTTAGGTTGTGTTCTTCGTATTTTCCTTTGCTGTTAGAGTCAGCACTGAGATGAGCATCTTTGCACATCACACATAGTGTGAGTTTCTAAATGATCATCTAATCTGGTACGTTGGGCTGAAAATAGAGGAAGACAGCTTGTCGGGCCAGCGGTGCTTTCTCAAGGCATTTTTTTTACTGGGAGAGAAGGTGAGAGATAAATAGAATTTGGGCAGGGGGCTTACAACAACAAGAGTGAAAAACAGATTTTAAAATAAGAATTATCATGTAAATTACTGGAGTTTCTGTAAATGAGCCTCAGGTCCACTCTGGCTCAGAAATTTGGGGTGTCAATCCAGACTGGTTAGTAGTGATTCACTCACCTCAGTCCAGGGCTGGGATGAAGGGTTGCAGGGAGATGACACCTGCAGAAACTTGCAGTCCATCGTCCACACTTACAAAACCCCTGTCAGGCCTCTTGCAATTCCCTCTGAGGGCATATATAGTTCCAGCCATGGAGAAATTCCTGGGGGAAGGACTAACTGGCCAGACTTGGATCCACTGCCACGTGGGTCCAGTCAGCTGTGGTCAAAGGCAAGGTCACATGGTGCAAACTTGGCTGCCAGGAGCCAGCCCTCATCTCTTTCTTCCCCCAAGCAGATTGGCTTTCTCTATCTACCGAAGCACATGGCAGAAGACGGCTACATTATGGATCCCAAACTTTGACATGTTCCTTATCCCAGGCACACTAACCAACTAGAACTGCTGAACTCCAATGCTGAGTCCCTTGAAAAGAAAAAAATCCAGTTCAAGTCTCTTATTCACCATGCCTGTGGCCAGGAGAAAGGAAAGAGTCCTGTCCTAAGAGATGACTCCCACGTGGGGAGAGGACAGTTCTCATAAAATGTGGTTTGTTATGAACTGGTCAGATACCTCACAAGATGCGGGCTCTTCCTGATGCAACTCCATCATGTCGTAGCTGCTAAAGTGCTAAGCTTGAAAACGTTTTCTCAAAGGAGGGGCACGCTTATCTGTGTTCCACTGACACACTAGAGAAACTGAGGAGTCTTTCCCTTTTAAGGACTTCAGGACTAGAAACCTTGGTGCACACAGACTAATCAGACTGGCCAGCACCATGAGCTAGGCTCCCTGCCGGGTCCTGACCATCCAGAGATGATCTGATATCGTTTCAGCTCTGGAGATCCTGTCCCCGCCCGCAATATTGTGTCTGTATCAGTCAAGCTCATTTAGAAATCTGTTATTTCCGACACAGCCTGCTTTGCAACTTCCATATGACTGCATTAGAAGGCGCTAAATTGCATGAATTCATCTGAGAGTTGAGATCACAGGAACTAATAATGTACTTGATCTCCTTACTTTGAATCATCTTTTTTTTTTAAACAAAAATATTATGAAGGCCATTGACGGTGGTGAAATTAATATCCGGTTGGGATTTCCCAAGCAGCCGCAGAGGCCTGTCATTACGGAGCGGAATCTGGGCCAGACACCCTCGTGATACTCTCCAGCGTCTGCCTTGGCTCGTCGTGTTGTTAACGCTTCTGCTGAAAGCAGGAGGGGAGCACACTCAGGGCGGGACAGAGATTCATCTGGGCTTTGCTGCTGTCCAGTCGCTAAGTTGTGTCCGACCATTTGCCCCTCATGGACTGCAACACCAGGCTCCTCTCTCCTCCACTGTCTCCCAGAATTTGCTCAGACTCCTGTCTATTGACTTTGTGATGCTATCTAACCATCTTGTCCTCTAACCCCCCTCTCCTGCCTTCAATCTTCCCCAGCATCAGAGTCTTTTCCAATGAGTTGGCACTTTGCATCAGGTGGCCAAAATGATGGAGCTTCAGCATCAGTCGTTCCAATGAATATTCTCCAGGTACCAGTACCTAACCTTCCATCTACAAGCTGGGTCACCGTGGATGGTTCATCTCCCCTCTCTGAACCCCAGAAAAAAAGACTGGCTGCCTCTTAAGTTGTATTCCACAGAGCCAGGGACTCACTGCTGTTAAATCCTTGGAGCCGGGGATTCCAGTGAGCAGCAAAAGGAAATGTTCACATACTGCTTCATTAGATAGTGCCTGAATCGACTACATAGAGCTAGTGTTTCTCTTACGATTTTTAAAACACATCTTTAAGACTCTGAATAGAAGGTACAAAGGCGAGTTTAAAACCAAGAAAAAGTTGAGCATCATCTTTTAACACATCCAGGTACATGTTGCTGCTAACATCGTTTTGTTTTAAAGCTAAATAAACCATGCTGCTGTCTCAGCCGGGTTTTTCCCTCTTCTTTTATCTCGTGTGCCTCACGCGGAAGCAGAGATCCTAGGTTTTTTTCCTCTGGGCTAATCTGCGGGGCCCAGTGCAAAATGAAAACTCAGGGCCCCCTTGTACACAAGACAGGAAGAAAAGTGGTGTTGAAGGTAATAGCATGTAATAGCTTTTCCCTGTCTTCTGTGATCACTCTTTCTATTAATATCTATCTGTCTCAACTTACAGTGTTTTTCATTTCATATTTAACATAATTCCAAGGAGAGAAAAAAATAAAAATTTAAATTATTAGTATGAAATTTACCATTCCCCTTTGACATTGTGCAATGTCAGTTTTTAAATGCGGAAATCTACGAGAGTCTAACTCACCCCCAGAGTTACCAAGTTACACAATTTGCATTTTATAACTTGTCCGCAGGTTTGTGTTTTGTGCTTGCCACAGCAGTGGAAGCACTGCGCAAAACACACTCCACTGTTTTTATTTCACTTCTCAAGACACGCACGTTCCAGCAACAGCTTGCTGATGAGTCAGGGCAGACTGGGAGGAAAGGAAACTCTGGGTTGCTCTGTCTTTGAATTTTCTCCCGTCGTCATTTTCAGTGTAAGTACTGGCTGAAACAAAGGCACACGAGTGAGAGAGAATACAGCCGGGCTCTTTGGTCATTCATCTTTCTTAAAATGTTAGTGTCTTCTTTCTGCATTCAGGCAAGTCTCAATTCAAATGGAAGACATGGCCGCTCATGGCTTGTCCCCACTTACCCTCAGAGGAACCCTTTGATCTTGTACTTGCTTTTTTTGTTTTCTTTTCATAAAAATTGGGTAAACTGCATGTGTGTGTACACGCTAAGTCGCTTCAGTCGTGTCGGACTCCGCAACCCTGAGAACGGTAGCCCGCCAGGCTCCTCTGTCCATGGGATTCTCCAGGCAAGAATACTGGAGTGAGTTTCCATGCCCTCCTCCAGGGGGTCTTCCCAACCCAGGGATCAAACCCACGTCCCTTATGTCTCCTGCACTGGCAGCGTCACCTGGGAAGCCCTCCCTTTTAGTATCTATGCCTAGTTCTGTGTTGTTCATGTACAGAATGGATTCTGCTGTTCCTCTGCTGATGGACATTGGATTGTTGCAGTTTTTTTTTTCTTTTGCAACGACAAACAACACTGCCATAAACATTCTTGTACTTATTCAGAAATTATAAGATAGATTCCCCAAAGTGGAATGCAGGGTCAAAAGGTATGTATGTTTTAAATTTTGGTAAATACTGTCATTTTATTTCCCAAAAGGATGATCACAACTCACCTTTCAAGTAACAAGGAATGAGAGTGCTCCTTTTTTCTACATTCTTACTAGTACTGGATGTCTTTTCTCTATTTTTCTCAATATAATGGGGACAAAATGCTATCTCATTTCTTTAGTTAGGATTCCCCTGGTCAATAGACCCGGTAAGCTGTTTTTCATATATTTACTGAACCATTTGGGTTTTCTCTTCTTGGAAATACCTATTCATATCCTTTGCTCACTCCTGTTAGATCACTCATCTTTTATCTCACAATTTGTAGAAGCTTTTTCATATAGTATCAATAAGAATGATAAAGCTTTGTTTTTTTTGTACGTGTTGTAAATATTTTTTTATCAGTTGGTTACTTATATTTGACTTTGTTGTGGGCGTCTCCTGCAGTCCAAAAATATGTTGTTTTGTAGTTAAAGTTGCCAGTCATTTCCTTTAGGGCCCCTGGGTTTGTCTTATTTTAGGAGGCTCCATTCACCCAAGTTTTTATAAATGCTTTCTTCACGTTCTCTTGATTGTGGTCATTTTGAAAAGATTTAATATTGTGCCATTTCATGTAAAACATGACAGTCTTACAATAATATAATTCCATTTACATCCCCATATTGTCCTTTATGCTTTGATAGTCATATTCCATGTGTCTGTGCAAACCTCACGATACAATATTACTGATTTTGCTTCAAACAGTTGTCTTTTTAAGAAAACAGAAAACCAAAACTTTCCAGTTTTACCGAGACACAGTTAATGTGTAATTTAAAAGACAACTTAAAAAAATTTATCTACATATTTGTCGTTTCTGGCGCTCTTTGTCCTTGTGCTCATCAGAGTTCCATCTGGAGAATTTCCTTGAGCATTTCTTGTGGCTGGCAGTGAACTTGCCTTAACTTTCAATTATCTGAGCCCGTCTTTATTTCACTCTCAGTTTCTTTGTTTCCTAAACTTTAAACTTTTTATTTTGTAATCAGATACAGCTGATTAACAATGTTGTACTTTCAGGTGAACAGTGAAGGGACTCAGCCGCACATATACACGTATCCATGCTCCCCCAAACCCCGCTCTTGCATAGGCTGCCGCATGGCACTGACACCCTCACTTCCTTGGAATATTTTTACTGGATATATTCTGTTCTCTATTGCAGAGAAGGAGGAGGGCCTTGCGCTGGTGTCCTCTCCCGTCTGTTTCTGATGAGACGGGGCTTGTCATCTGTACTGCTTTCCTCCGTATGTCTTTTTTCCTCTGGCCACTGCTTGATTTTCTCTTCAGCCACGGTTTTCAGCACTTTGGATATGGTGTTCCTAGGTGTGTGTTTGTGTTTATCCTACTTGAGGTTTGTTGAGCTTCTTGGATCCACGGGGTTATGTTTTCTGCCAGACTTGGGAGATTTGGGCCCTTATTTCCTGGCATGGTTTTTCTACCCTATTATCTCACTGCTCCTTCTGGGCTCCTGCTGTCCTGTGGAACACTAAGACTCTGTTCATTCCCCCCCCTCACCCCCAATTTATTTATCTTCGTTTTTCAATTTAGATAATTTCTATTGATTTTTCAAGTTTGGTTTAGCTTTTCTTTGCACTTTAAAAATCTTTTGTTGACTTCGTAAGGTGAGATTTTCATTTCAGATGTGGTACTTACTTGTTCTATAAATCCCATTTGAAAACATCTCCCATGTCTCTGCTAAAATGTTTCCTCACATGTCTGCTTCTTCCTTTAAATCCTTGAATATGTTTCTAATAGTCTTGTTAAATCCTTTCCTGCTCATTCCAACATCTAGGTCCTCTTCCATAGTTTTTTTTTTTCCACTCTAGGTTATGTATCTCAGTCTCCTTTGTCCTTGCACCTGCAGGCTTTATGGTGTGGTAGGTATGAGTGATACATTGTAGGGAGTCTGGATTTTGCCGCATTCGAGGGCATTGAGCTTTGGTCTGGTAGGCAGTTAAATACCCGGTGTTCCCTGACCCGGGGTTGAACCTGTGTTCCCTGTACTGCAGGGCGGATTCTTAACCACTGGACCAATAATGGAAGTCCCACCAGGTTTGGTTTTGAATTGTGTTTGGGAGAGTCTTTTTTGGTTTTGTCTTTAGTCCTTGGGCATGACCTTTACTCTAGGGCTTAGTTCTTACTCCTAAAGCATGGTCTTTTGGGAGTCTCAACTGAGTAACCCAAATATTGAGGATGTGTATTCTGATTAGGTTTGAACTCCATGCCCCAATATTGAGCAAACTTTGCTACATGTGTTCAACTCTCAGCCCCAAGCAGTTGTCTCTGCTGAGCCTCACAGGGTCTCATTCTGTATATAGGCCAGCTTTCTTCAGCAGAAGAATCAAGAGGAATTCCCACACAGGCTTTTGCCTCCTTCCACCCCCTGCTGTGCAGCTCCTGTACCCTGACCTGAAAATTCTTGCAGCCCCAAATACTGCCTTCTAACTTTTCAGCTCAGGAAAAGTCACTCCTTTGCTTGGGATCCCCTGCAGTTGGGAAATTGTCACCAGGGAGAAAACCAGCAAACATGGGACTCATCTTGTCTACTCCCCTTTTCTCAAGGATCACAGTCTGCCTTGCCTATTTTCCAAAGCATGAAACCGATTGCCTCTGATTTTGTCCAGTCTTATACAGTTGTTGTTGAGGATCAAAGGATTAGTTCATCATCATTGGAAGTGGAAGTCCTACTTTCTCTGTCTTTGTGTAAACATCTTTTTAGAAGTATAACTGACATAATATGTTGTACCTTTGTGAAGTGTACGATTTTAAAAATATTTATTTATTCATCTACCTTGGGTCTTAGTTGCTGCATGTGGGATCTTAGTTCACTGACCAGGGGTCGAATTTGCACCCCCAAATTTTAAAGTGGATTCTTAGCCACTGGACCATCAGGGGAGAACCTAGAATGTACAACTGATGAGCTTTTATTTATGTATATTCCCATGGAACCATCATCACGATAAAGAAATAAAGATAATGAACATATCTATAACCCCCAAGTTTCTTTTTGTTCTTTAGAATTGAAAACATCTCAGCTTAAAACACGGAGAAGGCAATGGCACCCCACTCCAGCACTCTTGCCTGGAAAATCCCATGGATGGAGGAGCCTGGTGGGCCGTAGTCGATGGGGTCGCTAAGAGTCAGACTCGACTGAGCGACTTCACTTTCACTTTTCACTTTCATGCACTGGAGAAGTAAATGGCAACCCACTCCAGTGTTCTTGCCTGGAGAATCCCAGGGACGGGGGAGCCTCATGGGCTGCCGTCTATGGGGTCGCACAGAGTTGGACACGACTGAAGTGACTTAGCAGCAGCTTAAAACCATGTGAATCTGGTGCCTCCTAAAAATGATTGATACTTACTTTTACAAACTCTAAGCAGTTAATATTGTAGTATTTTATTTTATTTTATTTTTGCAAGGAATGATGGTATTTCCCATAGATTTTCTAACTATTTGATGTAGAGTTATACAGAATATCTTTTTGTAATCATTTTTAGTTGCTTTTATTATTGGTTATATGTCATTTCTGATTCGCAGTTACTGTTTATTTATTATTTTTCTATCTTTTACCCATGTATCAGACTTGCCAGGATATTTTTCCTTTCTATTTTATTGGGCCTTTCAGATCCTTTCAACTATTTTGACAAATTGTTCTTTTGTTCATTTTCTATTTAAATTATTTTTAGAATTTTCTTTCTACTTTACATGGTTCTTGTACTAATTTTTAAAATTGAATATTTAACTCATTTATCTTTTTAAAAATAATTACAACCTTTAAGACTACACAATTTCCTGAGTACCGTTTTTGTAGTATTACCATGGTTTTGTATGACATGTTTTATTCATAAGGTTATAGATAATTTGACGTGTCACTATTTATTTAAGTATAGTTGATTTACAATACTATATTAGTTTCAGCTGCACAACATAGTGGTTCAATGTTTTAATAGAGTATACACTCTATTTCTTCATTTTATTTGAAATTTTTATTTTTGGTTACACAGTGTGGCTTGCAGAATCTTAGTTTCCCTATCTGGGACTGAACCCTGCCCCTGGCAGTGAAATCTCAGAGTCCTGACCATTGAACCGCCAGGGAATTCCCAATACTCTATTTAAATTTATTACAAAATAATGGCTCTATTTTCCTGTGCTGTACAATATATTCTTGTTGCATACTTATTTTATACATAGTAGTTTATATCTCTTGATCCTGCACCTCTATCTTGTCCCTGAAATTCCACTTTTCAAAATTTATTTAGAAGTGTTTCTTAATTTCCAAGTGATTACATTTCCCTCATAGCTTTGTTGCTGATATTTAGTTTAATTAGATTCTGTTCAGAGAACACAGCCTATGTAATCTCTACTACTCGGTTATTTAGAAGATTAAAAAATACAATTCAGTGGTTTTTAGTATATTCACAATATTGTGTTGATATATCCACAGTCAAGTTTGTTACATTTTCATTGCCTCAAAAAGAAGCCCCTACTCATTCAGTTCAGTTCAGTTCAGTTCAGTCGCTCAGTCGTGTCCGACTCTTTGCGACCCCATGAATCGCAGCACGCCAGGCTTCCCTGTCCATCACCAACTCCCGGAGTTCACTCAGACTCACATCCATCGAGTCCGTGATGCCATCCAGCCATCTCATCCTCGGTCGTCCCCTTCTCCTCCTGCCCCCAATCCCTCCCAGCATCAGAGTCTTTTCCAATGAGCCAACTCTTCGCATGAGGTGGCCAAAGTACTGGAGCTTCAGCTTTAGCATCATTCCTTCCAAAGAAATCCCAGGCCTGATCTCCTTCAGAATGGACTGGTTGGATCTCCTTGCAGTCCAAGGGACGCTCAAGAGTCTTCTCCAACACCACAGTTCAAAAGCATCAATTCTTCGGCGCTCAGCCTTCTTCACAGTCCAACTCTCACATCCATACATGACCACTGGAAAAACCATAGCCTTGACTAGACGGACCTTAGTCGGCAAAGTAATATCTCTGTTTTGAATATGCTATCTAGGTTGCTCATAACTTTTCTCCCATACTCATTAGCAGTCATCAACCCACCATTCCCATCCCACCCCCAAGTCCTAGGCAGCCGTTAATCTCCACTAATCTACTTTCTGTCTCCATAGATTTTCCTGTTCTGGATATTTCCAATAAAATAAATCCTACAATAAGTGGTCTTTTGTGACTGGCTTCTTTCACTCACTATAGTGTTTTTAAGGCTTTGCCTATTGTAGCATGAATCAATACTTCATTCCTTATTATTGCTGAATAACATTCCATTGGTGTTCCCTGGTGGCTCAGATGGTAGAGAATCCACCTGCAATGCAGGAGACTTGGGTTCAATCCTCAGGTCAGGAAGATCCCCTGGAGAAGGGAATGGCTACCCACTCCAGTATTCTGGCCTGGAGAATTCCATGGGCAGAGAAGCCTGGTGGGCTACATATAGTCCATGGGGTCGCTAAGAGTTGGACACAACGGAGTGACCTTAGCTCACTCACTCAATATTCCATTTTATGGATATACCACATTTTATTCATCCATCATCAGTTGATAGATATGTGGGTTATTTCCACTTTTCATTTTTAGTTCTACCAGTTTATTGCTACCAACCCATCTCCCTCCACCTTCATGCACGCAAGCTCAGTCGTGTAACCCCATGTACTGCAGCCCAACAGGCTCCTCTGTCAATGGACTTTTTCAGGAAGGAATACTGGAGTGGGTTACCATTTCCTTCTCCAGACTTTTTACCTGTTATGAATAATGCTCTTTTCTTCTTATTTATCTGGCACGTCTTTAACTGTCTACATGTCTGTCTATTTTCATTCTTTTATTTTTAATCTTTCTTTGTTAGGTGTTTTTTAATACTAAGATCCAGCTAGATTTTTTTCTTTTAAGATCCAGCTAGATTTTAAAAAAAACCCAAATTTCTGGTTTTGAGAGGGGAATTCAGTCTTTTTATTGTATGAATAGATGTATTGGATGTTTTTCCTTTCATTCTATTTTATGTTTATTATTTATGCTGCTTATTATTTCCTCTTTCTCTTTTCATTTCTTTGCTGCCTAATCATATTCTTTATCCCTCCTGTTATTTTAGAAGCTCTCCTATACTTTTGGATTCTACATTGATACCTTCCCATTGCTGACATCATAATCAAATGTACATTTGTTTATTAACATACTACAGTTAAATATGACTAAGGCCTTGGAAGTACATGTATTTCTCCAACCTGTCTCCATTTTGCTAAACTAGATTGGCATTTCTAGTCTAGGGTTTTAATAAGATTTCTCATCAGTTCATTTCCTCTGTTTTGAGCATACTTACTTGGAACAAATAAAACAAGTTTTTGGATATTTTTACAATTTTCTCAGAAGAAAACTAAGGGAGGAAAGTGAGTTATCTTTTAGCAAGGTACTATTTGCTCTTTGCCCCCAAATGACTGCCCGCCCTGACCATATTCACCATCTCAGATGAGCAGGATGTATGCTGGTGTTTAGGAATAATTTCCTTTCTTGAGACACCCTTAGCCATACACTTGCTCCAGCCTAATGGCACTTCTGAAGCCCACAGTGCTTCCCTGCCCTGCCTTTGCTCATCTGCCTGGAATGTTCCCTTTCTTTCGTCTCCATCTCCATTTCCCTGGGCACGTCTCTTTCAAAGCCACTTTCTGACCCAAACCAGAAGTAAGCACTTCCTTCTTTGAACCCCACAAGGTAGCTTGTTTATCTCGCTTCTGACACTTGGCATTGCTCACTGGGTCTTGTATTAATGAGTTTGGGGTATTTTCATACCTTTACCCCTCTCCTGGGGGATAAAAGATATCCTATCTTTGCATCCCCAGTGCCTACCACAGTCCCTGGATCATAATTCATACTGAGCAGAAATGAGTAGACTGTATTGTGCAAATCAAGGAATCACCCACTTGAATGGCAGAAGAGGCAGACTTTTAGTGAAAACTTTTGTGTATTCTCTTTTTTTTTGCATTTAAGAGAGAACGTGTTTGTAGAGAAGAATTGTTTTATTCAGTTGCTCTCTCATGTCCAACTGTGACCCCGTGGACTGCAGCGCGCCAGGCTGCCCTGTCCTTCACTGTCTCCTGGAGTTTGCTCAGACTGCCCTAGATGTGCGCCTTCTCGAGGATTTCCCTTCGAAAAGTAAGACACGTCACGCACTAGTGATACTAATACCCGTCCTTCATGGAGGGCTTCCCATCCTCTACCGTCACAGTATCTGGGAATTTTTTATTTTTTCTCCCTGTATCTGGGAATTTTGAAGCCAATTAAAGAGTAGTAACATGGCTGTTTCATGTATCATTATCCTGTTATTTCTCCTGCCATCAACCAGACACCGATGTTTAGCTTACCTTACTATTGTGTCTGTAGATAAACTATACATGGTCATTTAGGGGGAAAGTTACATATCTTCTAAGCTTCTTCTTAAAAAAATTTTTCCCCTGTCTTGTTTTTATTTCCATTTTACTTTCCTGACTGTTAGAATTCTTTACATGTTTAATACATATGTTTCAAGGACTGCCTGTAGCTGTCCCCATGCTGGTGCTGGAGCTCTACATCCTCACAGGCTCAGGGCTGGGTGGGCAGTCAGAGGAGTAAACAAGTAGAGCGGTTGTCGCTCTGATGGGGTGAAAACCTGGGCAGCCATGGGCGGCTCTCCACCCAGTCTTAAGTTTCAAGGAAAGCTTTTCAGAGACTGTATGGACTGGAAGACCATGAGGCTGAAGAAGAGCTATCTAGATGCAGGTGGTGCAAGGAAAGGGTGGGAGAAAAGTATACTGAGCGGGCAACGCAAGTGTAGAGAACACCTGCACATTTGAAGAACTGCAGTTACTTCAAAATGCTTGGAGTGCCCTGGCAAGAGACAAAGCCTTTTCTGTATTTCCTCTGTTTTATTCCTTTTTTTTTTAAAGAAACACAGTGCCAAGGCCCTAGTAGTTTAGCCCTAGGGCAAAAAGGCCTTCTGTTGTGGTTAGTGTCCAGCAGACCCGGGCCAGCTATGGCTCTTAGAAGCCGAGCTTTAAGGCCTGGCCGTGGCTGCCCAAGGGCTTCTCTGCCTGCAGGGCAGGAGACCTGAGTTTGATTTCTAGGTTGGGAAGATCCCCTGGAGAAGGAAATTTCAACCCACTCCAGTATTCTCGCCTGGAAAATCCTCTGGTCAGAGGAGCCTGGTGGGCTGCAGTGCGTGGGGTCGCAAGAGTAGGACATGACTTAGTGACCAAACCGCCACAGGACCTGACAGAGATCAATATTACCCTTCGGCACAGTCCTGACACTTGGGGCCCCCAAGGTGGGGGTCCTGGGGTGTCTTTGGTCAATGAAATGGTTAACTTAGCTGCAGGCTCCCTGTGACAGATTTGCTAAGGAGACCCTCTTCACAGGGCATCATGCCCTTGATATTGTCAGCCAATTAATTCCTGAAGTACTCTAAGTTAGCAAAGGCATGCAGATTTGATTTTATCTGTCTTTTAAGACTGATCTTTGATCATATCCCATTCCAGCTGGACTTCCTCTCCTCTCCTTCCCTCCTCCATTAGACGGTGCACGATCTAATTACCTCATCACCCCTTAATTTATTTATGAAAAGACTGAGGTTAAAGAAAAAAAAAAAGGAAAGAAACTTCTGAGTCCTTTGGGACTTTCTATAAAAGCTTTCCTTCCCCCATTCCTTCCCTTATGCGGGATAAAACCTCCTTTTGCGTCTCTGGCAAGTTGGAATTATTCTTACTTAAAAATTTAGATAAATAAACTTCCCTCCCAGGGCTGAGTGGAGGCCAGCCTGCAGGTTAAGCCTGGCCTGCGGACTCCCAATGGATCAATCAATCTATCAACAAGAATTCCTTGATCTTGCAGGAAGCAGCTTTCAAAATCAGCACACAGCTTCTGGGCGTCCTGGCTTCCTCTGCACAAGACACTGGGGAAGAGGAACCTTTTGAAATTTTAAGTTTTATTATTATTACACAAATAATGCATGGATACATTAATCTTTTTTAAAAAAATTGAACAACAGTAATGCAGAGTAAGAAGTGAAAGGCTTTCTCCACTTTTCCTTGCATCCATCCCACTGTTTGAGATTGTATCCTTTAATTCAGACTATTTAACCATGTACAACTATATAAACATATGGATGTGAGAGTTGGACTGTGAAGAAAGCTGAGCGCCGAAGAATTGATGCTTTTGAACTGTGGTGTTGGAGAAGACTCTTGAGAGTACCCTGGACTGCAAGGGGATCCAACCAGTCCATTCTAAAGGAGATTAGTCCTGGGTATTCTTTGGAAGGAATGATGCTAAAGCTGAAACTCCAGTACTTTGGCCACCTCATGCAAAGAATTGACTCATTGGATAAGACTCTGATGCTGGGAGGGATTGGGGGCAGGAGGAGAAGGGGACAACAGAGGATGAGATGGCTGGATGGCATCACTGACTTGATGGACGTGAGTCTGAGTGAACTCCGGGAGTTGGTGATGGACAGGGAGGCCTGGTGTGCTGCGATTCATGGGGTTGCAAAGAGTCAGAGACGACTGAGCGACTGAACTGAACTGAACCTTAACATCTTTCTGTGTCCTATCTTTTTGCCTTTTCATACTGTTCATGGGGTTGCGAAGACAAGAATACTGAAGTGGTTTGCCATTCCCTTCTCCAGTGGATCACGTTTCGTCAGAACTCTCCACCATGACCCGTCCATCTTGGGTGGCCCTATAAGGCATGGCTCATAGTTTCATTGAGTTAGACAAGGCTGTGGTCCATGTGATAGATAGGTTAGGTTTTTGTGACTGTGGTTTTCAGTCTGTCTGCCCTCTGATGGAGAAAGATAAGAGGCTTATGGCAGCTTCCTGATGGGAGAGACTGACTGAGGGGGAAATTGGGTCTTGTTCTGATGGATGAGATGAGATGTGATGGTCGGATGGCATCACCTATTCAATGGACATGAGTTTGAATAAACTCCAGGAGTTGGTAGACAGGGAGGCCTGGAGTGCTGCAGCCCAGGGGGTCACAAAGGGTGGGACACGACTGAGCAACTGAACTGAACTGGAGTTTAACATAATTGGGATCACAACGTAGGTGGTCTTGCTACCATTTTTTTCTTGAAACACTATGTCCTGGACATCCTTTCAGTTAAGACCACACAGATCTACGTTTTAATGCCTGAAATAGTATTTCACAGCATAGAGGTACCGCTATTTAATTATCCGTAACACAGTTTAGAGCAATGTTTCAAGGACCGGTTCTTTGGGAACTAATCCAAGCACGCATTTACTGCAGGCTCACCATGTGCCACGCACTTTACTCGGGGTTGGGGGGTAAACAAAACAGACACCTAAAAATAGTTTTGAGTGATGGAAAGGGGGTATTTTCTTTTCCCAAGAGGACAAGAAAGGCGGAAGATGGGTCTCCACATCAGCCCAGGAGGCCAAGCAGTCCCCCGGGGTGTCTCCCCAGCAGTGAAACGGGCCCCAGCACCCGTCGGTGCTGGCGAGGAAGATGTGGGTGCCCTTTTCGGGAAAGAGGGTCTGATTGCTGCGGGTCAGCAGCGGGGAGTCTCTCCTCATACACCACGCGCCGGGCGCGGGGCGCGGAGCCCCACGCCGAGGGCACGTCCGGCGGGGCGGGGCCGAGCGGCGCGCGACCCTCAGCGCGCTCGGGGAGGTAAGGACCGGGGCGGCCTCTCTGGCCCCCACTCCCGCGGGCTCTATGACACCGCACTGGCTCGCGGGACGGGGCGGGGTTGGCTGAGGAGGAGGAGGAAACCAGTTCGCGTTGTAAATCTCGCGCTGAGCCACGCGCGGAACTCTCGTGAGAAACAGGAAATACCGCGCTTGCGCACTGCTGGAGCTCCTCGTGGTTGTGGCCGTTTTGCCGGCGACTGTGAGGCGGGGAACGGCATCTGTGGAGGCCGTTGAGTGCCCCGCAGCTCGCCACCATGAGCAGCACCCTAGCTAAGATCGCGGAGATCGAAGCCGAGGTAATGGACGCGCGAACGCTCCGTCCTAGCCTTCCTCTAAAGCGGCGTTGCTCCCGCCTGAACTCCCCTCAGACGTGTCAGGCCCGGGGCCGCGTTGCCGGCCCCCCCTCAGCCTCGGCTCGCTTTCCCTGACCCCCCTCAGCCCGGGCCCGCGTTCCATACTTTTGCGTCTTAGTTGGCAACCCCCTCCCAGCGTTCGGCTTCTGTCTGAACTTTGAGTTTCTTTTCTGCGAGCAGCACGGAATCCTATCTCCTCACTTTAGCCCTGATTTACTCACGTACCTCAGCATCTTTCTTCACACCCCTTCTTCCCTGGTCTCTGCTTTGGTGACTCCCTTTCCCAGAGTGTTGCTCCCAGGAATAGGGTCTGGAAGTAAATTGTCATCTGTGGTAGTTTTGACTCCACCTGGATTGTTGTGTGGTTCTTCTGTCTCAAGGGCTCAGAGCTGTTTAAAATCGATTGGGGTACATGGGGTACAAGCAGTTGAAAAGGGTTCAGCAGTTGAGTTGTAGTCTAATTGGTGAACGCTGATTGTAGTGATTTTGGTCACATTTCTTCTCAGGGCCTCAGTTGTTTGGTCTGTAATGAGGCGAATTGACTGGGTGATGGGGAGAATGGATTTTTACTCTTTTAAAGTCTGACTTAAAGTGGGTATAGTGACGTTAGTAGGACTTAGAAGAAAACATCCTTCTCAGAGCTGGGGGAGCATTCATTCTGGATGTTTCACCTTGTAGGAACTGCTTCTGATTTATGCCTGTGATTCCTCCCTAATAGATGGCTCGGACTCAGAAGAACAAGGCCACAGCACACCACTTAGGGTTGCTTAAGGCTCGTCTTGCTAAGCTTCGCAGGGAGCTCATTACTCCAAAAGGTGGTGGTGGTGGAGGACCAGGAGAAGGTTTGTGTTTGGGTTTTTCTTTTCCTTGTGTGTGTGTGTAATTTTTATGAAAGTAGTAAAGGCATATGGTAAAAACTAGTTTAGAAATGTCTGTTTTCTAAGCTTAAATTCTTGAATTGTGTTTATTTCTATTCTGTTGATTTCTGGGTTTGTGTGTGTGTGTGTTTTTTTTTTTTTTGCCACACAGTGTTGCTTGTGGGATTTTAGTTCCCCTATCAGGGATTAAACCTGGGCCTTGGCAGTGAAAGTGCAGAGTTGTAACCACTGGGCCGCCAGGGAATTCCCAATTCTGCTGATTTCAAAGGTTAATGAATATTCTCTCAAAGTGAACTAGGGTTTTGTTTATGTATAGCCTGTCCTGATCCAAAATAGATTTATGTTGGGTCAGTGAAATATATAAATAAAGAGTCGACAAGATACAGGAAGTTGCTGCAAAGGGAAGTGAAGGTAGAAAGAATAAGTTGATGCCAAGAGAAAGTTGGTATGAAAAGTAATGTCACAAGGTCTGTACACTTCTAGAGAAGGGCCACAAATTTGGCTTTGAATTTGTTTGCAACTAATTGTAAGAAAAGAAAACTCTTGTTAGTCACACAGTTCCCAGGGTTTGTAGGGGAAAAAAAAATGTTTTTTTAGATCAGTTATTGTATAATATTTGGGCTCTAAATACTGTGCATAGGTATATAACAACAATTAGAGGTATAAAGTTTTTCCATCAAACAATCCATTAAATACTGTGAATTGCCATGGGGCAGTTTTGTGTGCTTACGTTCTACCCTAGAGATAAAACTGCTAAAGTTGGAGAAATAAGTTTTAGAGGGGTAGGCAACCAGAATGTAAAAGGAATTGCTTGAGTCTCAACGCTCCCAGGATAACATTCTTCTTTTTATATTTATTGATGTTTTAGGATTTGATGTTGCCAAGACGGGTGATGCTCGAATTGGGTTTGTGGGTTTTCCGTCTGTGGGGAAGTCAACGCTGCTCAGTAACCTGGCAGGGGTATATTCCGAGGTGGCAGCCTACGAGTTCACCACCCTGACCACTGTGCCTGGCGTCATCAGATACAAAGGTGCTAAGATCCAGGTAAGTTAGGCCTACAGGCCAAGGACTGGAAGAAGTCAGTTCTTCCATTCATTGAAAAAGAACTTATTTGGACCTTTCTGTATGCCAAGCCTCATATTTGATCTACCAGAACCTCTTTGGCTAGCAGGGGAGACAGAGAAGCCCAGTGCATAGAAGTAAAGACATCGTTTGTAGAAACAGCGAAAGGAAGGACTGCTTTTTCCACCTGAGGACGGGGCAAGGGGAGGTCTGGTAAGACAGAAAAAGCTCTACATAGAAAGCAACAGTGAGGTGGGTTTTAATGTTTGTTAGAATTTTATCAGCTGGAGAATATAAAGGGCAGTTTCAGGCAGCTCTAATGGGGAACAGCCTGTATTTTGAGCTTAGCTGTGGATAGGGAGTAGTAGAAACTGAATTTGGAAAGGTAGATTGGAGCTGAATTATGAAGGATCTTATGTGTCTGCCAAGGAAGTTGAATTTTATCTTGTACATAGCCGGGAGCCATTTAGAGACTTCTTAATAAAGAATAACATGATCAGACCCTTTTTAGAAGATAATTCTTATCTGTGAGGCTTAATGAAGTTGTCTTCAAAAGTTCTTAGATAGATGATAGATTTAGGGCTCCCAAATGAGGAGTCCATTTGGGTATGAAAGATACATGTAAAATATGGTGTAACATTTTCTTTTTGGCTCCGCAGCTAAGAAGATAAGGTTCTGAATTTCATGACATTTGAATCTAGGGTAGAGGTTCCCAAGCCCTTAGTGTCTCAGTAGGTTCACACCCTCAGTGTCTTAGTAATTATTTCCTGACAGCTTTTTTGTTTCCAGTAATTTTTTGCAGTGCTCCAGGCCAAGAGAAGTAACCTAATGGTTCTGTTCCTTTAATAGTTAGAGCCAAACAATTATTTATGACCTTACAGCTACAGTTATTTACTAATGGGATACGGACACTGTTAGGTACCATGTAACTTTTCAGACTTTGGAGTCAGATTGAATGAATACTGCCACATGTGTTTCTTTTTCCACCCTGATTTTTGTGTGTTGCTTAATTTTTGCCATAGTAATCTCTGAAAAATCCAGCTTTCCAAAGATTTGGATCTGTTATTGTTGAAAGCAGTGTAGTAGAATCTAATGGTGAAATTGTGAGCTTCTTGCATCTAGTAGGTTGACAGATACTGAGAATTGCTGTTTGTCTTGAAAATCAGAATGCCCCCAGTGCCTTGGCAGAACATTTAAAAACTCTTTAGTGTAGGCATTTGTTTTCCCTCTAAACAGTGTGTGAAGTGCATTCATATTTCCGTATTACAGAGTCTGAAGTAAGGAGCGACCAGTGTCCTGGTGGTATTTTCAGTGACTTTTTCCTTCTGGTTAGGTACCATTAGAACACGTACCTTTCTAGGACTCCATGCCAATGTATATAACAAGAATGAGGACACTTGGGCATATCTGGACCACTGCTAATTTCATCTGGTTTCATAGTCTTATTGATAGTCAGTTTTGTTAGTTCAGAGAGTAACCTCTTTCCTGAAGAGATGTTATGGCGCCTCTTGGTATAACCCCTCTCTTTTCTTGTCTTTTCCTTAAAACTTTCATTTATTTCAGTCTCTTTTGACCTTTTCAGGTTTTTTTCTTCCTTTTTTTCATGGTGCTTTGTTTTCCATCTGTGCCCTCTGCCTATTTTTCCTTCCCTTTTGACTTTCTCCAGAAACCAAGTTAAGTAGGCATACTAGTAGGTGTGTTTAGCTGGATTAAAATGACTGCCCTCAAAATGTTTTTTAAAAGCCTCTTTTGTGACGGAGGACTCATTATCTGTGATTCTCTGGGGAATGGTATACAAAATTAGAACCATCTAATAATTATAAGGAGATTGATTTCTGGTTTTTGTTGTTGTTGCTGTTGTTAGGATCTTTTTTAACAATAAAGGTGCCTAAAAATGGAATAGTACCTTTTGAGGTAATTAGTTACTGTGTCTGGAGATGTTCAAGTAGTAGCTGAACCACCAACTAACCGATTAACCAGTGATGTTGGGAGGAAACTGATGTTTCACATAGTCAGAGATTGGCCTGCAGAGTGGATGTACAGTGCTTCAGAAATTGTGGGGCTTATGTTTCACCTTGCTAGAGTCCCTAGGACTCTTGTCATATATATGTGTGTGTGTGTATGTATGTATGTATATGGACACGCACATATATCTGCTTTAACTTCTAAAGGCATTAGAATTTGAAGTAGGTTAGTATCCGGTTCTTAAAATCAAAACAGTTATATGATTTGAAGATATATTTTTTCTTTTTCTCAATTCTGAGTTGTAATCTGAAATTCATATATGTAAAGCATGGCCTGTTTTTATTGGGTGAAATTCAGTTGCCACATTTTAATAGTTCAGTGTAATTTAAAATATTTAAATAGTTTAATGTAATTTTAAATATTTCCCTCTCAAGAAAAGCTTAAGTTAACTTGCTTTTTTGTGTGTCGGGGCCTCAATAAATTTCTCCACCATGTTCAGCTGCCACAGTTAGAAAGCTCTTGCTCTTTTTTCTCAGTTTAATATTAAAGGAAATATTATTTTATTTATTGCACTGTGCCAGGTCTTAGTTGCAGAATGCAGAATCTAGTTCCCTGACCAGAGATTGAACCTAGGCCCCCTGAATTATTGGAAGTGTAGAGTCTTTGCCCCTGGACCACCAGGGAGGTCCCCAGGCTTATCTTATATTTTCCCTGTCCCAGCCCTGAAATGAACCACTTCTGTCCTTCTTTTTGTTGGAGATAGGTACTTAGAAATCCAGATCTGGTGTGCTCACTAGTCCCAGTTTTAGAGGAGGCAATGTTATTTATTCTGTAGTGAGGAATAGGCAGGAGCTTTTGAGCAGGTTCTCAAATGGAAAAGTTGAACTCTAAATACCTCCTGAGTTCATTCTTTTTCCTTGTGGTTTATTTAATGTGGAGTATATTTCTGTAATATCAGATATGCTTACCACAAAAGATAGTTGTTGTTTTTTTCCTTTGGCCATGGGGCACAGCTTGTAGGATCCTAGACCTGGGATGAAACCTGGGCCTTTGGCATTCAAAGTGCAGAGTCATAACCACTAGACTGCCAGGGAATTCCGTAGCAAAGACTAGTTTTAAATGATGTTTTCATAAGCTGCAACTATATCCCTGTCTGTTTATGCAGATAATTCGGTATTGGCCATACAGTACCATGGCCCTTGGTAGTTTCAGATTTTACATGTGCTCGTAACAGACTCTTGAGAGCTTATAACTGTAGTTTATGAATTTGAGTCATGAGTGCTACAGATTTGGTTTTGATACTAGTTTACATACACTGTGACTTATGTGAAGTTTTACTTTATTGCATTTCCCGGGCAACTGAGTGGTTATTTTCAACTGAGGACACATATCAGAGTCATCCTTGGAGCCTTTTGAAATACAGATCAGTATCTGAGTCCGACTTTGGCTCTTGCAGAGCAGAATTTGCAGGGATGGGACTTAAATATCTGCGTTCTAAATTGTTTTATATGCGATTCTTATGTGCTTGCTTAAGAATGACTGCAGAAATTTTTGTGAACTGGAGGATTTGCAGAGGTCTCAGGATTTATCACTTGTGAATATCATAATCCAGTTATTATCTATAGTAAGGAATTTGTGTGGAGGCTCAACTTACTGGAAAGTGGGAAAATATTGAAAGACACTAAGGTAGAATTATGGATTTGTGTCCCCAAGACATGGATTAAAATCTGATTTATTTGGACTGTGACTTTGGGCAAACCACTTAACCTCTGTGAACCTCAACTAATATCCTTATTCACAGACTTGCTAGGTATTTTGAGTGAGATAAAGTATATAAGAAGCTTGCAGCTGGTATTTAGTAGATGCTTAGTAAAAGTAAGATTTACACATTCACTTACAAGGAAGATTGGGTTTGGATCTCCTAAATTTTGAATACTTAAATCATTCTGTTTAATCTGTTCAGATTTATAGCCAGCTTTTCCTTTTCTCTCCTTAATCTTGCAGCTTCTGGATCTCCCAGGTATCATTGAAGGTGCCAAGGATGGGAAAGGTAGAGGCCGTCAGGTCATTGCAGGTAAGTGTTCTGGAGCCACCGTCCTGGTGTATCATTTCTTCACTGGGTGCTGTTCCTTTAGGGACTGTGGAACTTGGAGTTGGTACCACAGTGAAGGGAAAGTTTTACCTGCCTTCTCACTGGAGCAAAATGTTGGAACTTGAAGGGGTTCAGAGAGTAGCAGCCCAGACCCCCATTTGAAGGGAAAGGAAGGATAGGAGAACTGAAGGGCTTTGATATTAATGTTGCCCTGTTGTGACAGATTCAGAGCTAGACCTCAGGTTTCCTGACTCCCACTCATGCCTTTTCTTCTTTTCTTTTTATTTAAAGTAAAATGTTATAAAAGGCTAATCATAGGGGAAGTCTTTGGTGGTCCAGTGAAGCTCCATGCTTTCACTGCTTAGGGAGTGCATTCAATCCTTGGTCAAGGACCACAAGCCGCATGATACAACCTTTAAGAAAAAAAAGGCTAAGCATAAATTGCAGTAATCTGCTACTCCGTTTCCATCTCTACTGTCATTCCCCATTGGCAAGTGCTGTCAAGTCTTCAACTGTTCTTCTACTTCATATTTTAAAATGTTATGCTTATATTACTGTTTCATGGTTAATTAATTTTAAATACCATCTATTGGTTTCATGTTATGGTAGGAAATTAGCTCTCGTACTCCATATCTCTTCTGTTTTTTCAAAGAAATATCATAATTTTTAGTTAACTCATCAGTCATGGTTTATGTTATTATATAATGACTGTGTAACTTGTTCAGTGCTGAGATAAGTACTGTATTATGACTTGATTTCTTTTCTCTTGAAATCTGCTTTTTAAATTTGTTTTTCATTGAGTTAATAATTGGTTCTTATTTTGTTTACTTTTCTGTTTGCTAATAGTTTTCAAATGTTCCAGTAGATCAAATGCCTATCAATCAGTATTTTTCCAGATATTTGAATACAGTGGCTATTGAGGACTTTGTGTACCTGGTGCAATTGAGTTATGGAATTTTAAATTTTATCATTTTAATTTAAATTTGAATAGCCCCAGGTGGCTAGTGGAGTCTGTGTTGGACAGTGTAGCTCCAGATTTTTTGCATGGATGAGATTGTGTATGGGATCCCCTGTTTCTTAGAGTTGTTGTTTTACCTTTTTTGGGTTATTTTCATGTTTTGCTAAAGTACATTATTTAGAAACTTAATGAAAAAGAGTGAATGATAGGTAAATTGTTCTTGTTTTCTTCATGTTTGAAAGTATTTTTATTCCACCCTTACATTAAATTAATAATTTAGCTATTTATAGAATTATAGGTTAGAAGTCATTCATGGATGAGTATTAGGAACTTGCTAAATGAAAAGAGTCGGGCACAAAACAGTACATTTTGTATGATTACATTTATACAAAATTCTTAAAAATGCAATTTAACCTATCGTGACAGAGCAGTGGGTGACTGGGAATTGAAAGGGAGATTGATTGCAAAGGGATACAAGGGAACTTTTGGAGATGATGGAAATGTTCCGAATCTCAGTTGCTATGGTGGTTACGTAGGTGTATACATTTGTCATCAAATTGTATGCTTAACATGGGTACTATTTATTTTTTATAAATTATAGCTCAAGAAAGTTGACAAAAAAATATGCTAACTGGATAACTTTTTTCTTTTAAAATCCTTACTGTTTTAAATCTTTCTGAACTTTTTTAGGGATTCAGGTTATTACCTGGTTTGTAGCTTCATTCCAGATTATTTTTCTGCTAGTGTATCTAGATCTAGACACATCTCTCGATGCACTAACAGAAAACAAAGCATACACTGCAGAGTGACTCTGGCATAAATCTTTGGAAACCTTAGCTTCATGTGTGTGTGTATATATATGCGTGCTAAATCACTTCAGTTGTGTCCGACTCTTTGTGACCCTGTGGACTGTAGTCCACTAGGCTCTTCTGTCCATAGGATTTTTCAGGCAAGAATACTGGACTGGGTTGCCATTTCCTCCTCCAGGGGACCTTCCCTACCCAGGGATCGAACTTGCATCTCTTACATCTCCTGCATTTGCAGGTCTTTAATGATCTTTGAAAAAGATTTTTTTATTTTCAATTCTTCAGTGGCCAGAACGTGTAACTTGATCTTGATTGTTTTGGATGTCCTGAAACCCTTGGGACATAAGAAGATAATTGAAAATGAGCTGGAAGGCTTTGGTATTCGCTTGAACAGCAAACCCCCCAACATTGGCTTTAAGAAGAAGGATAAAGGAGGCATTAATCTTACAGCCACTGTAAGTGAAGAAAGTATTTGGGGTAGGTTGTTGAAGGGACTAGGGTGGAGAGTGGATTGTGGTACGTGGACACTGACATTTGGAATTTGCCTGGCTTCTCCCAGAGCTAATTGGAGTAATACAATGACATTGTAATGACTGACAGAGTAGAACAAGAGTCCATCTCAGACTACTTTTGTGGCT
Source organism: Budorcas taxicolor (assembly GCF_023091745.1). Taxonomy (NCBI): domain Eukaryota; kingdom Metazoa; phylum Chordata; class Mammalia; order Artiodactyla; family Bovidae; genus Budorcas; species Budorcas taxicolor. Next base: position 70,092,452 of record NC_068926.1, read on the forward strand.
TTATTTCCCCTCTGGAGTGGTATGGAACTAAAGCTTATGCTTGCATGGAGTAGATGGCTGCTTATATCATCTATTTTCATTCATTCAGCACAGATTTATAGAGCACCTCCCATGGGCCACCATTGTTTTAGGCTTTCAGGGGAAATGGAAGTTCAGTCACTCAGTCATGTCCAACTCTTTGTGACCCCATGAACCGCTGCATGCCAGGCCTCCCTGTCCATCACCAACTCCCGGAGTCCACCCAAACCCGTGTCCATCGAGTCAGTGATGCCATCCAGCCATCTCATCCTCTGTCGTCCCCTTCTCCTCCTGCCCTCAATCCCTCCCAGCATCAGGGTCTTTTCAAATGAGTCAGCTCTTCACATCAGATGGCCAAAGTATTGGAGTTTCAGCTTCAACATCAGTCCTTCCAATGAACACCCAGGACTGATCTCCTTTAGGATGGACTGGTTGGATCTCCTTGCAGTCCAAGGGACTCTCAAGAGTCTTCACTAGACGGACCTTTGTTGGCAAAGTAATGTTTCTGCTTTTTAATATGCTGTCTAGGTTGGTCATAACTTTCCTTCCAAGGAGTAAGCGTCTTTTAGTTTCATGGCTACAATCACCATTTGCAGTGATTTTGCAGCCCAGAAAAATAAAGTTAGCCACTGTTTCCCATCCATTTGCCATGAAGTGATGGGACCAGATGCCATGATCTTCGTTTTCTGAATGTTGAGCTTTAAGCCAACTTTTTCACTCTCCTCTTTCACTTTCATCAAGGGACTCTTTAGTTCTTCTTCACTTTTTGCCATGAGGGTGGTGTCGTCTGCATATCTGAGGTTATTGATATTTGTCCTGGCAGTGTTGATTCCAGCTTGTGCTTTCTCCAGCCCAGCGTTTCTCATGATGTACTCTGCATAAAAGTTAAATAAGCAGGGTGACAATATACAGCGTTGATGTACTCCTTTTCCTATTTGGAAATGGAAGAGGGGGCAAAAATTCCTGGCTTTATATTCGAATGGGGAAGTAGCAAACAAATTAATGAGTGATTATAGTATATTATGAGTCTGAGTGCTACCTCCTGCACTAATACAGTATATTATGTTAGGATAAACTAAGGACAGAAAGTTAACTAGGGAAAGAGGAGGGAGAGTGTTGGTGGAAGGGTTGTGGTTCTAAGTAGGTTGATCAGAGAAATTTTCACTGAGGTGACAAGAAGGAGTGAACCAAATGAATATGTTGAGGAAGGGCATTTCATGTAGAGGGACCATCCAAGTGCAAGACAGGTAGAGTGTGCCTTTGCTTGTTTGAAGACCAGCAGAACGAGCAAGTAGAAGAGTAGTGAGAAACGAAGTCATAGCACAGGGCCATACATACTTCCGCTCTGCAGAAGATGGTTGGGTTCCTGTCTGCGGAATAAAATTGATTCAGGTTTTAATGGAATCAGTCTGGCTGTTTGTTGAAAACAGACTGAAATGTGTTAAGAGGAAAAACACAGAACCCATTTAAGAGGTTATTACAATAATCTAGTCAAGAAATGATTGTTTCTTAGAGTTGCAATAGCGGAGATGTGGAGTAGTTCCTGTGGAAAGATTTTGGAAATAGTTGGTAGGAGTTACAGCTAAACTGGATGTGGGTTGTGAGAGAAAGAGGTGACGGTGAGTTTTTGTTATGAGCTAGAAAACGGACTCTCGTGACTAAAATGGTAGGATTTAAGTGTAGAATAGGTTTGGAAGGGAGGGGATGATCAGATATTCAGTTTAAGATGCCAGTAACACTCAAGTTTGACAGCCAGATATTACTGTCAAATAGGCATTTGAGGAAAGATCTTGCTGCAGGTATAAATTTATTGGTTATCAATTTTAAAGCCATGAGCTTAGCTGAGATCACTTAGCTGAGAAATGGAGTATAAATAGAAAAGAGTTTCAAGGATTGAGCTTTGTGATACCTTCCTCCACCCTCTCACAATGATTAGAGGCCAGGAGATGGGAAGAATCAGCAAATAAAACTTCTCAGTCAAGAAAGAAAATAAGAAAAGTTTAGAATCCTGAAAGCCAATTAAAGAAAGTGTTTCAGATTGGTAAGAGTGATCAATTCTATCAAATGCTCCTTCTAAGTCATATAATTGAGGATTGATAATTTCTTGTAACATCTAATATTCTAGAGCTCCAGACTGGCATAGACTTAAGCTGTCGTGCCCCAAAGATCTTTCTTATTATCGTCTCATAATGTTTGAGTTGGAGCCTTCTTTCTGTATTTTTGCTATGGCTGCTGTAGTAAAGTACTGTAGAGTGGGTGGTGTAAACAGCAGAAATTTAATTCTCTTGATTCTGGAGCCTGGATATTTGACATCAAGATATGAGCCGTACTGGTTTCTTCTGAGGCCTCTGTCTTTGGCTTATAAATGGCTGTCTTCTCCTGTGTTTTCATATGATCCTCCCTCTGTGTGTCTGTGTTCCAAACTTGTAAGGGGGGACATGAGTCATACTGGATTAGGGCCCACCCATATGACATTTTAATTTAATTACCTCTTTAGATTTTAAGTATTTCCTACTCAAAGCCTGTCTCATCTAGGATAATGGTCTTTAGAAATAAATTTGCACTTATCTAGACTTATCTGGGTACATCAACAGATACTTTTAGATTTTTTTTTTTTTTTTTTTTTTTTTGCTCTCTGACCAGTTGTTGTCTTCTGTGCCCATTCAGTGCCCTCAGAGTGAGCTGGATGCTGAAACTGTGAAGAGCATTCTGGCTGAGTACAAAATCCATAATGCCGATGTGACCCTGCGTAGTGACGCCACAGCAGATGACCTCATTGACGTGGTGGAAGGAAACAGGTAACTGACTAAATGGTGCCTGAGTTTGAATTTGAAGCCTTGTAATGGAAACAACATTGGATTGTGAGTCTGGCAGACATCAGTTCTAACTCTAGTTGTGCTCTTATCTCAGATAATAGTGGGCCTTGCTTTCTTGATAAAATAAAGGGTTGTTCTTGATTGCTAACATCCTTCTTTGCTCTGAAGTTTGATGATGATTATCACATTGCTTGTTTCAGTTACTTGGTATGAACTAGACTATCCCCTAAGCTCTGTGTTGTATGGTGGTTCAAGAGAGTACGTCCTCAGTCTGCTCTCACAGAATTAATCCATCTGAGAAATTCTGTAGGCTGTTCTGCAGAACTTAGAGCAGACTGGGCTGTATCTGTTTTCTCTAAGAGTACATAACTGAGATCTTACGTAACATGAGACATTACTATTTGAAATTAATAATTGAAAGTACTGTTACTTCTGGCATTTGAAAACAGACAAAAACTGGTGCTTTGAGTTACGTGTTTTATAAGTGAGGCAACTGAAGCCTGAGAAGTTGTAGCTCGCCTAATTATTAATAACCTTAGCTGCCCTATTGATTGAACAGTTAGGATTGTGACATTGCTAGATGTTGTGTTTAAAATTTTTTTTTTTAATTCTTGAAGTTATTATATTATTAGAAGTGTTTTACATTCTTACAGTTCATAAAACAACTGGGAAATTAACTGAGATCGCCTAGGGACACATGTCTAGAAAGTGACAGAGCTGGGAATACATTCTGTGTGACTCTAAAGCTTATGTTATTTACACTGCAGCATGCTTTTTCAGTAATTAGTTGCATGACTAGGGACTGTGGCTTGAGTTTTGTTACTTAACTGATAATTCACTTTTTGCATGTTCTACCTTATTTAGGTAGGAAACATTTTCTTTTTTTTGGCTGACTTTCTCATGATTCCAGTTTAGAGTCTCTGATTTTGAGTCCCAGGTGAGGGGCTGTTGAGTCAGACTGACAGTCTTGTCCACAGCTCCAGACTAACATACTGTTTTTCTTCTGTTTCTGTAGAGTCTATATCCCCTGTATCTATGTGTTAAATAAGATTGATCAGATCTCCATTGAGGAGTTGGATATTATCTATAAGGTGCCTCACTGTGTACCCATCTCTGCCCATCACCGCTGGAATTTTGATGACCTGTTGGAAAAGATCTGGGACTATCTGAAACTAGTGAGGATGTAAGTCTTAGTGGAGAGGGTATTATTACTGTAGGACTTAAAGCAGACTATCCAAAAATAATACCTGCTAGAGCTCATTAACATAATCTGTTTTTGGAGATAAAAATAAATTAATTCCTATCATCTGCAAGGCCATATTGAGGGCACCTTCTCCCTCAAGATAGAGGTTATCCATGTCTGATCTCTGGGTTAATGGAGGGTTGAGTTGCGTTCACACATGAAGCATTCTAAGAAGTAAGCAGCCTCTGCTCCCTCTGTGTTCTAGTTACACCAAACCCAAGGGCCAGTTGCCCGATTACACGTCCCCAGTGGTGCTGCCTTACTCCAGGACCACGGTGGAGGATTTCTGCATGAAGATTCACAAAAATCTTATCAAAGAATTTAAATAGTAAGTATGATGGCATGTGGTGCCCCCTTTTCCCTGTGAGCTTTCTTCTAACGAGTAATTCTTAAGATAGAGTTATAGAAATTAGGCATCAGGAAATGCTTGCTTGGTTAGAACCTTTCAATGTCTTCTTAAATCTAAATCAAAACAGAAAGTGACACCATGCCAACTTGGAGCAGGAAGAGCCCGAAACACCTTTTCAAGTTGGGAGGGCTGACAATACAGATTGCTCTGAGGTTCTCTTGTTAATTCATTTTCCTCTTGGCAGACACAAAATGTAGCATCGTATTGGGCTTCACTGGGTACTGAGGCCCCCCTAAACCTTTTGGATAAGGATATACTCTCTTGATAGAGTTTTCCTCATATGGCTAAGGAAGGATATCCTACGTTTCTTACCAGTAACCACTGATGGTTCATAGGCCCAATAAAAACTAGTATTCTGTAACTGACATTGCATTTGTAGGAATCAATTTCCAATCAATTATTTCAGGGTATTTCTCTGTAACAAGTCTATGCTTTCTCCTTTTATTTTTAAATTAGTCTCATCATACTTCTCATTTGTATTTTTTTCCTTGACTTTCATAAATTAGCTCTGGAGCATGGGGAACCACATGACTCTGAAGTCTTCCGCTTTCTCTGTGAAGGCTCCAGCGTGCCACACTTCAGGGGAAGCTAAAGCCTCTGGGCTTTGACTGGGGATAGGGAACCTTGTCTGTTGCAGGGCTTTGACTCTTAAGAACTGGAATGCTAACTCTAAACAGAAAGTGGCACGTAGGTAGGTAGAAGCTAGGTGATTATTTACACTGAATGTTCTTTTTTTCCTTCCATACAGTGCTCTGGTGTGGGGTCTGTCTGTGAAACACAATCCTCAAAAAGTGGGTAAAGACCATACGTTGGAGGACGAGGATGTCATTCAGATTGTGAAGAAGTGATGCCATCCCCTTCCCCATCTGCTGGGCCAACCCTAGCAGCTTTCTCCATGATCAAACACCTGACTCCAAGCCCCTCCTGGGTTTGACAGGCACTGGATCAGGATACAGGGAGGGAGATGGAAGTACCCAAATTGGAACTTCACTTGTCTTAACTTGGTGTCACCTTATATGTTGAGCTGCATAAAGGACCTGGTAGGCCAGCTGACTATGTACAGTTCATGTGTCATTGTCAGAATTTGTTTCGAGATGGATTGAATGAGGATGGTTATGTATAGTGAGGGAGCTGCAGAAGAGGTACTTGGGAGCTTGGTCTTGAATGTGAAATGGGTAAAAATATGACTGCAGCATTTCACCTGATGGTCAGTCATGAGAAATGCTTCCAACTGGATGTGGTCCTTTCAAGTGGTCTTTCTCTAATGATACTGGAGAAAGGAAGGGCTTGACGTCAGTGACTGTTCCCTGCAAGTCTAGCCCACTTGGGAGATGGTGGTTCAGTAAAACACTCCGACCAGACACATCGGGCTTCGAGTGGCAAGCCCACCTTTAATTAGCTGTCGCAATCGGCATAAATTACTTGATCTCTGTGTCAGTTTCCTCATGTCACATGGAGATAGTAATAACACCTTCTAGAATGGAGATTCTTAGTATTAAGAGATGGTGCTTGTAAAATGCTTATTAGCACAGTGTCTGATATGTATGTGGTGAATGTTGGCTGTTGTTTTCACTGGTTCCTCTCCTTTAGTTAGAGCACCGCTGTGTATCAGTGTTGGGCTGAGTGTTGAGGTGAACTGTGCTGCCAGCTGCGTGCCACTGTCTCCTTTGCCATAACTCAGCCCTTCTTGAACTCCCATGGCAGTCCTGGCCCCAACCACGTAACCTGGATGAAAGCATGGAGGTAGCCCAGTGCAAGTGAGGCCACCAGTCTGATCAGAGCAGGTTTGTGGGGACACCTGTGTGTTTATATGGAGGTGGGAAGGAGGGTAGGTTATAAGAAGTAATGGGGTCAGGATTGCTAGAGAGGGTACTAAGGACATCATTAAAGGTTAATAAGGGAATTTAAAGGGTTTTTCATGATAGTGGAAAATTGACTGGCGAAAATCTGTGTGTTGGAGTGGATTAGTGAGAATATGGGAGACAGAGGGTGTGGGTATACAGGAGGAGAGACCTAAACCTGGCAACTGGCCTTCTCTTTGCAGACAGAAGTCAAAGATTACATAATTATGGATTGCATGGATGCTAGAGAAGGGTGGTCCATGAGAAAGTCACCAAGGGAAACAGATTGGCAGGAAGACAGAGTTTGATTTTAGATGAGGTGAACTAGAGCTTCTAGCATGCTGTGAGCAGTGAGGGTGTGGGATTATCCACATACTCTGCCTTTTCCAGGAGCTGTTACTCTTGTTATCTTAGTGACAGTTTTTTCCCTCTCATAGTCTTCCTAGAGCTTGGGCTTAACACTGTCCCCAGACCCAGGAGATAAGCCTCTCAGGCCTGGTATCCTACTCACTTTGGAGGGTGTAGATCTTGATATCACTGGTACATTCATGATAGAGGCCATAATTTAGAGTTTACTCTGGCTTTTCAGAGAGACACTGGCTTTCTGAGATATGGGATTTCCAGCAAGGTTTATTTTCCAGGCAGAGCTTATATTGGGTTTTGAGGAATCCTCAAATTCACTTTCATTGGGCAATGAAATGCCAGAATGTTGAGAAAGATGTTGAAATCTGGGTTCATTCCAAGGCTTCAGCATTTGCTTTGAATGGGCTTTACTTCCATCCTTCCACACCTTCCCCTTCCCCCATCAGTGGCCCCCTGGTGTTTGGGAAGAGCATTACCCTACCTCCTTTCTGGGCTCAGACTTGGGAGTTCTGGGAGAGGTACAGTTTTGTGTTTGGATTGCTGCCTGGGGTAGGGCCACCAAGGAGGGCAAAGCTTTCTCTTCCTGAACTCCACGACTAGGGTTGTTTGACTGTCACAACATGGCTTGAATTTCCATTTTTCTTTTCGAATGCTTTTAGCTGTGTTTCAGGTCAGTTCAGCTCAGTTGTGTCTGACGCCCTGCAACCCCATGGACTGTAGCATGCCAGGCTTCCCTGTCCATCACCAGCTCCTGGAGCCTACTCAAATTCATGTCCATTGTGTTGGTGATGCCATTCAACCATCTCATCCTCTGTCATCCCCTTGTCCCACTTTCAATCTTCCCCAGTATCAGGGTCTTTTCCAGTGAGTCGGTTCTTGGCATCAGGTCGCCAAAAGTATTAAGCTGTGTTTAATAGCAGACAATCACTTAACTGGCTGAAATGGAAGAAAACCTGGTCTCTCACATAAGTTGTCTGGAGCTCAGATGGGCTAGCTGGTAGACTGACGATCCAAATTCTTTCCATGATGCCATCCTGTTCACTGCTTTGCTGGGCAGATGGCTCCCTTCACAGTTGAAGAATATCTTTATAGCCTTGGGCTTTATACCAATATCTAGAGGATGCTAAAGAGGGCTGAGTCTTAACTTTTGGTGAAGCCATTTCCCAGAAGCTGCACAGCCAATTCCTCTGTGTCTCATACCCATTCTTGAACCAGCTGTTAGTAAAGGGCATAGAATATTGAAGAGTCTGTTTAACTCCAGAATGTTATCTTCGTTCCTGGAGTTTATCCCTTTCATTTGTAGGCCAGTGGACCTGACTTTCTTTCTACCTTAAGAGGCTTGTCTTATAAGATATCTCCTATAAGAAGACCTGGCTGTACTTCCCCATAAAAAAAATTTAGCTTTATTTTTTTTCATTGTGCCTCACAGCACACAGGATCTTAGTTGCCTGACAAGGAATTGAACCCAGGGCCCCTTCACTGGGAGTATGGAGTTTTAACCACTGGACTAGCACGGAAGTTCCTGTACTTTCCCATTTCCCCCTACTTCTCACTGACTATTACTGTTTCAAAGTACTGGTTGCTCAACTGCTTCCTTAGGGGCAGAGGCAATGTTCTTTCCTACCTGACCCCTCAACTTCCACAAGATTCTCTCTAGCCCTCTGCTGTTCTACTTTGAGGAGGCTTTGCACATCCTTCCAGCTTTGATTGCTTCTAAGCTTCTCATGCCTGCTAGACTCCCCAGAGTTGCTCCCTGTAAGATGGCTTATTAGCTGAGACATCATGTCATGTTCTCCTTTTACTCCATAGCTGGCTCTTAGTTTCTGAAGACTGTATTCACTTCCTTTTTTGCCTCTACTCCCATTCACCAAAATAGCTTTAAGATCTATGCATTTAGCTTCTGCTGTGCTATTCTTAGCAACATTCCTTTATTTTCTTCTGACTCCATCTCACCAGCTACTGGCTTTGCCCTTTGCTTGGTGCCTACATTTGTTCATGTCTGTCGTATTAGCTTCTAGCCTAAAAAGGAATTCCTCACTAGCAGCTTCAAACCAACCCTCCCCACTTTACACCCTGTACTGTTGGTTCAATATGAAAGGAAAGGAGGTGAAAGGACACACAGGATGGAGTTGGATCCACTTTTCTGTTCTGCCCCTGTTGCTTGAGACTGTTTTCCAGATTCTTTGTTTATGAAACAAGGCATTTGTGAGAATTCTAAACAGGGCTTATTTCTGAAGTTGATTCACTCAGATCCCAGTGCAGGGAGGGAGGGCTGAAGTTGAAGTACTCAAGTTGAAGTACTATGAAGAGACAGACCTCATGCTCAATCCACAAAGCCAGGTTTTGTTGAAAAGCGACCTGCTATTTGTTCTTGGAAGCACAGGGCAGGGTGGGCAGCTCCAGGTTAATAGGCTGCACCCCGAACCCTTAGGCTGTTTTTTTAACATTTTAGTCAAAATCCAGTCATCTTGCTAACTTCACTTGTGAATCAGAATGGTCTCATTGTTTGAGCCTCTACTATGAAGTCAAACTAGAGTTGAGGGCCCTAAATGGGAAGAGCTGAGAGACTGGCTGAGCTCAGTCGAGGAGCTTGAGGTCTGCCACCTCGGATTGGGAGGAATGAAGCCTTCAGTCAGGAAAGGGGGCTCCAGGCTGTAGTTACGTGCGTAGAATCCTCTTCCCCAGTGTTGCGTATGCAGCTACAGTCCACAGAATATCGGAGCGGAGGAGTAAGAACACAGAAGAAGTTAACACAGGCACCAGAGTCTTGAGGGAAGTTCTATACGGAAACAATTCTGGAATGAATCGGAATTCTAAGGCTCCATTTTTCCCTATTGGGGACTCTGACTTGGAGAACAGGAAGCCATCCGTTGACTTTTGCCCCAGTAAACGTGACAAATGACCATATACCTGATGACCCAATAAATTATTTTCTTTAGTTGGGTTTAATTTTAGAAATTACACATTATCATCTGATATTAGCCACAAGACTACCTATAGGGTCAGCTCAGTCTAAACTTACCCATTGGGGTCATTAAGGCTCAAGAAAGAGGGCCATGGCTTCCTCCTCCCAAGCAGAGTTCAGGTCCATGAGTCTTACAGAAAAAACTCTAGGTAATTTCCCTCAAGAACCTACTGAAGAGGAAGGGATTCAGGAAGAAATAAACACAACAGTGCCATTCACTTCATTCACACACTTAGCATATGCAACTTTAATCAACCGAAAGAAAAAGCCCGAACTGTACAAGTGAAAAAAAAATCCAAAATGTTGACACAGGCTTACCTAATACCAGCTACTTTTATGTACAGCTGTATAATTTCAAAAAAGCTATCCTATATGTATGTACAAAAGTTGTTTATACACAGGTCTGTACATAAGGGTCTATACATTTATTTCCTCAGAACCCTTAAGGTGCCACCTTTTGGTGAAGACACCAACACTTCATTCACATATCTTACAAAAAAAGACTTTCTAGGACTGACAATACTGCATCCTGGATTCAAACCATGTAGACTCCACTGACTGGTTAAGTTCCTTCCATCATGACGCAGACCACACCAGATGCCTGGGTGCCCCTAAACAGCTTCACACAAGAGTGCTACAAAGTAAAAGCTGTAAACCCACGTGAGATGAGGAAGCAGAGTCCTGACCCGGGTGCCGCCACAGGTCCAGGCTTGGCGAGCGAGCCTGCCCTGCTCACTGTCGGTACTCCAGTTCATCTACACTGATGACTTTGGTGGGCATGGAGGGCAGGGGCTGCTGCAGCACGTCTGAGCCAAACCATTTGGCGAGGCCCACAGGGGAGCTGCTCCTCTGGCTGGGGCGGTGCTCGAGCTGGGGGTGCACATGCGGCAGGCCTGACCGGCTGGGCACATTCTGAGGAGTCGTCTGAACGCTGACAGCAGCTGCCTGGGAACCAGAGCCTGGAGGATGAAGAACTGTGGAGATATGAAGGAAGGTTCTCATTCAGAGCACAAGGAGGGGAAGTAGTTCTCCACTAGGCCGTGCTTCACTGTGCACGAAACTACGAACAGTTCTTAACAAGGTGATTGATTCTAGGCTTCTTTTGGAAACTCCTTTCCAAAGTGCCAGAACAGTACCTTGGAAGGCTGAGGTATTCATTTGTATTGACAGTCCATCCTAGACGACACACCCCCTACTCCCCATGACAAGCAGAAGCAACAACACAAGCCAGGGAGAGTATCTACTCTCGGCACTCCCTATGCTGAACCCGTCAGAAGGATTCTCAGCTTCCTCTCCAAAGAGGCAAACATACCCCACCCCCCCCCAAAAAAAAGCCAGGGTGCACCTGGCTTTCCAGCTGTCTTCACAGGAATTCCCAATCCAGTCTTGCTAGGATATATTAGTAAACAGTGTCATTTTATCCCCTTCACTGGAAATTGGTTCAGAACCTCCTAACCCTTAGCTCACCTGGTCCTCTCCTGACCTACCTGAGCGTTGCAGCTGCTGCTGCACCATTGCCAGATGCAGAGGTGTCCCAGGACGAGGGTTTAGGAGAGGGTGACTAGTGGCAGGCAAAGGGTAAAAGGGTTGACTCAGGATTGGGCCAGATAGCCCCTGTAAATGGGTCAGGTCCATCCCAGGGGGAAGCACACCTATTGGGCAGAAAGAAGAAACAGAAATAATCTACCTGAAAATTTTCAAGCTTGACTATACACTTTTGGTGATCTGAAAGTTCCTTAAGAATGAAGACTGTTCAAGCTAGTTTCCTGATCTTTCAGTGGACTAAGGAATAGATCAGATTGGACCCAATGGAATGTCTTTCTAGGGATAAGGCCCTCCAATGGTACAGCACTTCATCAGTTCTAGCAACTCATGCCAAGTTAGAAACTCACCAGCTTGGAGCAAACTTGGAAGATGCTGTGGATGTACTCCCTGGGCCAGCATCCTTTGGACCAACCCCGGGTGAAGCTGGTGAGCAGGCCGAACGATGGGGACGTGGGGGACCAGGGGAACTTGGTGGACAGGGCGGAGAAAAGGTGTTCCTGGAACGGGGGATGCCAGGGTGGGTGTCTTCCTCCCTGTTGCTTTAGGTCGATAATCTTGTTCTTTGGTGTAACGGTTGGTCTGGGACAGTGGGGTGGAACAGGAAAGCCGCTGCATGGTTGACAATTTGGGATTTGTGGTGGGAGAAGAGTCCCGAGCAGCAGTGGGCAGAGAGCTGGATGACAGGAGGTTCTCTGCAAGGATCCAGACAGAATATTTTGGTATTCACAAACTTTTTTTGTCCTCCCGATGAACCAGTAACTCATTTATTAGAAAGCTCACAATTGGGATTAACATGCTTTTCAGCCTAAGGGGAAAAGTGAGTAAAATTATGCAAATTCATCACAACAGAATGCCTAAAGAACAATTATTGTCTGGTGAGGAACCTGAACTGCCTTTTAATAGGACCAACCGGATTTCCTTTTTTTCCCCAGAAGCTTTCTCACAGGCAGAAAGCTCTTAGACCAATACCGAGACCTAAGTAAACCTCACTTATTAGAGTCTGTTTCACTGTGTCTTTAACAATCTGAACTATGCAACCCCTAAAAACCTCTTACATTTTCCACGTATTTCTGAAAGCCTCACACACCTCCTATATGCGTCACCCACTGCATAGTTCTTACTGGGTAATTAGTCTCCAGACTGGAGAGAACCTTTCAGAAATAAAACTGGTTGAACTTTAATAAATTTGCCAAATAAATGTACTCATAATTCAAGCCTAAATAAGGATCCTGAATGCTTGTTCTTCCTAATGCCAGCACTCAAGGCACTATTAGACTGGTCAGAATTTCAAGTGGCTAAGTGCCTGTGAGCTGGTCCACGCCTCCTGTTAGACCCAGAACTGAGGTCTGGAGCAGCAGGGGCCTTGCCCAAGGCTTTGCACGCTGGTGCTCTGTCACACACGTTGCTGGTGCTCCAGCCTCAACAGCTCTCAAGTACCTTCACTGGGCTTCTGAGCGTCCTCTTTACTGTCACCAAGAGCTGCTTTTCCAGAGGCTGGCTCCTCCTTGCTTTTCTCTTTGCTCTCATACATCTTACGAATCACTGAGGTAGGAGTGAAGGAAGGAGAAAGCTGTAGAGGAAAACAGTATTCACACATTCTTTAATTGCCTCTCCCTAATCAAGTGGCCAAACTACTGAAGCTGAAGAGTTCCCTTTCGGCAGCACGTGGCGGAAGCCAACTCCAACATTCTGGCCTCTAGCTGCTGGCAGAAAGCATCAGGATGGGCCGAACAGGCAGCGTCATCCCTTGCGCGCAGTTCACTTTAATCAAAACCAAGATGCAGCTAGCGCACAGCTAGCTAAAGCACAGAAAGTTCTACCTGCCTCTGCAGCCTCTGCTCCAGCCATTCCACAAGCCAGAGTTAGGCTGGGAAGGGGGAAAGACATGGCCAGGAGAAAACCCTGAAATAGCAGGCCCCGCCCCTAAGTTGGGAAAGGACATTTCAGATGCAACCACAGAACCTCGATTTCTCTGTACTCTTATGTTTCCTACCCTGACTTGGCTACCAGAAAACCCAAGTAGCTTCCTGACGGTTCCCTCCGCACCAGCACTCACCATTTGGGGTCATTTGTTCCCACCTCTTTACTGCCAGTTTTTACACTGATGTTTTTACTGTGCATGCAAATTTCTCATTAAACAACCCCGTATCCTTGATGACAGGAGACAGGGCATGAATTACGCACAGAAAAGCTCCTAGATCCTGCCTTCAAGGTGCTTGGTGCAAAGACCACTTGGGGTCCTGAAGTACAGAATAATAGCCTTTTCCCCTCATCAGCCCTGAATAGGTGATAAAGGTCTGTGAGGTGAGTGAAACCTAAAAAAATAAATAATGCTGGTTCATGAGTCAGTTGTAAAGCTTGACTTGTCACTGCAAATAAGCAAACCACTCTGTCCCAGCCTTCACTCTGAGAACTGAATCTAAATTTGTGGACTCGCACCATGTTTTACTGGACATCCCATGCTCTAGCTCCCATCACCCATCTTCCTCACCTCCCATCCTTCACGTTCATCCCTCTTCTGCTCCCCACTCCAGTGATCATTCATTGGAACATACCACACCACCCTGTATGCCCTGGCCCTGACTCTTCTGTCTGCTGGAACACATTTTCCCCAACATGGGGCTTCACTAGAACTTAGAATCCTGAGAGACTACATCCTGAAAGGGGAGGCCTTAATCAACAGGCAGGTGTAAACATCTATTAAATCACTGACTCCTGTGGAAGGCGCTCAAGGACAATTTGGGGTACCTAGTAACACAGGAGCAACCAAGCAGGGAGAAGCCTAGGAGTCAATCATAAGGGCAGAGGCCACTGACCATGCTTGTGATGGAGGCGGCTGGGGCAGGGGAAGAGGAATTCCCTCGGTGCGCGGGTGCTGGTGACTTGGTCACTCGCTGTTGCCTGTGAACAAAAACCAGTTATCTGTGTGAGTCCCTAGCTGCTCAAACTTCAAGTTTAAACTGCATAAAACTCAAGGCCAGCCCAGGAAACATCCCATTTCCTTTCTTCAATTTCCCAAGCATTTAATAACGTGCAAAACTATATGCCAAGTTCTGAGGAGAGACAAAAGCTTACTGACACATAGTCCTGGGTGTTGTAAGAGCTGTCATCTAATGAGGGAGATACTAGTCTAGGGCAAACATGGCACATGAAGGGTACCAGCAGAGTATGATGGGAAAACCAGGGGTAGAGGGAACAGGTAAGGGATGTGGGAAGGTCTTGGGAGTGTAGGGTTATCCAGGGCAGGTGTGTAGCTTGTTGCTGACTATGCCAGGGAGGCAGGCTGGAGAGGGCCTGCATTCTGTAGGGTAGGGAGCAACACCGAGTACCACAGTCCCTGGCGCAGAACTGAGGCTCCGAGAGACACCAGTTCAAGTCAGACAGGCCACCAAGACTGAGCTACTTTAAGGACCCAGTCACCCGGAGCATTCCCTGCCACTCTGGGTCTGCACACAGGGCTGGCCCTCGGCCTCCCAAATAAAGTTTAAAAGAGCAGACTTCCTTCTCTTCCCCAGACTTTCTACTTATTCTCTCTTGGAAGAAAACAGCAAAGAGTTGATGACCACATAGGCTGAGAGAAGAATGAATTACATGAGCTCACTGGCTAATCAAAGCTTCACTGCATTTCAGTCATGTCAGACCGTGTACTGCAAAGGCCAAAGCCTCAGGACAGTCAATGATTCTGAAGTTCACTGACTCATAAGCAAAAGGGAACCCTAAACTCCTGGCTGCCTTCCAGTCTGTATCAGGTAAGCCCCAGTGCTGCCACACTGAGACCAAGTAAGACAGTGAGGGGAGAGAGTATTCTGAGTGACTAAGAGGTAAAAAAAGCAGACAAGGAGAAACTGTGTCTGTTGGGGGCCATGACTGCACAGAGCGTACAGGCAGGGAGGGCCTGCCATCTGACCCAAAAATCGGCACTGTCTTGGACCTACCTGCTAGTTTCAAGTAAGTCACATTTGAAACCCTAAGTTTCTGTACCTGTCAAACGCAGTTCTTTACCCCATCTACCTCACAGAGTTGTTGCCAAGAGCAAATTAAGTTGTGGCTATCTCAAGTGCTTCTTGACTATGCCAAAGCCTTTGACTGTGTGGATCACACTAAACTGTGGAAAATTCTGAAAGAGGTGGGAATACCAGACCACCTGACCTGCCTCTTGAGAAATCTGTATGCAGGTCAGGAAGCAACAGTTAGAACTGGACATGGAACAACAGACTGGTTCCAAATCGGAAAAGGAGTATGTCAAGGCTGTATATCATCACCCTACTTATTTAACTTCTATGCAGAGTACATCATGAGAAACGCTGGGCTGGAAGAAACACAAGTGGAATCAAGATTGCCGGGA
Source organism: Budorcas taxicolor (assembly GCF_023091745.1). Taxonomy (NCBI): domain Eukaryota; kingdom Metazoa; phylum Chordata; class Mammalia; order Artiodactyla; family Bovidae; genus Budorcas; species Budorcas taxicolor. The sequence goes on from NC_068926.1 coordinate 70,107,997, forward strand.
GAAATATCAATAACCTCAGACATGCAGATGACACCACCCTTATGGCAGAAAGTGAAGAGGAACTAAAAAGCCTCTTGATGAAAGTCAAAGAGGAGAGTGAAAAAGTTGGCTTAAGGCTCAACATTCAGAAAACGAAGGTCATGGCATCCGGCCCCATCACTTCATGGGAAATAAGACAGGGAAACAGTGGAAACAGTGTCAGATTTTATTTTTTTGGGCTCCAAAATCACTGCAGATGGTGACTGCAGCCATGAAATTAAAAGACGCTTACTCCTTGGAAGAAAAGTTAGGACCAACCTAGACAGCATGTTAAAAAGCAGAGACATTACTTTGCCGACTAAGGTCCGTCTAGTCAAGGCTATGGTTTTTCCTGTGGTCATGTATGGATGTGAGAGTTGGACTGTGAAGGAAGCTGAGCGCCAAAGAATTGACGCATTTTAACTGTGGTGTTGGAGAAGACTCTTGAGAGTCCCTTGGACTGCAAGGAGATCCAACCAGTCCATTCTGAAGGAGATCAGCCCTGGGATTTCTTTGGAAGGAATGATGCTAAAGCTGAAACTCCAGTACTTTGGCCACCTCATGCAAAGAGTTGACTCATTGGAAAAGACTCTGATGCTGGGAGGGATTGGGGGCAGGAGGAGAAGGGGACGACAGAGGATGAGATGGCTGGATGGCATCACGGACTCGATGAACCTGAGTCTGAGTGAACTCCGGGAGATGGTGATGGACAGGGAGGCCTGGTGTGCTGCGATTCATGGGGTCGCAAAGAGTCGGACACGACTGAGCGACTGAACTGAACTGAAAGTGCTTTGAAGGTCAACAAATTGCTATGCTGTAGACAGAAGTTCAGTGAAGGGGCTCAGCAGAGCAGCCTTGAGCTCTCTGTACAGACTGGAGGGCTCTTACTAGAGGGCGGGCACATTTATGCAAGAGGACAGAGAGCTTACTAGTTCCAGTGCTTTCTGAAAGTGTCAACATATGACCAGATGAAGTAAGACACTGAGACAGCATTTTTAATAATCACATCAAAACAAATAAGTTTCAAGTACCAAATACTATATGGGGTAGGAGTACTGTGTTTAAGGATGCCCACTTTGGTGATAAAACTAAAAATATGAAGGTGGTGACTACTTTTCTTTTAGAGACTGAACAATGGTCACTTCTGGAGAAAGGGGTATTGGGACAAGGCACAGGGAGGGCTTCTGGGGAGCTGACAAGGGAGTCTGCCTTACAATAAGCTATACATTTGCTTCATAAGTTTTCTGCCTGTTTTATTTTACAATAAAAAAAAAAAGGACAATACTGCTACTCTTTCTTCCCCAACTTATGGTTCATTTCATTTCACTGCCTGTTGAAACTGGTGGAGAGGATGGGAGGAGAGTGAAGTCAGGGACTATTTGATCAACAAACCTGACTTAAGGGACAGTTTGATACTCAACAAGGAGCCTGAGGGTGGGGAAGCGAGGTGGAGTTTTAGTTTCCATCATTTCATAAGTATAACTTCAAATAAGTATCTATGCCAGCTACATATGTAAAAACGAATCCTTTAAATGAAGAGTATAAATAAAATTATACAGGATGCAAAGCCTATGCCCCTGCAACAGAATTCAACTATATAATTTCCTCTACTGAACACTCGGTAGGTAAGACTTGTCACCATATGTTGTACAGTGTATCAGTGTGTACAACAGAAATGATACTGTGGATAACTAATTTACAAATCTCAAGGGTAAGATTAGAAATTTACCTGTTTCTGAATCCATCTCTGGTTCTGTCCACCTGCGGTTTGCCAAAACCAGGCTGGTAGAAGTTCGCTGCCTGCGCTGCGAGGTCATGTGGCACGGCCAGCCCCTCCAAAGCTGCCTGTTGCAATTCTAGCTGGCTCATCTGCTGGAGAGATGTGGCAGAGGGGAGTCAGCAGAAGAACGACAGCCAGTACACCTTCTACAAAGGTCTCTCTTTGATCTTTCAGAAGAGGTATGTTTTAAGCAGCAGCTAAGAGAAACTAAGATGCTGCAAACCTGCCTAAACTGGATGTTGGTGATTTATGACTTTATATAATGGCCAGTTTTCTAGCCTTCACTGAGCCTGAGTTACAGTTCAAAACCACTTCCAGCATTACAGCCATTTAATTCTGTATTTCCACAAGGGTGGAAAGCAAACAAGTTTGAGAAACAAGCTTGAGAAAAAGTTCAGCCAGACCTGGGCTGTGACTGGGCTCATGGGCTTGCGCATGCCTTGGAATGGATCTCCGAGAAGCTGCTGTGGTCCTGACGTGAAACCTGTTGGGAAGGTTACAGATTCAGTACGTGCCAAGATAGCACCTGTCCCTCAGAGGCATTATCTCCACTGCGTGGTGCTCCTCGCTGAGCACCATCTCTTTCGTGAAGGACTGATTTCCTGGGCTGATGATGTCACTCTTCTTCCGTGCCCCTACAGTGGGGACCTCACGGACCTCTCTCCGAGCACTTAATGATTCAAGCTGCTGGTGTACCCATCCCCCACTAAGCTGTCTCTTCAGAGCCGAGACCTCTGTCTGGGAGGGAAGAGCTTTTCTAGCCAGTGATCTGGCTCTCTGTAACCACACCAGCTAGTACCAAAGCAGACACCAGTGTTCTGAGACTCACACTATTTCCATTAGATCTCCCTAACTGTGGAAAGGTAACAAACACTCTCTCTCACAATATAACCAGCAGGGGTCAGAACAGCCAGCAGCCTAGAGTGGCCGAGGGTACAGGAACACAGATCCTGCACACTCTTGCTAACACAGCTTTCTGGAAGTGCTCCTCCCATTCATGCTCTGAATCAGCCGTAACACCTCCCAGTTGGTTGTGTATAGCTTCATCAGGTTGGCAGAGAGCCACTAGTCTGACTTCTCCATGAAGGAAAAACCTAAGGAGCCGAAATAATTTTTTTCTGTTGAATTTCCCAAATAAGGAAGATGACTAAAGAGCTGGATCCAATTTAGTTCTCCAGAGAAAAAATACAAAACTGTAACATAAACCTATTTATCCAGAAGGGCAGCTGGATAATTACCTTCCACTTGTGTCCTTACCACTCCCTGAAAAAAGCATAACAAATCAGCACGTTTCTTTTTAAACTCTTCAAGGGTACCAACGAAAGAGACTTTGCCAGTTTTAGGAGATGGGTATACCCGAGGGGAAGAAGGGAAATGACAGATGGACACCTATGCACAAAAGCATTTACCAATCGGTGATGGTATTCTGGGACGAAGGTAGTCTGCTGAGGCCGCTCTCGTCTGAAACACCTGTGACAACGGAGGAGAGGGTGCTCTCTGGCCCAGTAATGATGTCGTAGGCTCCAAGCTCCCCATAAGGCCACTCAGGAGATTGGAAGAAGCAGGTCTCTGAACAGGTGGGCCCAGAAGTTCCTAAAGGCAGAAAAGTCAAATCCTGTGAGCAAACCTAGTTCTTCCTCCTACTCAGAGGCTGTGGATTATGAATTTGGAAGCCAATGATGAATCTCCCTCCTGCTTCACTGAAGGGCTTGGCACATGTACATGCAACGAATTTCTCTGAACGTTCAGGTACCAACATTTCCTTCAAGTTAGTGCTACAAATATAGGTTAGATACTTTAAATTTCCATAGAAATTGCAAACCTGCAAACGGGAAACCAAGGCTTTACTCGATCATCTTTTTTAGCCACCAACCCACCCCACATTTATAGCTACAGAGAGCTATGTCAGGCAGCAAAACTGTATCCTTCGTTGCTAGGCAACACGGATCAGTCTCTACGGCCCAAAGCTGGCCCACTACACAAAACCAGTTTGGAGGACTACTGTTCAGGACTCCAAGGCCTTGGTATAAGATTGTGAAGTACCTGCAAGATGTTCTTAGGGACAGGCTGGCCTGGAATCTCAGCAGGGGACATCAAATGGCTTTCAAGGGTTCGCTAAAAAAGTCAAAGGAAAACTGGTTTTAACCTTCTCACATACTTAGCTTATAGATTAATTGGGGACCACAAGAAAACACTGAAAACTCCCCAGGGAGTTGGCACTTAACAGCAGAATGATGTCCAAATCACAGAAAACTTAGATCAACTTGTCCCACTTGTCGCACAGGTCTCAATGATCTCGGAACAGAAGAATTTTCACATGTACATGCAAAGTCCACTCAGAGACCCTCAGACAAGGTTTTTTCCTCTCTGGTAACCCTAAGTCCATTTCACTATTTCTAACATTGCGTCCAAAAGAAGGGAAAAAGAAAATGGCGAAACGGGGGGAACACTTGTTTAGTAAGAGGCCACGAGTAGGAAATTTTGATAATTTACAGATTTTAATGTTCACAGCAACCTTTGCTAGCTATTATCTTTAACAAGATTTACAGATCATAGATGGTACCAAAAAATGCGAGTTCGGCCAAAATCGTTATATTTCAGAGTTTCATATTTTAGGAAATTTAAACTTTATTATTTTTAAGCAGTTATTCCAAAGTGGGTCTCCTATTCAGGGTGAAATTAAAATCTTCCACTTTCGATTCTTTTAATGCAGTAGCAGTTATACTTTGCATCCAACTTATATTACCTCTGGTGCTTCAGGACACCCTTGTGTGTCCATTTAGCTCTGGCTGAAGTGCTTTCTCTGTCAAGTTTCCCTTCCACCAGCGGGAACTGCGAAGGTCCACAGCAGTGTCCTCAGGCATGACAAATAGCCCCCAAATATGCAAGTGTTTCATTGTTGATTTTGGAATTGGAATGGACTGTAAATGATTTTAATAAGATCTCCTCAAGAGTCATTTAATTCCAACTAACAAAAACAAAGACACAACTTTATACTAGGTGGCTTGCTATATTTGGAGGATAGAGTCTACAACTTAATTTGAAATAGAGCTTAGACTGAATCAATATGTCTTCTTTTGGGGATAAACAACATGACTGAACCAGAGTGGCTGGAGGCAGACCAGAAAGAGTAAACGTAACGCACACAGCTGCAGTCACCGAAAGCCTGGAAGCAGCCCGTGACAAACACCAACATGCAAATTAAGCAGTATTTTGGGATAACGCCTGGTGCACTTCATAGATTATTTCCTTGTTTTTTTTTTTTCCTAGATTGAGTTTGTATTCCCCTTTGCCTAGCACCTTAAATTATATCATCCACTCCTTTATGCACCTGTTTGAGGCTCATTCCCTCAGCTGAAGCCAGATATATTTCAGAGCACTGAACCCCCAACATCAAGCAAGTTATCTTCACAGCTCAGGGGCAACTGTGTTAATATCAAACCCTAGAATCACATCTAAAACAAAATGTTCAAAAGCATCATCGGGTAAACAGTTGAACCCACCCCCACCCCCGCTCCCATTTCTTTACTAACACTAAAAGAAGCTATTTATAAGATTTGACCCACCCTGCTGTAGTCAGCACCTAATCCCCAAGACACAAAGGCAATAAGCAGCGGAGGAGGACTGTTTACAGCCAAGTGATCTGGTCCTCATTCGAAGGCATTTACACCTAATAGTTCCTTGCATGGAAATTATTTAAAGCAGCTTACAAGGAACATTCCCCTGTAACTGGCATGGTGTGGTCAGATACACAAGAATAACTCTACCTATCTGAGATGTCTCCTTCTGGAGGTAGAGAGGCAGGTAGGTAGGCCAGGAACAATGGTATCTCTGTTAGGATTGATCACTAACAGCTAGTCAGATTCAAAATAGCAAAAATCAGCAGTTCTCCCTTGGTACAAGGCACAATGAAACACATGCTTCCCCCATGGTTAACCAGTAGTTCCCAGACAAGAAGGTGTCAAGAGAAACAGGCAAACTCAATTTGGTAAATTTGAGATAACTTAGCAACTAGAGTAAGTCTATGTTTTTATTTTAAATTAATATTATTCGATTTACTGTTTCCCTTTCACTCTGTAATCATCAAGGGTTAGCAACAGTAACACACACCATGCCTGAGAGGCACCCTCTAAATGTGTTATGGGGAAGACCAGTATGGGCTACACACCTGCATTTACTGACATACAATCACCTTGTAAGCCAACTTAATGCCTACAGGTGTTTTATAAGTTTGGAGTCACAGCTTTTTCTATTAGTAAATAAACAGAATGCAATTGTCTTGAAAAATCCATCTTAGATACTTTACAAATGCCATGAATATCTGTCAAATACCTAATCAAGAAGGCAAATAATCCCAGGTATCTGGGAGTAATCAGTAGTAGTGAAAAGACTTTACTATAAAAATATGGTAAAATTATTTTAACTTAAGTAGCTGAATAAGGGCTTCCCTGGGGGCTCAATGGTAAAGAATCCTCCAACGCAGGAGATGCAGGTTCCATCCCTTGGTAGGGAAGATCCCCTGGAGAAGGAACGGCAACCTACTCCAGTATTCTTGCTGGGAGATTCCATGGACAAAGGAGCCTGGCGGACTACAGTTCATGGGGTTGCAAGAGTCAGACACGACTCAGCGACTAAAGAACAACAAACAGCTGAATAAACAGAAAACTTTCTCTAGAGTTCATCCCAAAAGGTATTTTTACACCATTTTTTTTTAAGCACTGAGTTAAGATAAGCAAGTTATATCTGAATCTATCAGACTCTATACTGTCACGCACAATACATACAGATAAACCTGCTTTTTCAATACAGATAAACCTGCTTTTTCAATACAGATAAACCTGCTATTTCAATACAGATAAACCTGCTTTTTCAATACAGATAAACCTGCTATTTCAAGTAGCAAACAGTATAGTGGTAATTAGAGAACACACAAAAGCATCGAGGATCAAATGACTACTAAAGAATTTCCAACTTACTCAGGATACCTTTTTAAAAATCCATTTATTGGATGGGAAGTGGAATAGAAAGAAAAGGAGAAAAGGCTGGGGTCTGTGCCAAATACTTACACTGACTTTAGGCTGAGAAGGCAAAGTCCCACTTGCCTTCATGGTGCTCACTAGCTTGTTAAACGCAGTCATATCTCCATCTTTTTTGAGCTGTCGATTGCTGGCCACAGTACTCAGGGTCTCCTCTAAATGTTCTGCCATAAAGGGAGTCGAATTCTTCACTTGCTGGTCAACCTTCAAGCCCTTGAGCCCTGCTTCCACCTCCTCCACGGAAAGCACAACCCCTGAATGTGCTGAAAGGTTGAGAAAGTCTAGGTTAAGCCAAGCAAAGGAATATGTGGTAGGAACTCTCTTTGTACTCTGTGGGATAAGGCGAAAATGATTTATTTCACAGTTGAACTGAAGTTGTCAGAAAAGACTGATACCAAAAACAGACAAACTGAAGGCACTGAGACCCTGCAGGGGTATGTCTACTATGAAGGGTCTTCTGGAGACTCGTTAGGAGGGATAGGAACCCCAGACAGCCCAACAAGAACTAGAGTGCTGCCTGCACAATGGTTATTCTACCATCAAGGCTGCACGTTCAGGGCTTATCACCTAAGCAAGAACATGGCAAACCAGAGCAGAGGTATGAGCAGCTGCCAAGTTATGCTCAAGAGGACTAAATACTCACTGGAGGGTTCTACTCAGGCTCCAGGTGAGCAGGACTTAGAAGAAAAGTTCTTGCCACAGAGTTCAGTGACCCGCTGATCTGGTAGATTCTCAAAAGAGGTGGTACTGTTTGATAAGTGTTTTTGAAGAACATTAAACAAAACACACCATCTATTTGACTTTTGATGAAATAGCAGTCTGTTAGAACTGATTCTGCCTTAATTAAGACTGAGCATCCAAATGTTTCAAATACCTAAAACAGACTCTAACAGGCACTTACAGCTCTCTTTAAGCTTTTCTTTATTTGCAGAAAGGCTGGAAAGCAGAGGCTTTAAATCCACTTTGGCTTTCTGTAGCATTTCTAGAATATCCACTTTAGTTTCAGCATGGTCTTCTAGTGGTATAGGAGCAAAATAATTCCCCGAGTTCTGTCCAGGAGAGAGGACGGCTTGTTCCAGACCTAATATGGCAAATTAATATATGCATAATTAATTGGTCCTCAATAAAGCACAGAAACACATCTTCAACAATACTGAAAGGACACAAATTGAAGGGTATTTTTCAGTATCCAGAAACCCATGAATGCTAATGGACCCCTGACTAATGAAGATGAAATGAACCATATCAAGGAAAGCTCAAGTCTATGTCCAGGGCAGCATCTGAAGCAACTGTACCTGCAAGTCTCTCCAGTTCTTCATGGGGTGTTGACCCAAGGCTGCTGGATCGGCTTCCTGACCGGCTCGGGTTAGAGAACCACCTGCTGAACCGACTGGCGGAGACTGACCCTTCTCCCAAAACATCTTCTATCATCTAAAGGGAGAAATGAAAGAAGCTGAGGTAACAGTTTCCAGGTGAAAAGGACAAGAAGGTTCAAATTTTAAGGAAGGGTCACTTACTTTGAAACTTCCTTTGATGCTGCTGACCTGAAGGCAAACACCCTCAGAACTTAGGATTTTGAACATCTTTAACTTCTCTTCCCCTCCTGGATCGTTTCTGAGTAACCCAAACTTGGGCATAACCATGTATTCTCTAAGCATATAAAGCAAAACCTCTTTGCCACAGAAAGTGTTCTGATTTTCTGTCATTTGCCTCATTAGAAAATCCATGAATGTTCTAAGGAGGCACAGTTTCAAAATCAAAATCAGCACCAAAGTAAAGCATTCCGCTGCCAAGCTGATGAGTGGCCTTCAACTAAGCATCAGGTGTGCAGAGCTGATGAAAGAAAACCCTTGCTTCAAACTTTAACACCCTCAAGGTTGTAATAAACACCGTGAAATCCAATGCTGCTAATTTCAGAACCCAAAAGCTAAAACGCAGAGCTCATATTTCCAAGTCAAAGTTTAAGAAGTATCAAAATGTGAAAGACAGACTTTTAAATGATCTCTAATATCTGTTTGAACTTCATGGAAAGTTTCAAACTTCATGTTTGTTTTCTTTTAAATCTGACCTCCATAGTTTTTGGTTTAATAAGAGCAATTAAATGATGCATTATGATCAGAAATAATTTTTCAACAGTGTTTCATAACAGTAATTTCTATTACCAGTCCTTCTTGAAAACTAGATTTAAGCATTTTTTGGAAAGAAATTTTCAGTTATACCCTATTATAAATCTAATTAAATACCCAAATTGATCTTTATGCAGTGCTCTGATCAATATTTAGAAAAGACAAGATAAAGTAAATATCAATCCGAAAATGAGGCCCATCCTTGACAATAAGGCATAAACAGCAAACAGGTTTCTCCCCAAGACATGCACATATATGACGGAGTTAGGGACTTTGTTTTATCTGAAATCTAGAACTCATACTTCTGTCTTTGCAGGTATTGTTCAGCAGGTTCAATCACATTCCACTTGTAAACTCTCACGCCTTGAATAATGCCGACTTTCAAGTGCACTAATTTGCAATCATTAAATTTTAAGGTAAGCATTATAAAGTGATGTTTCACTGTGAAAAGTTGGGAACTGTACCCAAAACACAACTGGCTTGGTGAAAAATGGTTATTTTTAAAAGTAAAAGCTACAGCTATTTAAAATAATTCAATTTTAAAAAGCTTGAAATTTTACAAGTAGCAAAAATAGCTTTGCACTGTACTTTATTTCCTCTGGTCACACTGTGTAGGAGAAAAGCCAGAAGATACACAGGAGGAACATGAAAAAGAAAGTGAATCCAAAGTATCTGGACGTTTTCTAAGGATCTGACAGTAAGTGTTGAGAAACTTATCTCCATACTTTGATCAGTGACCAACTTTGTTAGAGAAGCTTAGTTTTATTACAGCTAAAACATACACAAAGTCACTTTTACTCATGTTTACTGGAAATGCCAATTTCAAGAACTAGAGCATTTTGAAGCCAAAAAGAATCATAAGAGACAATCTGGTCAGTCATTTTTACCACAGAGCCAGCTGGGATGCTCCAGTGCTCAGCTGAATGCTGCTACACCCCACAGCCTCCTCTAATTGAGTCTTTGAGGAGGCTGTGAACTGCAGTCTGGTATGTTTCAACTGCTCCTTCCAGACATTTTTAATAGCATTTTTAAGGTAACCCATACAGCTGCTAGTTTGGTCTGTCAGAGGTTGTTTAGACTGTTCATATCCTAGGCTTCATATTATGCCGATACAGATACTGTGAAATATTTTTGCTCTTTGACAATTACTAGCTTTTACTGATAAATGCTTTTCTTATTTTCTACTGTCATTGAAACGTCTATATTTTTGTATTTGCTTCATTCTAGTTTGATTTTTCTTTGGATTTCTGATGAATGCATTTAAGGCTACCTGTTTCCTTCTTAGCATACTTTTGATTATACCACCAAGGTTTTTCTTTGTTCCATTCCTGTTCATCCCTAAGTGATTTAGGATTTCTGTTTTGATTTCCTTTTCCTTCATTTGACATAGTTTTATGTACCTGTTATGTGTCAGGCTCTGTGGTAAGAGGTGCATATCTAAAATCAAATTATTTTTAATTATTTGACTGAAATTATTTGCATGTGTGATCCAACTTTTCATTTTGTACAGATTTTTGTGGCTGTCAGCTTCTAATGTATTGTAATGTTAGTAAATATAACTTACAAATATAGGTGCAATTCTGTTTATGCCAATTACTACCCAACATTTATGGGGACTACTAAGTGCCAGGTACTATCTCTAACATTTTATATCATTTGTCCATTGATATTCAAACATTATATTGCCCTTATTTTCCCCAACTGATTGGTCATTTTCTGAGAATTATGAGTCTAGTTGTTTATACAGGACAAACAGAGCATCTCTTTTTACTGATCCCAGCTTTGCTTTTAAGCGAACCTATTGTAGAATAGATACCTTAGTGAGTAAGTACCTCCATGAAAACCCTGGAGAGAATTCCTAGCCTAGGTTCCCATTCAGAATTAACCAAGTTTTGGTCGAGGGTGAGGGCTAAAGGATAAGGTGGTGCTCAGTTCCCATTCCTCCCATTTATATTTTATAGGCAGTACAGCTGTGGGGAATTTGGAGTAAAGAACTCTTAACTCAAAGCACAAAAACTAGAATTCAGTTTCCACTACTCACTAGCTACGTGACTTCAGGCAAGTTATTTAAATCTCTCTGTGCCCGCTTCCTCATCTATGAAATAGGAACAGCTGTAATCTAACTTACAGGGTTCTTCTGGGGATTAAATGACCTGTCGAATGTAGAGCCTAAAACAGCATGGTGTGCATGTCACCTATCGTTACACGTTCAGCTCTGAATTCTCTGTCAAGGCACACAGGTAAGTTTCACGGGTGCTTGCAGTGGGAGCCAAGTACAGGCCTCTAAGTTCTGACCTTTAGCTGTGAAAATTTTTACAATAAGATTTCCATTGTCTTCTAAGAGAATGCAAAAAAAAGTCACTAAACACAGTTGGTGTAAAAATAAAAAATTACTGTCCCCTAAGAATCTGAAAAGACCACTCGGTTTTACATCAGGTAAATTAAACTCACATCTGGATGCAACCCTCCTGCTCACAGTGAGCCAAAGGACTACTAGCCAGCTCACTGTAAGCGAGATAAGAGCCTAGGAGACTAACAGTTAAAACTGTGCTAGCACTTAAGAAGCAAAGCCAGGCAGCTGCCAGTTGGTTTGCAGCCACCCTCCACCTGCTCCTGACCAGCGCCGTGGACAAGTGTGGCCTCGGGCCAGGCTGGTCCACAGTAAGGCAAGTTCAGAGAGCTGTAGTAAATGCTTAGAAACTTTTGTAGCAATCTGGGATTGCTGTGATATTTTTACTTTATACTAAAGTATTGGTGCTCAATGGACTGGACATAAAATCTGGTCCTCACCATAGAGAATTTAAGCTCTACTGCCCTGGCACTCACCTGTGGGCCTATACCTGTGAGTGCCATCCGTGTGTGCTCACCTGTCCTGGGTGGCCATCTTTCAGGCTTTGGGCAGCAGGCAGATGACAAAGGAGACAGGACAATGCTGCTGCTTGGTCATGCCCAGTCTTGTCCACTTGTGTAATAATCGACCAGGACGCAGTTATAGTTGAGGAGTCGAGTAAGTTAAAGTGTGTGAACCAATAATTCTAAAGGACTGGCCAAACTTACTAGCTGTATTTCATGTCCTATAAATGATGTCTTAAGATGTACAGATGCTCTTGGTCAAATGGCCTTAAAAATTCTATCTCATCAGTGCTATGCACTGTTTCAGCAGCTACAGAGTTTTGAGGGCATAGGTCACAGTTTTGTATTTTGTCTGAAAATTTGATGAGGCATTGCTAATCCCTAAGTGGTCAAAGGGGACGGGGCAAGGGCAGGGACAAAGTGCAGATTTGGGATATCTTATTGTTTCTGCTTTAAAAGTCGAGGAAGATTAGACCTCAACAGTTTAACAGCAAGAGTGATGGTGTCCCACATTCCTTTCCACAAAAGGTTTCAGAACCATCACATCATAGAGGTACCACCTAACCAGTTATACCTGAGGAATGCAGATCAGTGTGGTACTGACCACCAGTTATAAAAATCCACCTCCATAGTAAGTTTTTACAATAAACACTTAACTATTTAAAAATAAAAGCAATGTTCTTAAACATCTTAAGAATTCTTAGTCCAATGCTAACAGCCTGGAGAAAGAGTTAACTGGTATAGAATCCTCACTCAATCATTTCTACTTAGCCTCTCAAAACAAAGCCAACAAAAATTCAAATAATATTTAAGAATAAAAGTAAAAAAAAAAAAAAAAAACCTCCCAATCATCTAGCAAAACAAAACTTTTAAATAGAATCTTAAAGACTCAGGTCAAATTTAACCCCAATTGACCGATCCAATTGTGATTAATTACAAGCATGCCGCTACACTCACCGAAGCCAAGCATGGCACCTTATCAAGGTTAAAGAACTCATTAAAGTCAAATTCTCCTGGGGACTGCTCGGGCAGGACGGCCTCCCTTGGCACTTCCTGGTCAGCAGCGGGCTCCTGCTCGAGGACGACCTCCACCTCATCCTCTTCAGCCACTCCTCCATTGCACTCGACTACGCCTGAAAGCAGAACCGGACAGAGACAGTCTGGTCAAGCACATTGCTCCAGAGGCCTCCGGTGGCCTCAGCACTATCACGAATGCAAGAGAGCTGCGGGTGACTTTAAAAGCAGACTTCCTGTACCGGTGCAGCACTTGCCACATATGCCTCCTACGGGAGCCAGGGGAGGAGAAAGCCTGAGTACCAGGCCACAACACCAACTTGACTCAGCAAGGGCTGTGGTCCCTCCTCTGCCCCGTCTTCAAATTTCCATAATGCAGGGGGTCTTCCTTTTTTTTTTTTTAAAGGACAATCTTTGAGCATATCTTATAAGAATGGAACCAAATTACCTTGGCTCTGCTTTTACCCGTGCACCTGCATTAACACTTTAAGTCCGAGTAGTTACGTGAAACCTAGTCCAAGGGCAGTTTTCACTTGCCTCCTGACTGTAGTTCGTCCTTCAAGGCAAAGTTCAAATGTCACCTTCACTGGTAAGTATGCCCTGCCTACCCAGTTTTACCCTACCACAAAATTAATCACCGCCTTGTCTATAATGTTTGTGTTATCTCTCAGAGTACATATCACACTATATTAACAGTCTGATGAGACTCATCAGCTTTGCCTTACTGCGCAGCACCTGGTCCGGTTGTGAGGATGGGAAGATAAGGGAAGCTAACATCTTAGTTTTAGCCAGAGGATGGGCATAAAGCAAAATCTTTCAGATAAAAACAAACCCTTTTTTTTTTTCTTTTAAAATAAATGCACTAAGAGATACAGGAAACTCAACTTTTTAATCTGAAGAACAGAGCTCCCAAAGCCCTTCCCTACAAAAGCACCTATGGAAGAGCTGCTTATGGTTTCAAGATCACAGCAGATACAAAGTCCTCCTAGGGGGAGAAAAAAAAAAAGACTACCAAAAAAAGAGTGCCCATCCCCTCTCGAAAGGCCCCAACAGGCCTGCAGTCTTGTTATCACTCAGCCAGGATATTCTAGACCAAAAGAGGCTACGTGGTATCATCTGCTTTGGTTCCAGCAACACTTCAGAAAGCTAGGCAGCGAGGCAGGGGGCTATAGCAACCGAAAGGTGAGGTCACCTGCTCACCCAGCTCTTGATGCTGTCAGGTGGTGGAAGCGGCAGCGCTCCTCCACGCCGTGCTCTGCGCTGTGCCCGGACGGCAGCACTGGGCCTCTGCAGAGGTGCCCCCGCTCAGGGCCCGGGCCTTCTGAGGGCCTAAGGCCCCAGCGAGACGGCAGTTATGTGCCTCGGACAAGGCAGTGGGTCAGCACACACTTACTGCCAGACAGCAGAGGCTGACTGACATTTAACTAAAACTGCTACTTTGGTGGAGGTAGTTTCCTCATTTTATAGACAAAGAAACCAACCCTAGAAAAGGCAAACAACAGCCTAATCAGTGCCAAGTCTGTGTCCTTTCCACTAGAGCAGTGCTTCTAACTCATCGAACCCACCGGAACCTGTCTGCCTACTTCACGGTGAGAGCCAGCAGAGTCTGAAATTAGTTCAAGTACTCACAAAAAAGCTTTAATGACTCTCCTGTTCTCCTGTGTGGAGATGAGAACATCTCTTAACAGATGAATGGCTTTTGCAAGCGGCAAAAGTGCCCTGTGTGTAATTTTATGCCAGCTTGAGAGTGAACTGGGCCTAACAACTGAGAGTGGGTAGGAATATGCTCTAGCAAACACAACTGGCCATTTATTATGATAGTCTCCAAAGCCAGGGACCCAGGAAAGACAATTAAAGGTTAGGTTTTCTCATATTTCAGAATGAACATATACTTTTCTTTTTTTGGCCTTGCAATGCAGTATGAGGGATTATCTTAGTTCCCTGACCAGGGATCGAACCCACGCCCCCTGCAGTGGAAGTGTGGAGGAGTCTTAACCACAGGGCAGCCAGGGAAATACAGAATGAATACAGATTTTTCATTAGAGAGAACACAAATTAAAACTTTCTATCAACGGAGGGCTTTAACCATTTCCTCCTTCCAGATAATTTTTTTCTGTTTATAAGTGCAATACACACTCAAACTTTCATTGGTCACCATATATACAATACCTAGCACTGGGCCCTATATGCCAGGTGCTCAACACACACTGTGTTAAAACCACGCAGGCAAAGAACACATCTGTTTTGTTGACGGCTATACTCCTAGCACTGTGACGTGCCTGCAAAGAACTCGACATGCCGAGTTCAACGGAAAGCTAAAATACACACATAAAGGGGCTCAAAGGCACTCAATGGCCCTCCCCGTCCTTTCATCCTTGCAGCCAAGACGCAACTACAGGACATGTTCATCTTAAAGACGGTCGCTAGGGTAATTAACCACTGGGGGTGACAGAGCCGGGAACCCTGGATTCTACTTGAGGCTCTGCCATTAAACCCACGGGGCCGGGTCCCCGCTGTTACCTCTTTCCAGGCCTGTCTCTTTTTGCATCTGTGAGCTGAGGAGGTGACACTGAGACATTTTGCTACTTTTGGTTCCTTCCTGGTTGATACAGGAATGGCTGAAATTCGTATTTCATCTTAGTTAAGAAAAAGATTGGCTTTTTCTCACCAGAAGCCTGATCTTTTAGGTGAACAGATTACACTTGGTGGTGTTGCCTTCGCCCACCTGAGACAAGACAAAAGCATCTCTCAAAGGCAGTTTAACCGCAAAGACTCTCATGCTGCCCACTTGCCTCTTCACTGCTTCCTCCCAAGACCACCAGCCTGGTCACTGCCCTGAACACGACTATAAGCCCCACCCTGCAGCAGGCATCCCTCACACTTCAGCTCTGGCTTCTTCAGTTTAGCCAGGGAGGTGCCTGAAAAAGTGAGTTTGGGAGAAGCCAAGTGACAGCTGACTAGGAAGGCCTACCACCACGGTGAGGGAGGTGGGCTCAGAAGCACAAGCATCTTGCTCAACTTCACTACTCACTTCCTCAGTGTCCAGCTATGGCGCCACCTACGTCTCCATTTGCTCATCTGTAAGAAGGGTACAACAGTATCTACCTCACGGGGTTGTCAGAAGTAGGACTCTATAGACAAAATGCTGACCGTGTGTCCAGTATACACATGCTCAATAAACGAGACCCCTATTACTTCCATCGCATACTCTTACCTCTGGGGGCCCTTTCGTGTACACAGTGCTCTCACCGGGTGGGGGAGGCTGTTCTGTTTAGCCCTGCAGGCAGACAAGTCAGGGAGACAGACACATAGCCTACACAGTGAACTCACGCACAGGAAGCAGCTTCACTGGTAAAAACGCGCCGCTCCTAACTCTGCTGCCTATCTCTAAGTGTACGGTTAAGCCAGCTATAAACACGTCTCATTTCAGAACAGTGAGCTTTCCCTCCCAGAGGTTTTGCTGACCTTCCTTCACAGAGGCTGTTCGTCGCCTTGTTCTTTTTCTCCCCTTATGGTCTTCTTCCAGTATCTTATCATCAAAGCCCGTCAGCTCAATGGTTTCAGACTGACTCGTGGGTCCAGCTGAGAACCACTCTGGTTCTTCTTCTGTGTAGGAATCGTTTCTTCTACGCTCACCAAAGACACGCTTACTATCCACAAACTCCCTCTGGAAAAGTACACAATGCAAAATAAAAAGTAAGATTCTGGTCCAGGCATGTTTACCTCAGTCCAAGTCTTGATGAGTTCAGCGATGCTCGGTAGTGCGATGAAGCTGCTCCCCACCCCAGCTCTCGGCTCCTCCCTCTGGACTAAGAATGGGCCGTGTTCACCCAGCGTCACCGAGTGAACTGGAATAAATGCAGCACACACACAAGGAGCCAGAGGATCTGGGAGACAAACCCGGAAACGCTTGTCCTTGGAGTCCCTCTCGCGGTCTCTGTCTCTTGAGTCTCGCAGGTCCTTCTCGCTAAGACGGTGATCCTTCTCAAAGGTCCGAGCAGAGATGATCCTCCCGCTGCCGATCCTGCGTCCGCCAAGCAGGCGGAGCCCGTCGCCGTCTTTCTCCAGCGGGCTTCCCGAGCGCCGGGAGCTGACGGCTGCCGTCACGTGGCAGCCCCCTCCAAAGCTGCGTCTCTGTGGGCTGAGAACAACATCTAAGTCATCTTCCTTCACACGCTCTCGTGGATCTGCAAAGACGCCAGAAAGAGAGAGTCAGGTGAACCAGCAAGGGTAGTTCTCCCGGGGTGGGGCGTGTGTCCATAACTGGTGGCCACTGGGGTCCTGGGAAAGAGGCACCACTGAAACAGCCAGAGAGTTCGCATATTTTTAACAAAGGTTGGGCCTTTGGCTTCATCTCTCTGGAGGAAGAAGTGTACTTCATAATCAATAACCTTCCATGATTAATCTCTACAATCCTTTTAACTAAATTCTTTCTTTTTTGGGGTTGTACAGCATGATATGCAGGATCTTAGTTCCCGCGCGTGTGTTCAGTCGCTCAGTGGTGTCCAACTCTTTGTGACTCCCTGGACCATAGCCTGCCAGGCTTCTCTGTCCATGGGATTTCCCGGACCAGGGATCAAACATGCACCCCCTGCAGGGGAAACGCAGAGTGTTAACCACTGGACGGCCAGGGAAGTGCCCTGACTAAATTCTTATCTGTATAATTATTAGCAAATGTTTCATCAATTAATAAACTATTGTAGGTGTCAGTATTTGAAACAGTACCTACTTTAAAAGTTAAAGTTTCTCTTCAACAAATGGTATTGAACAGCTGACTATCCATATGCCTTATCTTCACATTGCTATCACACTGTGATACAAAAATTAACTCAAAGTGGGTCACAGACATAAATGTGACCCTTAAAACTACAAAGGTTCTAGAAGAAAATAGGAAGGGAATCTACGACAGTGGGTTTGCACCATTTTCTCAGGCGTTGACACCAAGAGCACGATCTACTTTAATAAATGATAGGCTGAGTTTGATCAAAATCTAGAACTTCTGCTCTTTTACTGTTCAGAGAAGACAAAAGCAAATCTACTCACCACAGCCACACAGGAGGGCTATGATTTTACTTGCCAGGTCATCATAGATGAACTGTTAAGTCAGTTTTCTGATAACGGTACTTTCTCCCAAGGCCTAACACTCTCACAGCTACGGATGAAGCCAGAAGCGAAGGGCACTGCCTCTGAAAGCATGGCTCCCACCTCTTGGAGACTGCTTACCTACTATCCTCCGCACCAGGGAAGGCCGGTCCGTGTCCAGCTCTTTCTTCAGGCTTTCCGCCGGGGAGCTCCGCCCTGAAGCTGGGTAGAGAGAGGCGTGCCACTTCTCAGGGTCCCAGACACCATCACTGCAAGTCAAAGGGCACCACGGTTCAGCTCCTGCGCCACAAACTACACAGGCAGTCCACCTTCTGCTACTGCAGAGGACAGGTTATGGGACCCCTTTCTACTATAAAGCTTCATGGTGGCCATCAGAATGGCTCCCTCTTTCGAAATAAAAACAACTAACAAATTCTGCAGTGCTTTGCTATTGTTCATGTAACAGCAACAGACTTGAAAAGCAGTGGTCTGCGAGTAAGTGTATCTACCCCGGTCCTATACAAACAAATGCTCCCTAAGTATTGATTACTCAGTTTACTGAACATTAGTACAGGGAGGAAAAAGTCCCTCAATCCTCTCACTAGAAGCAGCTCCTGGAATGCTTGGTGTGTAGTCCTCCAGAATTTTTAGGGAGTCTTGGGTTTTCGTCGAAGGTGCGTAGTCTAGGTCTGATAATGTTACTCCCATGCTAATGATGGGGTGGCAGGTGGTGCCATGTGCTGAGCAGAAGCTCTGGAGCCTAATGATCTGGAACCAAACTCCAGCTCTGCCACCACTGACTGGGACCTCCGGACCCCTTACTGAGCTATGTCCTTCAGCCTTGTGCAAAAAGGACTTCTGCACCCCCAGGTCAGACCAGGCTGTGCTGCACACTAGCACCGCACTCTACTCTTGTCCTTCACAACCTGTCATGGTGGTCACAACAGGCTCTCAGGAGTCACTGACTGGGACCTCCGGACCCCTTACTGAGCTATGTCCTTCAGCCTTGTGCAAAAAGGACTTTTGCACCCCCAGGTCAGACCAGGCTGTGCTGCACACTAGCACCGCACCCTACTCTTGTCCTTCACAACCTGTCATGGTGGTCACAACAGGCTCTCAGGAGTATCTGTATTCTGGGACAGACCCACAGTCCAGGATGATGGTATGATCGACAGCCCCTGACACACACTGCTTGCCACACAGCAGGTAGCAATGCAATGTTTCTTCAGTAAGTCAGTGAACTTCTAGGTCTCAAACTCCTCATAAGGAGGTATTACCTATCAAGGATCACTTGGAGTGTAAGAACCCAATAAATCCTAATTCTCTGAGAGAAAAGAAATAGCAGAATGAGAAGCCCTTTCCTCTTTCTCTTCATCATTATCAATATGATTAGGCACAATGTCTCTATTTCAGGATTAAAGCAAGTACAAGTATTTTATGCCAAGGAATAGCTATAACAAGAAAATTCAACTTGAGGCATAAAAAACCCATTACAGCTTTAATGAAGGAAAAAAAACCCCAAAACCAAAACTCCAGCTAATCTGAGACTCAGCAAAAAATACTAACCAGTTGGAAAAGCCATTATTCAAGGATCAGCCTTACCAGGGGTAAGTGGTGTGGAGTCCAGATTCAGCACCCCTATGAACTGTCCATATACAAAAATTTTAAAAAAGCATGTCCTATTTTAACCAAACAATTAAACACTTTATATTCTTAAAAAAGTGTGGGCCAATGTCAAGTATTTACCTTGATATTTAAGTGACCTTAGAGTCTGAAGATAACTGTAAGACACGCAATGTAGGGTTATTCTAAGAGACTTTCAGGCCATTGTTAGCCATGGCCTTCTCAAACCAAAGCTTTCTGCTTCTTCTGAGGGAGCCCAAGATGCAAAAGAGCTAATCTGATTAGCCTAATGGTTCTCCTGTTTGGCGGGGAGGGGGCTGATAAAAGGCTCAGAGCTCTACTGACCATCCTACCCGAGGCAGGCCCTTGAAGAAGGACCCTCAAAAGCGTGTGCAAAAATCACTGGCAGAGAGAAGACCCTGGCTGGGGCTCCTGTCTCAAGTCAGCTCTTCTTTGTGGCTACGCGCCTTTGACCAAGGCATTTTCTAGTTTTAGTTTCAACACCCGTTAGTTGAAAGGGAACTGGTTCAGAGGTCCCTGGAGTTCCCTGCAGCTTATATCTCTGAATTTTAGCTAATCAATAATGAAGCCAATAAAGAGGGCAGTGCAGTGAGATGCCACTTATGTTCGAGCTTACTTGCAATGTATTCGTGTGGAAACCCAATGTCATTACCCCTGAAATCTCCCCACTTGTTAATTCTAGCAAAACAATACAACTCTTAATTTACTAAGTTTGGTGTAACAAGAAGCTGACCCCCATAAATACCTGTCGTATTTCTCAGAGAGGCACGAAGGCCTCTGTTTGGAATGAGGGCGTTCTTTAATATCCAAGAGCTCCTCCTAGAAAGAGAAATCATATGGTGATTTTGAACAATATTTCTTGGGTCACATACTTTCAACTTACTTTTGTTACCAGTAACTCAGTGTCTACATAAGCAGTTCACACAGTTCTTACTTATTTACACCCTGGCTTACTCCTGAAAGGACAAAGTTGGCTCAAGGTTCCCAACAGCTGCTCAGGCGTAATTGGCAAATGATGTAAGCGATCAGTTTATTGCTAAAACACATTCTCTCATAAACTTCCATCTAATAATATGCTCCACACACTGAATGCTGATAAGGCATGGTAGCTTCAGACTTATATAAAATGTTCAGCTAACCTGACTAGTCTTAAACGCATCAGAATCCAACTTACAAGGGGACAGATTTTCTTTTTATTGAATAGTGAAATTGCAAGGGGAAAAAAAGCATCCCAAACACCCATATACCATTTATCTGGTATACATGTCCTTAACAGTCACAATTCCTCTCCTTAACTATTTTGATGCACAAACTGAGAGCCTCTTCAAACTGGCTCTGGTATCCTTTTGACACACCTCATCATTTTGAATTTTTATTTATTTAAGCCATGATGCCTGCCAAGCAGGATCTTAATTCCCCAACCAGGGATCAAACCTGCACCGCCTGCAGCAGAAGCAGAGTCTTAACCACTGGACCACCAGGCAAGCCCCCCATTATTTTTAAAAAAGCACATTTTTACTTTCTGCATTACATGTACCCATCCTGTCCTAGTCTTAGAGTCAGCCATTTCTCTGAGAAATCCAAGCTCCTTTAAGTGAGTATGGTGTAAGAATTCAAGGTTTGGTAACTCGGTATCCTCATTTGCTTCCACGTGGAAAATGAGAAAAGAAGAGAAGCTAAAGGCAAAGGAGAAGAGGAAGGATATACTCATCTGAATGCAGAGTTCCAAAGAATAGCAAGAAAGATAAGAAAATCTTCCTCAGTGGTCAATGCAAAGAAACAGAGGAAAACAATAGAATGGGAAAGACTAGAGATTTCTTCAAGAAAATTAGAGATCCCAAGGGAACATGTCATGCAAAGATGGGCTCAATAAAGGACAGAAATGGTATGGACCTAACAGAGGCAGAAGATATTAAGAAAAGGTGGCACGAATGCACAGAAGAACTGTACAAAAAAGATCTTCATGACCCAGATAATCACGATGGTGTGATCCCTCAGCAGAGCCAGACATCCTGGAGTCCAAAGTCAAGTGGGCCTTAGGAAGCATCACTATGAACAAAGCTAGGAGGTGATGGAATTCTAGCTGAGTTATTTCAAGTCCTAAAAGATGATGCTGTTTAAGTGCTGCACTCAAATATGCCAGCAAATTTGGAAAACTCAGCAGTGGCCACAGGACTGGAAAAGATCAGTTTTCACTCTAATCCCAAAGAAAGGCACTGTCAAAGAATGTTCAAACTACGGCACAATTACACTCATCTCACACGCTAACCAAGTAATGCTCAAAATTCACCAAGCCTGGCTTCAACAGTATGTGAACCGAGAACTCCCAGATGTTCAAGCTGCATTTAGAAAAGGCAGAGGAATGAAAGATCAAATTGTCAACATCTGCTGGATCATAGAAAAGCAAGAGAGTTCCAGAAAAACATCTACTTCTGCTTCACTGACCATGCCAAAGCCTTTGACTGTGTGGATCACAACAAAATTTGGAAAATTCTTAAAGAGACGGGAATATGAGACCACCTTACTTGCCTCCTGAGAAATCTGTATGCAGGTCAAGAAGCAACAGTTAGAACTGGACACGAAGAATAGATTGGTTCCAAATTGGAAAAGAAGTACGTCAAGGCTGTATACTGTCACCCTGCTTATTTAACTTACATGCAGAGTACATCATGTGAAATGCCAGGCTGGATGAAGCACAAGCTGGAATCAAGATTGCTGGAAGAAATATTAATAACCTCAGATATGCAGATGACACCACTCTTATGGCAGAAAGTGAAGAGGAACTGAAGAGCTTCTTGATGAAGGTGAAAGAAGAGAGTGAAAAAGCTTGCTTAAAATTCAACATTCAATAAAGTAAAATTATGGCATCTGGTCCCATCACTTCATGGCAAATAGATGAGGAAACAATGGGAACAGTGACAGACTTTATTTTCTTGGGCTTCAAAATCACTGCAGATGGTGATTGCAGCCATGAAATTAAAAGACGCTTGCGCCTTGGAAGAAAAGCTATGATGAACCTAGACAGCATATTAAAAAGCAGAGCCATTACTTTGCCAACAAAGGTCCATCCAGTCAAAGCTATGGTTTTCCCAGTGGTCATGTATGGATGTGAGAGTTGGACCATAAATAAAGCTGAGTGCTGAAGAACTGATGCTTTTTGCACTGTGGTGTTGAAGACTCTTGAGAGTCCCTTGGATGGCAAGAAGATCCAACCAGTCCATCGTAAAGGAAATCAGTCCTGAATATTCAGTGGAGGAACTGATGCGGAAGCTGAAGCTCCAATACTTTGGCCACCTGATGCGAAGAACTGACTCATTTGAAGAGACCCTGATGCTGGGAAAGATTGAAGGTGAGAGGAGAAGGGGATGACAGAGGATGAAATGGTTGGATGGCATCACCGACTTTATTGAAATGAGTTTGAGCAATCTCCGGGAGTTGGTGATGGACAGGGAAGCCTGGCATGCTGTAGTCCACGAGGTTGCAAAGAGTTGGACATGACTGAGCAACTGAACTGATGTTATACACACACACACACCTGCTCATATAGACGCATATACACAAAACCATTGCCGCCTTTTTATATAAACATTTTCAGAGTAAACTAAAAATAGCAATTCCCATACTTTCCGTACGAGTAAAATGCTACAACTGCTTTGCAAAAAAGCACATACCACTGTACCAGGGCCTCTCCAACACCCTTGTCACAGGCCTCAACAGAACACTTGCTGCTTGTCTGATCACCGCTTCCCCTGTCTCGGGGTGAATATGGAGGGACAGAGCTACTCTCTTAGCCTTTAGGAATCACTGCACAGAAGCATGCCATGTGTGTCGTCACACACCTGAGGCACCTAAATGTTTTCTCCATGACAGCAAAATGCCTGAGAATAAGAAGACATTTTAGTTTTAATACCACGATATCAATCAGGTGTTTACATTTATTTATGATTCACTTATGAATTGTGTCTTATTAATTGGGTAGAAATACCTAGAAAAATTGGGAATGTTGAGATAAACAGAATCCCAAATACAAGAAAATGTCTAGAGGCTACTAAAAATTCTGAAAAAAACTGTCAAAGCACTGACATACCACCTGCAAACTGGCAGTAGCAAGTGGAGTCCAGTGAAATCTTGTGTGGTGAACGTCAGGAAGGCAGGAGGGACACAGCTTGGTGGTGAGGGGACCAATAGTAGTTATGGCGACAGAAGATGTAACAACACAGAAATCCTAAGAACAAGAGGGCTTGAAACATTTTCCAGTAAAAACAGGAAGGACCTTGCAATATAGGAAATACTTATACACACACTGCAGGGAGAAAACCCTGCAATTCTCTGCTGTTTGAAGCAGCCCAAAGATGAGTACCCACCCCTCACTTCACCACCCACAAATCCAATATTAAAGAGCCCCAGCATACTATTAAACCAAGTGCAACGTACTTCATCCTTAAATAGGTACATTCTCAATACACAAAGTTTCTAAACAGTGTGGCTCTAAAATGTTTTAACTCCAAATAACAGGGAGCCCAAGTAATAGGTGTTCTCTATTACTACTATTGCTGTTTGCTGAAATGAGATACCATTTCATGTCTACCAGGACGGCTGTTTAAAAATAAAAAAGAAAAGAAAATAGTGTTGACAAGGACGTAGAGAAACTGGAGCCTTCTATCACTGCTGACGGGAATGGAAGATTGTGCGGCTATTGTGGAAAATGGTGGCAGTTCCTCAAAAAGTTAGACACATGACCCAGCAATTCCCATCCTAGTTACATACCAAAGAGAACTGAAAAATTATAAACCTATACAACGCAACAGTTAGCAATAATACAGAATAAGTTCTGATACAGTATGAGCCTTGAAAACACTATGTTAAGTGAAAGAAGTCAGACACAAGAGGCCACATACTGTGTGATTCTCTCTACGCGCAACTTTCAAACTGGGGATAGCCACAGCGTGAGAAAGTGGGCTGATGGCTGCCAGGCGCTGGGAGAAGGGAACTGCGGGCGGTGACTGCCAGTGGGTACAGTTTGTGTTTGTGGAGACGAAAACAGTCTCAAATTAGATAGTAGTGGTGGCTGTACAACTTTTCGAATTTACTAAAAAGCACTAAATGGTACTTAAAAAAAAAATTTTTATTTATTGGACACACTGCATGTGGGATCTTGGCTCCTCAACCAGGGATCGAACCCATGCTCCCTCCATTGGGAGTTCAGAGTCTTAACCACTGGACCACCAGGAAAGTCCCTAAATGGTAAATTTTAAAAGGGGTGAATTTTATGTATGTGAATTCTATCTCAAGAACAAAAGAATTTTAAGCAAACTAAGAGGTTCAGTTAGCAAAGGTTAATGTTTTACTCTCTTTTTACAGATCTATCACTCTAATTACGGATTAATAAACAGCAACGACTCTCAGATACAGAAAAGAGGCTCAGATTGGTGAAAAGGTTTTACCTTTCTCTCCCATATTTTTCTAGTTCTCTATTGACTATATGCTTGGCACGTACTAGGGGTGAACGCTCAAGTGACTGTACAAACCTGACAGGCATGTAAGAGCGCGAAGGGGAGTTACATGCACACAGTTACAGGCACGAAGGTTGGTGCACGTGGGCACCAACCATGCCAGCAGCGCCACCCGTGCCAGGGTATGCCTCTGACCAAATGCAATGGCCAAAACACAGTCCACCTGTCTACAGAGGATGAAGAGTCATTTACTCTATTAACAGGCCAAGAACTGGGAAAACAAAACAATTTTTGGATTGTAATAATTGCTGGAAATAACATCTTTCCATAACATCTTTAAACATCTAGGTCAAACTATACACTGTTCTTGAGAGTAGGGCCTTCTAAAACCAGTCTCACAGCATCAAGGAAACCGCACATAAACACATTTGTGCAATTTCTGCAATAAGTGTTCAGCTCTAATGGCAATCCAAAGACCTCCACTGGACCCTAGGAGGTTGAGAAGTAGCACTTTAAACCAAACACGTTTCTCAAAATGTGGCCCAACATCCACCCCAGTGTTTGGGGAAAAGTGAGATCTTCCTCATGGGATTTAGAGAGTTAAACCTGTCAGCCTTCAGCAATGTCTCAGGTTGCTTAAGGTGGTTTCCCAGCCTGAGAGGACCCAGCACGTGAGTGGGAAGGAGAGGAGCCATCAGCTAAGGCAACACGAAGTCTGCCCTTTCATAACTGTCCACACAGCACTTCCTGTGCGCCGGGCTTAGAGGCCAGCACAGGCAGACGACTGCTGTCCCTTGGCCCCACTGCTCTCCAATCTCTCAAGAGATGCCTTCTTGAACTCGCCATCTCAGGAGTTCTTAACAGCAATTATTCCTGGAAACGAATCTCTCTGGGATACTTTCAAAGAAAAGCTTCAAGTTTGGCGAAAAGCAGAATACTTCAGAGTGCTCATTTTGAACTGAGTATGTTCCTTTGCTATGAGTACTTCAGGAGGGGATGGGAGATTACCCTTTTGTAGAGTTCTGACAACCTACAGAAACTTGCATCGTGGACAGATTTACTGAAATGATCATCTGGTCAAGAGAAGAGTTATTATCTGAGACCTTACTTTTTCGCATAAGTGACTAAAACCTGACTAGGCAAGAATACGCTGCTAATTCCCTAAGATCCCAGGCCCATAGAAGTGTAAACGTATTTTCTCAGGTTTAGCAGCCTTCCTTAAAGAAAATGTGTCAAGCTTTCCCAAACAATCTATTTGGGAACTACTAACGTGGGCACCCACTTTCAGTGGTCAGAATTAAAGTAGAAATCAAATGATATAAGCCCAAAGCAATAGTTAAACCTTATACAGTTTCTGCAGAAATCCTAAGCATTCTGTTGACAATCTGACATAGAATTTCACACAAGTCACTTAGAGAGATGTTCTTTACTTCTGTGAACTGAGTTTAATTCATACGAGTAAGATGGCAAGGCGTTTTTTGGGGGGGCTGTGCCCTGTGGCATCAGGGATCCTAGTTTCCCAACCAGGGATCAAATCCATGCCCCCGGTTTTGGGATGAGGGGTTCCAACCACCGGACTGCCAGGGAAGCCCCCGAAGCCCAATTGTTTACAATTACTGTGGATATTTCTATTCCATTGTTAGCTGTCCAAGCGCCCTGGAAGTGACCCAGTACCTCACCTGTGTGCCTGCTCTTCCTGAAGAGGGCAGATGTCCCTGGAACAGCATTTGGGCTGGGTCCCTCTTTGACCTCCTCTCCTGGTCCCCACCCTCCACACACCCACTAACTTTGGGCTCGGCCCATGAGGCTCTCAGATGGTTGCTGACTGACCTGATATCTCAATCTGTGAGTCACATGACTTTTCTGAAAGGCTTAGAAAGCTTTTAAAAATAGCAATGGGGTACTGGCATCCAGAGATGACAGCCGGGCAATGGTAAACGACCGACACAGGGTGTGTGGGATTCACTTCCCCATCCCCCACTCATGAAGTCTGCTGAAGGGGCACCATTCAGAGCAGGTCTTACAAGCAGGTCAGGGTTCAAACTAGATCCTGTAGGGCCCTGTAGGACGCAGCACCTGGATTCAACACACGCCTCTAATGGCAGCTGATTTGATGCACACACTTTCTTCTACTGAAAGAATTCATGTGAAGATAAGAAAATGGAAATAGGAAAAAAAATTGGAGAGCCTGCTTTTTATGTTGATCTGGCCAACACAATAAAAATAAACCCTGGCTTTTAAACGTAACTGATAAAAGCAATGTAAAACATGAAGTAAGCAAGTAAATAAGTACAGAAAGAAACTTAGGAAAATCATTTTTAGGGTAGAAGCACTGTATCTGCGATACTGCTTTATGGTTTCATATTAAAATGGAGATGGTTACTGTGACGCACAGAAAGTAAGCGTGTGGGTCTGAAGTCGGTGTCTGAAGAAGCTGCCTTTCAGTGCTTCTCCCTACCCTTATTATATCATAAGCTGTTTCTAACACTTATTGTGTGTCAGGCACTTTTCTAAGCACTTGACATCCATTTTCTCATTTATTCTCTACAAAAATCCTATGGGGCAGACACTGTTCTCTCTGCATTTCACAGAGGACAAGGACCAGAGTCAGAGAGCTGAGAATATGGCCGAAGGCAACACGGGTTGAGTGAGTGGCCGAGTGGGGGTCCCAAACCAGGCAGCGGGTCTCGGCGGCCCCCTGCTCTCTCCACTGGTTCTCCCGGAGGATGAAGGAAGGCACCCAACCCCTCCCAGTAGCTCTGTCATCAGTGCTGGGTTTGTCTCTGTCCACTGAGACCATGAGGAACCCTGAACAAACTGCCAGCTCCCTGGGCAGGCTTCCCCTGGGCCAGCTCCTCTCAGAGCACCTTTCCTGAATCAAAGGCCCTGCCCACAAATGTCTGTGTCCCAATTTCCCATTGTGAAATGACTGGCTCCTTATCTAGCCAGAAGTTCCCACCACGAGCAAGGAGAGGATACCCAAGGGGGCAGGGGACCGTGAATCCTGACTTTTTCCAGATGATTCAGAACTGGAACAGGTAGGAAAGAGCACTAGCAAGACAGTGTCTGCGGTGGTATCAGTCAGCCCCCTCTAAGAACTTCCAGTTAGGTTTTCTGGACAGCAGAAGCTTTAACATGGTATCGTGATTTTTTGTACTGTAATTCTGCCTTCACCAATATAAACAAGCAGCCCTATTTTTATGCTAGCTTAAAAGTTTGCAGCTTAGTGCCTCACTGAAATGCCACCTATTAACTCAATTTATGATGTACCCATGAAGCTGTCGAACGAGATCTCGGTATAGTAAAGGCTTGACTATCTGACTACTGATTTCAACCTAGACTTTAAATCAAAGGGTATTCTCAAAGGCTTGACTTCAAGTCTCGCAATAGATTCTAAGAAGGCCAGAATGATTACTCAAAGCAGTCCACTTCAGTTGCTTGCCTGTTTTCTTAATGATTTTCCCGGGCAGTCAGCACTTTCACTGCTGGGGCCCAGGTTCAATCCCTGGTCGGGAAACTAACATCCTGCAAGCCATGCAGCATGGCAAAACAAACACGCACGTGCGCAGAGAAACAAACAGAACAAAACCTAAGACCAAGACATCAACATGGCTGTGCCACTGTAGCCAGCCGCCCACCGGCCACAAATCAGGGTGGCTTCCGTTAAAGATCCTTACCCTGGCAAAAGGGTGCCAGTTTATAACCAGTCAAGGCAATGAAGAGCACACAGGCAACTCAGATAATCCCACACCTATTTTTCAGGTGGTAGATTTAACATGCATGCTTAACACTGGTCAGTATCATGCTGAATATTCTAAGTGTCCTCTGCTTTTATTCCCTGTCCAGCTGGCAAGTGACAGCATTCATTAAGGGGTCTGCGGCAAGCTACAGGAGCAAAAGAGGAACCTTACAAAGCATGTAATAGTCTGATCTAAGAGAATCAAGTTTATTCACTTGAAGAAAAGGAAACCAAGGGTCTGAGCAGTGAGGCAGTCCCAAGCACTTCTGTTTTGTATTTCAGGCAAAAGATGCTATCACTAACTGAAGAGCAGGTACTGCGTCTCAGGAGCTGGTGAAAGAGGGCCCCTGAGGGAGGCAAGCAGCAGCTCCATGAGTCCCCAGCTTTTTCCACTCGTAGCCTCACTGCCTCCTGTTTCCTAAACTGATGGCTCTCAGACCCGAACCTGAGTCAGAGTTCTCTGAACTGCTTGTTATTCAGCCAGAGATGGCTGGCCCTGCCCCTGGAGTTTGACTCAATGCCTATGAGATGGGGCTCGAGATCTTTATTTCCAACACTTTACCAGATGATGCTAAACCATGGCTCCCCTGGGGGCTCAGATGGTAGAGAATCTGCCTACAATGCGGGAGACCTAGGTTCAACCCCTGGGTTGGGAAGATTCCCTGGAGAAGGAAATGGCTACCCACTCCAGTATTCTTGCCTGGTCAATCCCATAGAGGAGCCTGACAAGCTAAAGTCCATGCGGTGGCAAAGAGTAAGACATGACTGAGCAGCGAACAATTTTACTTTTCACTAAACGTTACTTGAAGCAGCACACTTTGAGAACCACGGTCTAAACCATTTTTAATCCATGACTTTGGATGTGGGATCCCACTCTATAACTTCCCAAAGTCCTTAAACTCAAAAAAAAAGGCACCGTGTAAATACTACCAAATCATAGCTTTTGATTTTAGGAAAATGCCAATCTAGCAAAATGGACCTGAGTAGGTTTACACATTAAGGGCTCAAAACCCTCAAAATAGCAAGTGATATAATAAGTCTACTTATAACCATCCAAATTAATAATCACTGAGGCTTAGGAGGAGGCCTGAAAATTCCCAGTGTGACTCTTACATGAGTTCCTGAGACATGCATGGAGGCACAGCAGACACTAACTGAACCCTGAGGAGTAACTATGCACCTGAGTCCCTCGACAACATCAACACCATATTTCAAGTTCCCCACGGAAGACGAAAGCCCTGTTACTCAAAGCATGGTCCGTGGGCCAGCAGAATGGGCCCCACCTGAGAACTGGTTAAAAAGTCTCATTAAAAGAGTTGGTTAAAGAGAGGCAGAAACATCACTAAATGCTTTATTTATTCCAACAGTTTGGGCCCAATAAGTAGATAGGGAGGAGGATGGCTCAAATATCATTCCAGGAGTAGAATCAACAGACCATTTACTATAGTGCTAGGAACACAGAACTGTTTTAAACTTCCTTCAAAAGAAAAAAGGCTGAGTTTGCCTCAAACGCTACATAAAATTACCAGAGTATTGATACACATGTATATGAAAGCACTAACCTAATACCCCAACACTACCCAATCGTGACCCTAAAATTGTGTGTGTGTGTGCTCGCTCAGTCCTGTCCAACTCTGCAGCCCCATGGACCGCAAAGCCTGCCAGTCTCCTCTGCCCAGGGAATTTTCCAGGCAAGAATACTGGAGTGGGTGCCGTTTCCTACTCCAGGGATCGAACACGTGTCTCTTGTGTCTTCTGGAATGGCAGGCAGATGCTTTACCACCAGCGCCACCTGGAAGCCCCTATAATTGTCATTAACTAAGAACTCTTAAATGAGCCGGAAAGTACAACTATTTCTAAGTAACCTGCGTAGAGACCGTTGAATCTAAACAATCATTAACCGAAAAAATTTCTTTAAGGCACATTTATTTAACTGAGGCACAATTCTGAGGCTAGACTGTCAAATACAGGCAATACTGAGCTTCTTATTCTTTACTGTAGACACTCACAAGTTCTACACTGAGAGATTAATAATATCTTAATATTACTATAATAATATCTTCCTAAAAATAACATTCATAAAGATGGATATACATTTTAAAAATGAAATATACACCTTACCCTCTAATCAAGGTGTGAAAATAATTCAACAGCTTCTATACCTGGATTCTACAACATAATGTACCAGTCAGAACTTTTTCTCAAAAAGAACTGGGAGACCTGAATTCACATGAGTTTATAAAAGCACTTTCCTTTCTTTTAATAAGCCTTTCTCCATTCAGATTTCACTTGTCAACATTTTAGGTAATGAATTTAAGTTGTGAAATATTACTCAAGCACTCTCAGGTTTGAGACAAACTATATTTGGGAAAACCAAACCTGAATGAAGTCACGTGCTTTCTATTGCTGCATATTCTGTTATGCCAAAACAGATTGGGTTAAGATAGAAACTGACCAAAAACCTTTTACAAGTGAAAACACTCTTGTCCTCAAGACTTTTTTTTTTAATGCTAAAAAAGAATGTTACTCCAATAACATTGGGCATTTTATCAAGTAATTAAAGTACCCAGTGTTATTGAAGTAATATTCATTTTTAGAGAGTTAAAATTAGCTAGTTAAAAGCAGCAGCATCAGTGCACACAGAAGGCCCGAGTTTAAAACACGAACCAGTCAGCATCCTGGGAAGCCTGGGACAACAACCACATTAGAGTCCTTGATTGGGCTCATACAAGGGAAGTAACAGACACAAGGCCCAACTGGGGCATAACTCTTCCCACCAGCAGTCCCAAGCACATTTAATGTACTACAGCCCAAAACATTTCAAGGTATCAGGAAAGAATTCAATGCTCTCATCAACTGCTTCAGAAATGGTCAGTAGCCCACAAGACAGTGAAGCAATAGCTTCAATAAACACATGACCTTGAGGTGATTCCTCCCCCGACAACCTCAGGAAAAGCAGGTATCTAAAGGAGCTGAAATCACCACAAGTCTTCAGCTAAGGGAAATATGATTAAAGTCTTACTTTCTTGAGTCCATATCCGTTTTATAACAGCATGTAAAAAGAATTTAAAAATCTGGTTACCCCAGGCAAGCATACCAAAGTACTCCTGTGAGTTCAGCTCTCAAGGAAACATCAGCACAGAGGACACTGATGTCTGTGAGGCATCCCAGAGCTGGAATCCTTCCTCTACGGCCTGTAAGTCAGCCGCACAGCTGTTACACAAAGTGTGCGCCAACACATTAGTTGTTGTTGTTTAGTTGCTAAGTCCTGTCCGACTCCTTGTGACCCCATGGATGGTAGCTGGCCAGGCTCCTCTGTCCATGGGATTATCCAGGCAAGATTACTGGAGTGGGTTGCCATTTCCTTCTCCAGGGGATCTTTCCCACTCAGGGATCGAAACCTGGTCTCCTGCGTTGGCAGGCAGATTCTGTACCACTGAGTCACCAGGGAAGTGCCAACATATTCCGATCCACAAATTCACACAGGGAGGATCTGGGCAGTCTTCAGTGGAAGCCTGCTGCTGCTGCTAGGTCACTTCAGTCGTGTCCGACTCTGTGCAACCCCAGAGACAGCAGCCCACCAGGCTCCCCTGTCCCTGGGATTCTCCAGGCAAGAACACTGGAGTGGGTTGCCATTTCCTTCTCCAATGCATGAAAGTGAAAAGTGAAAGGGAAGTCGCTCAGTCGTGTCTGACCCTCAGAGACCCCATGGACTGCAGCCTTCCAGGCTCCTTCGTCCATGGGATTTTCCAGGCAAGAGTACTGGAGTGGGGTGCCATTGCCTTCTTCTCAGTGGAAGCCTACTTAGGGGCAAATTTTAAAGTCTGGGTGTTTGTACTTTCAGAAAAAAAGTTCAAAGCAATGTTTTACTAAGTCTAGTTAATATTTAGTCCACATAGTCAGAATGAGACTACCTCTTTAAACGATACTAATGAAGTTTCTGCACAATGTTACCAATCTCCTCACCTATAAAGAAACACTATTTCATTAGTAACAAAGCCTACTTTTGTATAGCGATGGGGGGATCTGGAAGCAGGTTGCTTCTTCAGGTCGAGAAAAGCATCTCCATTTTCTGTTCCACCCACACTTCTATCCATGGCTCCTTGGTTGACAGTTTTTTGCACCTGGAAGAAATCAGCACAAAACTGTCACCGAGAACAGTAAATTTTTAAGAGTCCTCACTGTTTAAGAAACTGAAATTATCTAGGACTCCCTTTAAAAAACCCTTTCTATAAACCAGAACCCACTGGAAACAAAACCACTGGTACTTGGATATCTCTTATCGTAAAGAGCTCTAAGCATCAACAGGCTAAGGAAAGCAGAAGCGGAACGTGCCCAGATCAGGGGACAGCCTTCAAGCAGCTTTAACACAAAAAGAAACCGAGACTGGTCGCTGCCACTCGTGAGGGCCGTCCGGCGGCAGTGGGGAAGTTTCCCGAAGTGGGGGCAGGTAGGAGACGGGCTGGGATCGGGGAAGCGGGGCGGTGGGAAAGTGCCTGTCACTTGCCAATGGACGGCGCCAGCTGCCCCTTGTTACCGGAGGCAGGGGACTGGGGACGGGGCCACAGCTCCCCTCGCCCGGCCCGCCGCACCTGTGGACATGTCAGGGGCGCCCGTGCCAAGGAAGGGGCGAGCGCCGGCTTCAGATCCAAAGGGGCCGCGACCCCAACCCCCGGCCTCTCGCGCAGGCCCCGGCCCAGCAGCCGCCTGCGGAGGAAGGGCGGGGACGGTACTCACTGAGGGGAGGCGGGCCAGAGGGGGCGGGAGGGCCGAGTCCCCCAGCCCCGGCGCTCCGAGCTGGAGCCGGCGCAGGCCCGCCGCCGCCCGCCCGCCGCCCGCCGGCCTCCGGCCCCTGCCCGTCCCCCGCGCGCGCGCCGGCGCCCGCGCTCACGCCCGCGCCCCCGGGGCTCAGCGCGCCCGCGCCCCTTCTCTGCCCGCGGGCCCAGGCGCGCGGGGCCCCGGGCCCCGCCGCTGCCGCGCGGCCCTTACTGGCTGCCTCGGCCGCCGCTCCCCGCGCCGCCGCCCGCGCCGGCTGTCCCCCTGCAGCCGCCGTAACCGCGGCCCAGCCCCCGCCGCTGCCCCCGGCCCCTCCCGCTTAATAGCGCCCTCCGCGCACCCGGGCCCCAGCGCCGCCTTCGCCGCCGCGCGCCCGGATGTGAGGTGGCCGCGGCGGCGCCGGCCGGAAGAGGGGAGGCCGGCGGCGCGCTGCCGGGGCGCCGGGCCCTGCGTGCGCCCGGCGGCGGGGAGGCGGAGGCCGGGAGGCGATGGCGGCGGCGGGTGGAGAGCGGGCCGGGGGCCGGGAGAGCCCTCCCGGCTGCGCGCAGGCAGTCGTCGCGGGCAGCCCGGCGGAGGACGCCGCGTTCCCACGCGCGCTTCGGGGCGGGGCGGCCGGGGCGGGCGGAGCTTGGAGCCCACCGTCACCGCCCGGCGGCCGGCCGAGGAAGGCAGCCGGGGCCGGCAAGTGGGGCGGGGGCCGCAAGCTGGGGACGCGGCGGCTGCTGCGTTTGCACGATCCGTTCTCGGCGGAGAACCCTGAGGCTTCGGGAGCGGGATTCTGTGTTAGGCGAACCTGGGAGCTTGGAGCCTTCCGGGGTGTGTTCGAACCTCGACTTTTTTTTTTTTTTTAACTTGGTGGTGTGATGTTGGGCGAAGCTCTGACTGAGTTCCGCTCTTCTTACTGAAATGATCTATGTGTATGAGGAATAAGCGAGATTACGCGTTGCTGTGTTAATAAAACTGCCACGGTTGCTTTTGAATGAGCTACGGGCGACTGACACATTCATTGAAATGTTCTTTCCCGCCCCGTAACCTGAATCTTTCCTTAGTCTGCACGGGAAGGGGAAGTGCAAGTGCTTTTGGCTGAAAATGAGATTGCAGATGTCAAGCGCTTAGTACGTAGTGCTGGGACCGGCAGACAAGGGCCACAAAGAGGCAAAAATATCAATATGATTCCCCTCCTCTGTGAGCAATGAGAGTAACTGCCGTGCTGGGAGGAAAGGTTTAACGGGGATCTCTTGTGAGCCTGGTCTGCAGGAATTTCACGAGCCCGTTTCTGCCTCGTGGGACCATGAAATGATACGTGGCTGTGGAGGGAAACGTCATTTTTCTCGTGGAAGGATAGCGAAATCTACATATCTTTCAATGAGCCTGCTTTCTTTAAGCTTCACTTGTGAAATCAGCCCATTGGGCAGTGAGTGAGCTCTTGAGTTCCCGTCCTGAGTCTTGGCAGCAGAGAAAACAATTATGAAAACTTTTTATTTTTGTCTGTTATATTGGGTAAAATGTGTTTTTTACAAAGTCTTCTATCCGCAAGCCACTATGGAGAAGTGGAGGCCTGTTTTTTTTTTTTTGAAGCTCTTAAATCCTGGCCCTGACAGTGTGAAACCCTAGTTACTTCACCTTTGGAACCTGTTTACTCATCTATCAAAAAGAAACAGCAGTACCTACTTTTCAGGCTTTTAGTGGGAATTAGAGATGACATTAAAAACACTTCTGGTTATCTTTTGCTGTTTAACAAACAGTCCCAGAATTCAGTGGCTTAAATCAACATTTACTTTACACCAAATCTGCAGTTTGGGGTGGTTCTAGCTGGGACAGCTGGTCTCTGCTCCCTTCGGCTTCAGCTGTAAGGTTGGGCACTAGGAACATCAAATGGCTCACTAACGTGGTTGATGGTTGCTGGTGGCTGTCAGCTGGAACCAATGAAGCTATTGGCTGGAACACTTAACACCTGGTCTCTTGCGTGGCCTGAGCTCCCTCACACTGGTGGCTAGATTCCCAGCGCGTGTGTCCAGGTAGAAGAGGGCCAGACAGTCGTAAACTGTCTAGCCTAGCTTCCAAGTCACTCACTGTCTGTTCTGCCACATGCCAGTCTTTTTTTTTTTTTTTTAAGATTTTTTTGATGTGGACCAT
The DNA here is from genome assembly GCF_023091745.1 of Budorcas taxicolor. Lineage (NCBI taxonomy): Eukaryota > Metazoa > Chordata > Mammalia > Artiodactyla > Bovidae > Budorcas > Budorcas taxicolor. The sequence goes on from NC_068926.1 coordinate 70,143,654, forward strand.
TTTTAAAGGTTTCATTGAATTTGTTACAGTATTGCTTCTCTTTTATATATATATATATATTTTTTTTAGCCAAGAGGCATGTGAGATCTTAGCTCCACAATCAGGGATTGAACCAGTAACCTCTGCATTGGAAGGCAAAGTAGAAACCACTGGACAACCAGAAACATCCCCACATCCCACATCTAGTCCTTCGATAGGAGTCACTAAGCCAGGCCTGTATTTAAGGGAAGAGGATTTAGACTGCTAAGCTGCTTCAGTCGTGTCCGACTCTGTGCGACCCCATAGATGGCAGCCCACCAGGCTCCGCCGTCCCTGGCATTCTCCAGGCAAGAACACTGGCGTGGGTTGCCATTTCCTTCTCCAATGCATGAAAGTGAAAAGTGAAAGTGAAGTCACTGAATCGCATCCAACTCTCAGCGACCCCATGGACTGCACCCTACCAGGCTCCTCCGTCCATGGAATTTTCCAGGCAAGAGTACTGGAGTGGGGTGCCATTGCCTTCTCCGAGGATTTAGACTACACCTTCAGATAGGACACTTTCATATAGGAAGAGTGTCACAGACTTTGCAGGCACATTTTAAATTACAAGTCATATATGAAATGTGCTCCAGGCATGGTAGCTATTATGATAGAGGCCTGGTCCTCTGATCTATCCTAGTGAGAATGTACTCTTCCCCCGGGCTCTTCTTTAATGTACTGTAGAATCTTGTTCAATTTACTTTTTACCTCTCAGAGCCTTAATTATCCTTACTAAAGGAGACAATTATTACCTAGGAATAAAGGCAATCATTTACTAAAGGAGAGCCATCTGTGAGCTCCTTTCACCTGTCATGTAAAGCTGCTGCTGCTGCTTCTAAGTCGCTTCAGTCGTGTCCGATTCTGTGCGACCCCACGGATGGCAGCCCACCAGGCTCCGCCATCCCTGGGATTCTCCAGGCAAGAACACTGGAGTGGGTTGCCGTTTCCTTCTCCAATGCATGAAAGTGAAAAGTGAAAGTGAAGTCGGTCAGTCGTGACCGACTAGTAGCAACCCCATGGACTGCAGCCTACCAAGCTCCTCCATCCATGAGATTTTCTAGGCAAGAGTATTGGAGTGGCTTGCCATTGCCTTCTCCGCATGTAAAGCTAGATGCTTGCAAATCTTTGTTTCATTGTAGCTTTTGAATGTTATTCTCTTTGGCAGGAATGATAATTTGTAACTCCAAATGCCTCCTTTGCAACTAAAATGAATTTTCAAGTATCAGTATGGGAAATCCCTTTGAGAGAGTAAGAAAGAGATAAGTGATTTATCCTACTTATAGATTATTTGTAAAATCTTGGTTTAGGTTCAAATTCTTGTTTCACAGTTTGGCATCAGGGGACTCCCAAGTTTCAGTCCGTTGGGGAAATGAGCAGTTCAAGAACAGCAGAGAAGCAAATGGAAATTAGAAACCTAGAAATTTTGAGAGCAGCCTCAACTCATAAAGTTGAGATTACATCTCCACTGCTCTCCACCTTTCTAAATGGGCTTTTCCCTAATCAGCTTTTCTGTCTCCAAGGGTACTCCCTAGTTCCAAGAAAATAGAATTTGAAGTTTCACAGCTGTGGCATCACGTACTCAAGGATTCAGTTCAGTTGCTCAGTCATGTCCGACTCTTTGCGACCCCATGGACTGCAGCACGCCAGGCCTCCCTGTCCATCAGCAACTCCTGGATCCTACTCAAACTCATGTCCATTGAGTCGGTGATGCCATCCAACCATCTCATCCTCTGTCGTCCCCTTCTCCTCTCGCCTTCAATCTTTTCCAGCATCAGGGTCTTTTCAAATGATGAGTCAGCTCTCTGCATCAGGTGGCCAAAATATTGGAGTTTCAGCTTCAACATCAGTCCTTCCAATGAACATTCAGGACTGATTTCCTTTAGAATGGACTGGTTGGATTTCCTTGCAGTCCAAGGGACTCTCAAGAGTCTTCTCCTACACCAGAGTTCAAAAGCATCAATTCTTCGGCGCTCAGCTTTATAGTCCAACTCTCACATCCATACATGCCTATTGGAAAAACCATAGCTTTGACTAGACGGACCTTTGTGGGCAAAGCAATGTCTCTGCTTTTTAATATGCTGTCTAGGTTGGTCATAGCTTTTCTTCCAAGGAGTAAATGTCTTTTTATTTCATGGCTGCAGTCACCATCTGCAGTGATTTTGTAGTACTCAAGGACTACAAAGGCATTATTAAGGGACTTCTGGAAGACCACACAGCAAGTTATTTGCAGAGCCTAAACCCTTCCCGGAGAAGGCAGTGGCACCCCACTCCAGTACTGTCGCCTGGAAAATCCCATGGACAGAGGAGCCTGGTAGGCTGCAGTCCATGGGGTCGAGAAGATTTGAAGAGTCGGACATGACTGAGCGACTTCACTTTCACTTTTGACTTTCACGCATTGGAGAAGGAAATGGCAACCCACTCCAGTGTTCTTGCCTGGAGAATCCCAGGGACAGGGGAGCCTGGTGGGCTGCCGCCCATTGGGTCGCGCAGAATCGGACACGACTGAAGCGACTTAGCAGCAGCAGCAGCAGCAGCAAACCCTTCCTGGCACCTTACATCTTTGACTTTATAATATGCAAAGTACTTAAAAGAGTCTGACACCAAGTGCTGCTGCACTAGCTCTCGTTATTCTGATTAATCTTTCCCCAGAGGACTGATTATTTTATCATAATTCAAATAGAAATGGCTTTAATTCCTTCATAAATCAGTCAAAACCAACGGTGGTAAATGCACATGACAAACTATTAGTAAATCATTTAAAAAGCATACTTACTGATTTATCTTCCTGGATAGTTGTAATTTGTATAAACATTATTTACATAAATATTAATACTTATAAAAGTAGCTTTACAGTAAGTAAATACTAGTTACCGTGTTAATTAAGATTTTTGAAAGTCACTAAATTATTTTTAAAAGTGCTTGGCCACATCAGATAAAAAGATTGTCCCATGTCCCGCTAAAATGGACCTTCTCCTTTTAAACACTTTTAATTACAAAAACTGACATAAGTAGAAAATAGAGCAAAAATGCAAATTACCTGTGATTCTAATCCCAAAGCACTCAACTTATTTTCCTCATGTTTTAAACGTAAAATGTCTCAAGCATCTATATTCATAATGCTAGCCTTTGTTTTTCGCTCTACACCAGAAATCTCAGGTGCTTTAAATGTTTTACAAAACACAGGATACAAAAATGCCCTACCTTAATGACCTATAATGAAAAAGAATCTGAAAATACATACCTGAATCATTTCGCTGTACACCTGACACTATTAACACTGTAATAAAACTATAAATAAATAAATATAAAAAATATATAAAAAATATAAAAAAATATATAATAAAACTGTAAATAAACTATTCTTCAGTTAAAAAATAATGCCCTACCTAATGTCTCCCATCCCCACGTTAAAAAGATGATGAGTGGGCCTGAATTTTAAAATTAACGGCTGTTCACGCGATACTAATAATTAATGCTTGTCAGTTACGTTTTAAAAGTAATGGTTAGGAGACGATATCAACCTGGGATAATCTCAATTCCCCGGCTGGGCAACCACGTGCCCTCACCCACACCGTCCTCGATGACAATCTGCCCACTGCACGCACGCGCGCGCGTCGGTACCGGCTCGCCGGGAACCGCGGAGAGCCCGGAGCGGCCCATTGCGCGCGAGGCCGGAGGTGGCTGAAGGACGACTTGGGTCCCGCGCCCCCGGCCTCCACGCAGGCGCCTCGCTCGTCTCTAGCGGCTGCCCCGCGAAGTGTAACTCGGGACTGCACTCACAACAGGTTCAAACCAACATCGATATCGTAAAGCAAATGAAACAGCTCCCGCCGCTCCTGTCCAAAAGCGGTAGGAAGCTGAGCTCTGAGAGAAGAAGCGAGCAAGCCACAGAGGCACCGAGGCCTCCGTGGGGCCGCCCGCGGCAGGCGCGTCTCCCCACGCACCTCGCCGCTAACTCGCCTTTCGGACGCAGGGAGGCGGCGCTGGCGGGTGGGGGTGGGCTCGTCCCCTGCGCACTGAGGCTGCGCCAGCTCCGGGTCCCGGGCGGGGCGTCCCTCACGCACGCCGCGTTGCCGTGGAGACGGGGGGCGGGGCCGGCGCGAGATTTGCGCCCTGAGGCGCGGGAAGCGCGGGGGTGGCGCGCGCGGGCTGCGTCGGCCTGAGAGCTTGGGCCCGCGTCTCCCGAGACCTGTCTGAGGCGGGAGGGCTCGGCCTTTGCGGCCGGAGCCCAGAGGCGAGCGCACGTCCCTCCGAGCCCGGTCGGTGACTACTCTGTGGGCGCGTCCGCTTCCTCCTCCTCTGAAAGTGCAGGTCATGCTGCCTCCCCGCAGGGCCGAAGTGGGAGAGGGGAGGCGAGTGGAAGGGCGCGCAGGACGGCGCCCGGGCTCGGCGCTTCTCGCCCCGCGTCCTCCCCGCGCGTCAGGTGAACTCGGGCGGGTGCGTGTGCCGCGTCCGTGCGGGGCTCATTGGCGCGCGCGAATTCGAATTCCCTGCTGCGTGGCCGAGCGAGCAGGGAGGGTTTGCAGAACTTAGGGGCCCCACCAGAGCCCCGAGGGCCAACTGGGCGAACACCCGCAGGTGGGAGATTAGTGCTTGCTTTTTATTTTTTTTAAGTTAAAATTAATTTACTTATTTATTTTAGTTTGCACTGAGTCTTCGTTGCAGCGCTCGAGCTTTCTCTGGTTGCCTGGTGGCATGTGGTATCTTAGTTCCCTGACCAGGGATGGAACGCAGGCCCTCTGCATTGGGATGCCGATTCTTAACCACTGGACCACCAGGGAAGCCTCGTGGTGCTGTTTTTATTTGATGGGAGGCAGTTCAGGTTTATTGTTAACCTCTGGATTATAGTAAATATATATTGAGCGAATGGTGTTAGGTCCCTGCGTACCAGCCCCAGCTGTACCACTTGGTGATGGTGTGGGCCGTTCATCTATAAAATGAAGATGGTTACCAGCTATTGAGGTGGTTGTGCTAAAGCAACTAGTTAATGAAAAGTGCTCAGTATTGATACTGTACCTGACACAGAGTACCCGCTCCATGAATGCTATTTTGACTCTAATCTAGACTTTCTAGGTGGCATGGTACCCACCTAAGTGCCATAGAAGCATAAGGCTTGGAGGTGTCATGGAAGGCTTCCTGGAAGAAGTAGTTGAAATTTATTGTGCAACTTGGCATATAAATTTAGGTATTTCCTTGCTTTTCTTTAGCAAGATCGCTCATTTTTCAGTTATTGTTAGAAGCTGCAGAATACTGTAGAAACTTCTTTAAGTTACTCTTAGATTTGCATTTTTCAAATTAACATGTGTATTAAAAAATTAGTATTGGAACTTTCCTGACAGTCCAGTGGTTTAAATTCTGAGTTTCCAATTTCGGAGGTGCAGGTTCCATCCTCCCTGGTCCAGGAGCTAAGATCCCATGTGCCGCCTGGCAGAGCCAAAAGAAAATTAATATTGAAAGCTTATATTAGAAAATGGTCTCCAGGCTACAGTTCCAGTTTCCATTCTTCTGTTCATCCTGATGTTACTTGTAAATTGGAAGTAAATAACCTTATAGGTGATATTTTTTGATTTGTTAAATTTACACCTTATGTCAACCATTATTCATGGGAAGTAAGTACTTGGCTCAGTTTTTCTTTCCTCATCCCATCAGCGTGGTTATGTGGTAATTTGTTGTTAATAGTGTTTACGTAAAATAACAGATATTCACTGTTGAACCAAATGTGTGTGCCCATGCACACCCTCAGTTGTTCAGTTGTATCTGACTCTTTGCAACTCCGTAGACTGTAGCTTGACAGGCTCCTCTGTCTGTGGAATTTTCCAGGCCAGAATACTGGAGTGAGCTGCCATTTCCTTCTCCAGGGGATCTTCCCAACCTACGGATGCAACCCAAGTCTCCTGCGTTGGCAGGCGGATTCTTTACCACTGGGCCATCTGGGAAGGCGCATGCTGAACCAAGTAGACTATTGAAACTCTTCGTCTCTTGTATATCCCATCATTTTTTCTGAGAATTAATGCTTGTCTTATTTTCTAATTTTCCTAGTATTCCACGCACAGCTCACTAATTTTTGATTCATGAAGAATCTGCTTACTGAAAAGTGCATCAAGCCACTGGTTGAATTTTCAGCAAAAAAAGATTAAGCAGAGAATGGAGAGGAAGGTTGACTCCAGGTGAGTGATGAGACTTGACAAAAAAGATAACTGAAATTATGGCTTATTTAAAAGCTTGTAAATATTTTTTGTGTGAAAATAATAAATTCTTAAAATGTAGTTTTTTCCTAAAATCAGGAGTAGTGAGTAACAGTTTTTTGTTGATATTTTGGGTTTCTCATCTAGGGTATAGAGTATAATGCACGTTTTATACTTTATGTTACAGTCAGAATCCATTTTGGGTGTGTGGAGATATCCATCATTAAAATTCTTGCTTTGAGCAGAGATAAGGATGCTATTCCTGAGAAGTTACATTGAGGCTTCCTTTCTCCTCCTGCTCTGGATTGTGGCTGCTTTCAGCCTGCACTAAGGTTCTTTTGATTGCAAATAAGAGACTTCAGTTCTGGCTAGCCAAGGAAGAAGGAGGGAATTTACAAGAAAGAGACTACAATTTACTCACAAAGCTCAGATTCACAGTGGTGACTTGCACCTGGCCCTTCATGAGTATCCGGCGTCTTAAGACAGAGGGATTGGTTCAGGGCTGGGCATGTGACTGCATGGGGCCAATCAGAGCTTTTCCTCTAAAGCTGGAACAGGGTTTGAAGAGTGAGACCCACCTGGTGCTGAGGTTATAGTGGCAGCTGCTGCAGTCTGCACGCTGCAAAGGCTGGGACCCTGTACACAGGTCAGCACACTGAGAGGAGCAGGAAGAGTTGGTAATTTGAGCTGCCAGTTCTAGTCTTAAGGCTCATGTTTAGACTTTGGAAGTACGCGAGCTAGGGAATTACCTCTTTGTGCTGGCTATCTTCAGTATAAACCCTCCACTTGTGTATCCAGGGCTTTCCATTGAATTTGACCAGTGAGGTCCTGGTAGAAGATAGTGAGGAGAGAGAGAGGAAAGTGAGGCCAGACTGTTTATCCCCTTGGCTCCCTCCCTGCAAGATGCCTTTTGGCTTCAGTCTTTCCCAGCATCATAGTCTTTACCAGTGAGTTGGCTCTTCGCATGAGGTGGCCAAACTATTGGAACTTCAGCATCAATTCTTCCAATGAATATTCAGGGTTGATTTCCTTTAAGATTGATTGATTTCCTTGCAGTACAAGGGATTCTTAAGAGTCTTCTCCAGCACCACAATTCAAAAGCATCAATTCGTTGGCACTCAGCCTTCCTTATGGTCCAGGACTCACATCCGTACATGACTGCTGGAGAAACCATAGCTTTGACTATACAGACCTTGGTCGCAAAGTGATGTCTCTGCTTTTTAATACACTGTCTGGGCTCATCATAGCTTTCCTTCCAAGGAGCAAACATACAGAAGGTTTTGTTTATTTATTTGGCTATGCTGGGTCTTAGTTACAGCATGTAGGATCCAAGTCCCTGACCAGGGATTGAACTCGGGCCCCCTGCATTGGTAGCATGGAGTCTTAGCCACTGAACCACCAGGGAAATCCCCATACAGAAGTTTCTTTCTTTCTTTCTTTTTTTTTTTTTAAATAGAATCTACTAGGTCTTGGGCAAGGTGGAAGCCAGCATAGCTGGAGAGACCTATTCAGCAGCGTTTGGTCCCTTCCTCCTGAGCAGTGCCATCTTTGTGCTTCAGCCCCCATCTCCTGTACAGACTGTGTCTCAGCTCAAAATTCAGTTCTAGGAGAATGAATCTGGTTGGTCCAATGTAAGTCAAATTTCTCCCCCTGCTCTAATCAAGTTTTTCTTGGAGCATGGTCATGGAGCTCCCAGCACAGCTGCTGAGGTCCTACCCCTGCTGATCCCACAGCTTTTGAGGGATCCATCCTCAAAAGCTGAATCCATGCCCTGACAGTGTTTACCAGTGATCCGTAGAGTGCTTGTCAGGCCTGCCTTACTTTAGCTTCTAAAACAAAGTAACCATGGCCTTAAATTGAAGCTCTGCTTCCTCAAATACTCTGCAGCTTTAGGATGGGAAGCTTCGATAGGAGGATGGATTCCCTAGGTATTCTGCGGTAAAGCAGTCTTGAGATCCACCGTGTGAGTCCTGCAGGACTCCTTGAAGTCTCCTTGAACTTCTGCCCTGCTCGTACCTAGTATTCACACCTGCTCTTTCCAGTTCCCAGCTCCCGCCTAGTTTCTACTCATACTTCCAGGCTCAGGTCCAGTATCATCTCTAGGAAGCCCCTTACCACCCCGTCCCCCGTCCCCACCCCAGTGTGGATTAGGCACCCAGTGGGGATGTTCCCATAACACACTCAGTTTTCCGTTTTCACGGCGTTCAGTGATTGGTGTTCTCATTGTCTTCTTGACACACCATAAACTCTTGAGAAACTCTTATCTTTATATACTTACTGCCTCACCAGCAATGAGTGTCCAGTAAACTTTCTCTGAGTGAATAAAAAGTGCGTGTGTATGTATGTGAATATCCACGTATAGCATACACAGATATACATCTCTTCAGTATCTGAAGCCTTTGTGGATCTCTCGTTGCTGTTACCTTACGCGGAGTCGGGCTTTGTGTGCTGGACACGGCACACTACAGGACGGTCTCCAGGTTTATGAAGGTGCCTTCCTTTCTAAAGGATTCGCATTTCCCTTTGTTATTCTCCTTGGTACATTACTATTCCACAGTCACCTTAAACCAGTTGTAAGGCTTATGATTCCCTGACCCTCTTAGAACCCAGAGTGTACATTCTCACAAGGCTGTAGAACTTCTGATTCACCCACACCCTCAATTTGAGAATGATCCCTGAGTCTTTTGGAGATGGGCTTGTGCTTACTAAACTGATGTACCTGTCAGCATGCCAGTTACTTCCGTTCATTTCAGTGCACCAAGTACCAGTTAATTTGTTTACAATGAGAAATAACTAGGGAAACCAGCAGTATATGCCTACCTGCTGCAGGAAGCCATATTATATTCCGAAGTTTTCTTAGGAAGTTTGAAATCACAGTGTGGGAACATAGTTGATAACCTCACCTCCAGGATGAGTGTGTCAGCCCTCCCTACTTAGAACTTTCCAGTGATTCTTGTTGCCTTTGGGCTCCAGTCCATTCTCCTTTGCTTTGCCTTCAAGGCGTCTCCACCGTCCGTTTTCTAGCCTCATTTCTCACCACTCTGTGCCTCATACTCTGCAGTATCCAGCTCTGAGTTTGGGTCAGGTTCAGGAAATCCCGAGTTGTTGTTATTGTTTAGTTGCTGAGTCATGTCCAGCTCTTTGCGACCCCATGGATTGTTGCCCACCAGGTTTCTCTGTCCATGGGATTCTCCAGGGAAGAATGCTGGATCAGGTTGCCATTTCCTTCTCCAGGAGATCTTCCTGACCCAGGGATTGAACCTATGTCTCCTGCATTGGCAGCTTGATTCTTGACCCTGAGCCACCTGGGAAGCCTGAAATCCAAAGTAACGGATGCTAAACAAGATAGAAGTGATTTTCCTTTCACACACAGGAAGTCTGGAGGCAGGTGGTTATGATGGTTATGTCCAGTGAGGTTCTTATGGACCCAGGACCTCGCCCCTGTCCACACCGCCATCTCTGAGAGGTGGTCCTCATCCTCCCGGTTCAAGTGCGCAGCCATTCCAGGCAGCATGTAGGAGGGAGATTTGAAGACAGAGTGTGCATTGGCTAGCTCTTAAGGGAGATCGTAGGGACCTGCCACCTGATGAGCCCCTATACATCCTCTTAGAACATAATTTTAGAAGGTAGGAGTAGGGGAGCCTCAGAAATGTAGTCCTTACTCTGGGCAGCCATGTGTGCAGCCAAGTAGAGGATAAATACTGGGTGCGTGTCAGTGTCCTATGCTTGCTGTAAGCTGTTGATATTCTTGTTTTCTCATTGTAAGACATGAGAAACACACTGAATACATATTTGTCTTTGTAGCATATTGAAAAACTGAGAAATTACTTTGCTGACGAAGGCCCGTATTGCTGGAGACGGAATGAAACACCAACACTGCAGAGTGGTTTAAATCTTTATATTTTAACACTTGCTTCTTACAGCTACTTTATTTTATATCCCTAGCACAACAAGCTACAGGGCAAGCTGCCAAGCACTATGATTCAGAGACTATACAGTGCGCAGGCGCAGGGCGAGATAACCTTTACCTTGACTTATTTACTGCAGCGAAGACTATGTTTTGGGGAACTTCCTTATCAACTTAGAATCCGTTTTGTCCCAGGGTCTATTCCTTTTGAGGAATCAGAGAAACATCCTTGTGTGCAAGAAATGTTCTTTTCCCACGGGAACAAACAGGATTCTTAGCTGAACATCTCGTTTGCAAGAATGTTCAGCCCTGGTTGAGAGTCTCGTTTGCAAGCACTTCTCAACCTTCCTTAAACCTAGTTCCCTACACTGGGCAGAACATCTCGTTTGCAAGAATGTTCAGCCCTGGTTGAGAGTCTCGTTTGCAAGCACTTCTCAACCTTCTTTATACCTTGTTCCCTACATCTCCCCCTTTCTTTTCTTGTAGATGTTGAATAAGCGCTTGAATACGCAAAGCTTCTTCTTTTAATTGTTTCCCTTTTCGCCAGCGCCGGTAGACTATAAAAGCAATAAAACATAAAGCAACAATTAACAAAGTATTCACAAAGGATGTTGTTAACAATGTAGATACATGCCCTAAAGGATTAAGGTTATCTAATCCTTCTTGAAGACTCTTCAGTATATCAGAACCAAGAATATTAGGCAGCGTCTTACTAAAAGTTGACAATATAGTTTGTTCCAATTCCATAATTTCAGCAGTTAAATTCTGGTGTCCCACTAAAGACCTTTTCACCTTTTCCCAACCCTCACTCATATTAAAGGGAACAGGGGTTACACATAGGTGAGATGAGTTTCAATCACATTTTAACACACTCTTTGTAGCTAACACAGTCACTTGATCTCCTAACCAGGAAACAGTATGTTGTAAATTCAATACATCAGTAGCCAATTGAGAGTCCAAATCATGCTGTTGTTGCCACAATAAATGAGCATCTTTATGCCATTCCCTGACAAAATCAGCAGTCTGTATGCCTTGATGCAAAGCAAGACCTGCTACAGTTGCTGTTGCTGTTACTGAAGCCACGGCGAGAATTGATGCGATGACAATGCCAAGCATTCTTCGAGATCGATGGAGAAGTTTGTACAGCATTCACAAGATGAGTGACAGCAAAAGAGTCCGACCAAGGTCGAGTAAGATTAGCAGGCAACCAAAGTTCAGTCCGTGCTTTCACAGTGACCAAAGAATAATTACTGGAATGGACCATCTTGTTTTCAACATTTTCCCACCAGGAACGATTTATACATTGAGTCAAGTTACAATCAGAACATGATATAACTCCCAAAATTTCATTCCAAATCCATTGCCCATACAGTAAAGAATAAGGAAATTTTACACATGCTATAGCAGAGTAAGATTTATTAATATGCAAATGAACTTGAAATGGCCCCTTAGGATCATTAATATTTAAAGTTTCCCGTCCATATAGTAAGGTCACCTGACACTGCCCATAATTTCCATATATCTCCTTGTAATTGAAGGTGCCCATCCATTTGTAATTGAGGTGGAACCAATGCAGAATGTTGCCATTTTTCAGTTTCATTTCCTTGAGATAATGGTCCGGGGAGAGAAGAATGAGCTCGAATATGAGTAAAAAAGACAGGGTTAGTTCGCCTAATTAATAATTGTTGAACCTGAAAAAATAATTTATCAATATTAGTTTTTAAAGTTACTGGTAGAGTGGCTTCAGGAAGATAAATACATGAAAAGACTGCATATTTAGAATCAGAAACAATATTAATAGGAATATCAAAAAAATCCTGTAATGCCAAACAAATGGCCCAAAGTTCAGCAGGCTGCACAGAAGAAAAGGAATGTGGAACAACTTTAGAAGTAGTATCAGTCCAATAGCCAGCAGTATTTTTATTGGCATCTGTAAAAATAGTTTTTCCTTCAACTGGAATATTAGATATAGGAGATTTATAAACCATTGATGTATGTCGAAGAAAATCTATCATTTTAGATTGAGGATATTGATTAGAAAAAGTCCCTGAATAAGATGCAAGAGCTATCTGCCAATTTTCATTAAACTGTAAGCAATTAAAAATTTGGGTGGAAGTAAGTTGAGTAATAATTGTTTGAGGGTCACTTCCAATTAACTGAGTAATACGGCCTCGACCTTTCAAAATAAGGAAAGCAATTCTATCCATATAAGTAGTAAGCTTTTTTGTATAGTTATTGGGTAAAAATACCCACTCAATCAACCCTGCAGATTGAGCAATAACTTCAGTAGGAGAATAGGGAGTATGGAACACTATGAAATATATAGGTTGATCCTGTTGTAGATAAGTAAGAAACCCTTTATTTAACCGTTGTTCTACAAAGTGTAATTCCTCTTTTGCTTGAGAAGTAAGAGATCGAGGACTGTTAAGAGCAGTATCACCCTCTAAAGTAGAAAATAAATGACGCAATTGAGGTGTAGGAATCCCTAACATGGGACGTAACCAGTTAATATCACCCAAAAGCTTCTGAAAATCATTAAGAGTTTTTAAATTATCTCGTCTAATTTGGACTTTTTGAGGTTTTATTCTTTGTCGTTCTAAAATAGCACCTAAATATGAAATAGGAAATTCAGTTTGAATTTTTTCAGGAGCAATTTGAAGATTAAAATCACTTAAAGCTTTCTTTACATGAATAAAAAATTTATCTCGTTCCTCTTTACTAGGAGCTGCCAATAGAAGATCATCCATATAATGATAGAGAAGACAATTAGAAAATTGTCTCACAGTAATAAGAGCACGATCAACAAACTCCTGACAAAGTGTAGGGCTATTAATCATTCCTTGAGGCAACACTGTCCATTGATAACGTTTTACGGGCTGCCCATGATTATACACTGGAATAGTAAAAGCAAATTTATTTCTATCTTTTATTTGCAAAGGAATATTAAAAAAACAATCCTTCAAATCTAAAACCATCAAAGACCAATCCTGTGGAATCAAAGCAGGAGAAGGGAGACCTAATTGCAAAGCTCCCATAGGTTCTATACATTTGTTAACTTCCCTTAAATCAGTCAACATTCTCCATTTACCAGATTTTTTCTTAATGACAAAAAGAGGAGAATTCCAAGGAGACGTAAAAGGTTCAATATGGCCAGATTGAAGCTGTTCTTTTACTAATTGTTCTAAAGCCTCGAGCTTCACTTTTGGAAGCGGCCACTGCTCAACCCAGTTAGGGACATCAGTTAACCATTTCAGTGGGAGAGCTCGAGGAATTTGAGCAGTGGCTACAAGTTTTCCGACGAGATGGTAAGCGTTGTTCCTAAAGAAAATAAAAGATCTCTTCCCCAGATATTAATAGGTATATTAACAATGTAAAAAGAAATAAATACTTTTTTTCCATTAGACAATTGGCATGACAAAGGTTGAGCGCTTCTCCACACATCTGCTATTGATCCTAAGCCTGTTAAAACAAGAGGAATTTTTTCTTTTTTCCAGTCATTAGGCCATTGCTGGAGAGAAATAACCGAAACATCTGCTCCTGTATCCACTAATCCTTCAAACTGTTTACCTTCAATAATCAGTGACATTAAAGGACGAGAGTCATTAATAAGCATTTCCTAAAATATACTTTTTCCAGTACTTCCAAAACTATTGACTCTCTCTCCCTACCTCAGCCTTGTCGGCAGCTACTGGAAATAGGGATGCGTAAGGTGGTGCAGAAGGGTTAACAGCCTTGGAAGTTTGTTTTTTATTTAATAAAACCTTTTAAAAGGCAGCAGTCATTGCCTCTACAGAATCTGAATCCTCCCCAGAACTCACATCTCTATCTGGCTCAGTGGATGAATCTGTACTATCATCCGGAGGTTTGGGCGGAGGCCGAGGTGAAGCCCCCTCCTCAAGATAACATGAGATGGCCTCACTATCAGCAGCCATTAATTTTAAAGCCTGCGTTATAGCGCTACATAGAGTCCACAGCCTTAAAGGAATCACATTTCCTTTTTGATGCTGCCTTCTTAACTCTTTCTGCACCACTTTCCATTCCTTCAGATTCAGCTGTACTTCTGTTTGATATTGAAACCAATAACAGTGCTGCTCTATAAGACAGAATAACTCACTCAAGCGGCGAGTAGACGTTTTAATTCCTATAGAATGCAGGAGCCCCTTAACCAGCTCCATATAGTGTGACTTTAAAGACGGGGAATTCCCCATAGTTTTTTCTTTTTCTTTTCTCTTATTTTCTGTTCTATTTCCCGAAAGTCCCCCTTTCAGCCTTTTGCCCCGGGGTGCTTACCCTTTCGGTTCCGTCGTGCCTCACGTTGGGCGCCAGATGCTGGAGACGGAATGAAACACCAACACTGCAGAGTGGTTTAAATCTTTATATTTTAACACTTGCTTCTTACAGCTACATTATTTTATATCCCTAGCACAACAAGCTACAGGGCAAGCTGCCAAGCACTATGATTCAGAGACTATACAGTGCGCAGGCGCAGGGCGAGATAACCTTTACCTTGACTTATTTACTGCAGCTAAGACTGTGTTTTGGGGAACTTCCTTATCAACTTAGAATCCGTTTTGTCCCAGGGTCTATTCCTTTTGAGGAATCAGAGAAACATCCTTGTGTGCAAGAAATGTTCTTTTCCCACGGGAACAAACAGGATTCTTAGCTGAACATCTCGTTTGCAAGAATGTTCAGCCCTGGTTGAGAGTCTCGTTTGCAAGCACTTCTCAACCTTCCTTAAACCTAGTTCCCTACACTGGGCAGAACATCTCGTTTGCAAGAATGTTCAGCCCTGGTTGAGAGTCTCGTTTGCAAGCACTTCTCAACCTTCTTTATACCTTGTTCCCTACACCGTATAGTCAAAGCTCTGGTTTTCCCAGTAGTCATGTATGGATTTGAGGGTTGGCCCATAAAGAAGGCTGAGCATCAAAGAATTGCTGCTTTTGGTGATGTTGGAGAAGACTCTTGAGAGTCCCTTGGACTGCAAGGAGATCAAACCAGTCATTCCTAAAGGAAATCAACCCTCAATATTCATTGGAAGGACTGATTCTGAAGCTCCAATACTTTGGCTACTTGATGTGAAGAGCTGACTCATTCGAAAAGACCGTGATGCTGGGAAAGACTGAAGGCAGGAGGAGAAGGGGGCCACGGAGGATGAGAGGGTTGGATGGCATCACTGACTCAAAGCACATGAGTTTGAGCAGCTCCAGGAGATGTTGAAGGACAGGGAAACCTGGCATGCTGCAGTCCATGGGGCTGAAGAGTGTCGGACACGACCGAGTGACTGAACAACCACAACAATGACACGCCCCAGGCTGTGCCGTGTTGCTGAGCGTGTGATAGTAGGTCCTTGATACTGAGAGAATGAGCGAACTCTGCAGGGCGCGCCTGCCAAGTAAATAGCTCAGTGAATTGGTCAGGGCGTGCCTTCCCCTGGGCACTGTTTTGTTTTTTAAATTTTTCTTAACTTTAGAAAAGTCAAAGTCTAGTTGATGTACAGTGTTGAGTGTGTTTCGGGTGTGCAGCAGTGATTAGGTTACACGTGTGTGTATGTTCTTCTTCAGATTTTTTCCCATTGGAGGTTGTTACAAGATATTGAATACAGTTCCCTGCGCTATACACTTGGTCCTTGTTTAGTTTACAGTGGTGTGTATCTGTTACTCCCAAACTCGCAATTTATCCATTTCGCTTTTGGTAACACCAAGTTTTCTGTATGTGTGAATCCGTTTCTGTTTTGTAAATAAGTTCATTTATATCACGTTTTAGATTCCCCATGTGAGTGATAGAGTATGATCATTTCTTTGTCCGACTCACTCAGTGTGAGAATCTCCAGGCTCATCCTGTTTTTGCAGATGGCATTATTCCATTGTTTATGACTAATATTCCATTGTGTATACACGTACCGCATCTTTGTCTATCTATTCCTCTGTCGGTGGCCATTTAGGCTTCTTTCATGTCTTGGCTATTGTAAATATTGCTGCTTTGAACATTGGGCTACATGTATCTTTTTGAATTAGAGTTTTTGTTTTTTCTCCTTGTCCCTTTTGGATGAACATTTTCAGATTCTTTCTCCGCACTTCTATTTTTTGGTGTTTCTTGGCTAATCATCATCCTCCCGTTGACATTAAAAAAAAAAGCGACTGTATTCCTGTGTTCTGAATTAAACCAGGCTCCTCCCCTGTTCTTCATGATTGTTGGGTTTCTGGTATTGTTTTTGAAGTGCGTTCTGTTTCATATTTCTTTCCTTCTGCCTTTCCTTTGTTCCATAAGTGAACACATTTTATATGTCTACCTACTGTGAGTGCCTGGCAGTGTGTTAGGGGCTGAGTATATATTAGCAGATAAAAGTGGTTCCTGTCATCATGAGGCCTTGTGATGGGAAACAGGCATATAGGTACGGAGACAAACCTGTGGCTTCCGTTTGTGATCTCTTCCTTTCGGTGTTAGAATAGCTTAGATTTCTGGGGCTACTTCACTTACACCAGAGTCGGTATCTTTATGATCATTAAACTTACAGAGCTGCAGATAGTTCATCTGCTGCTTGACTCACTAGCTGGTGGGGGGGAGCCCAGAGTCTGATGAGAGGAGAGAGCAGTGGTCAGGGATGACTTCAGGCGTGGGCCTCCCAGTCTGATGACCTGTTTGATGATGTAACAGGACTTTAAAAGGGCACTGACCTAGCACTTTTTCCGTCAGTTTGCTGTTTCATAGGCTCTTTATATATTTATAGTAAAACAAGTGGGATGAAAGCCTCGCTTTAAAATTTTTTGTTAGTGTTTTATTTTGAAATAATTTCAAATTTAGAGAAACATTGCAAGATTAGGACAAAGAACTATGTATCTTTCTTGTCGCAGATTTTCCTGTTAACATTTCTACCACATTCGTCTGCTACTGTCTCTCTCCTCCCCCCATCTCTCTCGTCTGTCTGTCTCCTCTGTTTTCATGTTGTTTGTAGACACGTGCAGAGGGGCAGAGCATTTTAGTCACCGATACACATGCTTCTGGCTGAGCTCAAACGTGGCCATGCTCTGCCTTCCTGTTTCAGCTCATGCTGTAGGTGAGGACCCTTTTCCCAGTCTGTGTACTGCCATCTTTTCACAGATTGTGCTTTCTGTTGACGGTTTTGCTGTTTGAAGTGGCCCCTAATCACAGCGCTGAAGTTCTGTCTAGTGTTCCTTGGTGCAGGAGGACTGTGATGTACCTTATGAAGAAAATGTAGGGGACTTCTTTGGCGATTCAGAGGTTAAGACTCCACACTCTCGGTGCTGGGGATGCGGGTTCAATCCCTGGTCGGGAAGCTAAGATCCTGCATGCCTTGTTTGTTGTTGTTCATTTGCTCAGTCGTGTCCCACTCTTCATGACCCTCTGGGCAGCGGCACGCCCGGCTTCCCTGTCTTTCACCATCTTGAGCTTGCTCAAACTCATGTCCATTGAATCGGTGACGCCATCCATCCGTTTCATCCTCTTGTCGTCCCCTTCTCCTCCTGCCTTCAGTCTTTCCCAGGATCGGGGTCTTTGAGATGTGGCCTTGAGACGAGGCCAAAAGTAAAAAAAGGAAAGTGTAGGCCTTCTCTGGTGGGCCAGTGGTTAAGAATCTGCCTGCCAGTGCGGGGACCACGGATTCGATCCTAGTCTGGGAAGATTCCACGTGTCACGGGGTGACTGAGCCCACGCGCCCCAGCTACTGAGTCCACGCTCTAGAGCCCGTGCTCCATATCAAGAGAAACCCCTGCTAGGAGAAGCCTGTGCGCTACAATGAAGAGGGGCCACTGCGGGCTGCAACTAGAGAGCGCCCGTGCGCAGCAGTGATGACCCAGCGCAGCCAGAAATAATGTTTTTAAAAACCGTATGTTAGAGGTGCTTTGTCCAAGCATGAGTTATAGGGCTGTCGACTGTGAGTCCTGTATGTATTAAGTATGGCATCTTTAAACACAGGCACACATAAAACAAGGCTCCGTATTGATTAGTTGATGATATTTTTTTGGCATGCAGGGTCTTAGTTCCCATACCAGGGATCAAACCTACGCCCCCTGCAGTGGAAACGTGGAGCCTTGACCGCTAGACTGCCAGGGGAGTCCCGATGAGAGTGCTTTTAGAGACTGGCAGGAAGCTACCTATGTGTTCTCCTGTAGGGCCAGTGGTTCAGTGTATTCACTGGCTCAGTGCTTATGGTGGCTTTATAGAACTTACCACAAAGAATAAGAATCAAACGATATGTTTCCTCCCTCCTCTGGGCCATTTGTGAGTAAGCTGAAGTCAGTTGTCCCCAAAATGATATTTATAGCAGAAAGAAAACAAAATGTTGGAAAGAAAAACTTCCCTTTTCATTTTGTCTTTTTAATATTTCTTCATTTATTTGGCTGTGCCGGGTCTTAGTTGCAGCATGTGGAATCTAACTCCCTGACCAGGGTTTGAACCTGGGCCCCCTGCGTCTAGGAGCACAGAATCTTAGCCACTGGACCACCAGGGAAGTCCCTCACTTTGTCTTTTTAGT
The DNA here is from genome assembly GCF_023091745.1 of Budorcas taxicolor. Lineage (NCBI taxonomy): Eukaryota > Metazoa > Chordata > Mammalia > Artiodactyla > Bovidae > Budorcas > Budorcas taxicolor. The sequence continues at coordinate 70,162,255 of NC_068926.1, forward strand.
CCCCTTTAATTTGGAAACACTTCTCAGTAGTTCCTTATCTTCCATGACCTAACATTTTTGAATAGTTCAGCTTACCTTATATATATATATTTGAATTTGTTCAGTGTTTCTTCATAATGAATTCAAGTTATGTATTTTTGGCAAGAATGTCACAGAAATGATGCTGTGTTCTCAGTACATCAATATCAGGAGATTTGGTCCTATTACCATTGATGGTAACTTTTATCACTTGGTATAGATGATATCTGTCAGGTTTCTCCACTATAAAGAAGTGAATAAGTGTTTTGTGGGGAGATGTGTTGAAACTACATTAATAGCCTGTTTCTCATCAGACTAGCACCCACTTGATTTTACATCCATTGATGATTCTTAGCTGAGTCAGTTATTCCTGTGATGGTTCCTAAAAGTTTATTAGTTGTATTCTACTGCAGAGTAGAGCTTCCCATTTTTCTTCATCTATTTATTGACTCATTTACTTGCTTCAGTGTGGATTTGTGGATTCTTGTTTTATTCGGTGGGTTCTAGTCTGTTACTGCCAAAATTGTCCCAGATTTGACCAGTGGGAGCCCTTTTCAGCTGGTTCCTGTGTCCTTTCGACATTCTCCTGTCATTCTTTGAACATTTATTTACTTTCTGATCCAGTAAGATAGTCCAGCCTGTCTTGTATTTTTCTTGTCTCAGACCTGAAAGTCAGCCATATTCCCAAGCACTGCCGCTTCCTCTGAGTAGGCAGTGGCATTTTAGAAGCAATATTTGAGCTCTGCGTTTGCTCATTGCTGATGGGATGTTGCCACTAGGTATTTCCTGCAGGCCGATCTCTGACATGTGTCTTTTAAAATCATGAGTTCATGCCAATAAGAAGATCCCTTAATGTGTCTAAAATGGGATTAAAAGTCATAAATGTAGTGTTTCATCAAAGTGTGTAGTTTCACATTGATGTAAAAGTCGCTTAACCTTGAAATCATTCCTAGTTGTTTCTACATGAAGAAACCTGTTTCTAACTTGAAAATGATTCCCCTTAAACGACACGTTTAAAGAAGTGTGTGTTAGGACTGAGGTCTCCCAGGTGCCCTGCAGCTCTGTAGCTTCTGCTTAGAGCTGATCTAGCAGTGCCCACCTCCAGATGGGGTGGGTATTTCTTTTTTTTTGTTTCTTTTAATAATCTTTATTTATTTTTTGGCTGCACTCGGTCTTTGTTGATGCACACGAGCTTTTCTCTGGTTGCTGTGAGCAAGGGCTATTCTGTAATTGCGGTGCGAAGCCTTCTCATTGCAGTAGCCTCTCTTGTCGTGAAGCACGGGCTCTAGGGCGCTTGGGCTTCAGTAATTGTGGCTCCTGGGCTTTAGAGCACAACAGACTTAGTTGCTGTGCAGCATGTGAGATCTTCCCGGACCAGGGATCGAACCCATGTCTCCTGCGTTGGCAGGCGGATTCTTTACCACTGAGGCACCAGGGAAGCCTGGGGGGTGGATGTTTTTGTCAGAGATTGGGCAGTTTATTGTCCTTGAAGTAGAGTTATTACCTTTCTGTCTTGATGAGCTTATCTTTTTAATTTCACTTATATGTTGAAAGATATTTGCATCACGTGCAGAGATAATTTGGTTCTCCCCTTTTCTCCTCAAATTTGAGGTCTTTTAGGGACAGTGCAGTAAAGAAGCCTTATTCTCCAAAGATACTGTCCACAAAGAAATCCTCTGCATTCTCTGGGAGCCGGAGTGAGGGATCTAGGGCCAGTCAGCCAGTGAAATACCATCCCTCCCAGGCCCGGACCCGAAGGGGCCGGCTAAGAGAACTGCGTGTCAGGTGAGCTTGCCAGGGGTTCCCTGCCTCAGGGTCTGGGCCATTGTTCCCCCTTTTTGGTTAAAACAAGGGGGTGATTCTTACTCTCTTATCTTAGTTAATTGGAGACCGCAGTGCTTGTTCGCCATGACAGAATGTTCAGAATATTTAGGAATCTGCAAATGTGGAAACCATCATCGAGTGTTTTCATTCATGGTCTCCACTTGTGCCCCACAATATGTAAGCTATAAAGAGTCTTCCAGAAAAAGTCTAAACGTGGTCCAAGAAAATGATCATTTTCTGCTACTCTTGGTTAGGTCTTTGAACGGTATCCTTTTGTTTATTCAGCAAAAAGTTATCAGGTGCCTGCCTGGCCAGGTGTTGTGTTAGATGCTGAGCGTATAAGGTGAATATGACATTCCTAGTGCAAGAGCTCACGGAAATGTAAAATCAAGTAGGCTTGGCAGACAAGCCACAACAGTGAAGTGTGGACAGTGCTGTGAGGAGGGCGGATGTGCTCCACAGGCTCATGGGGCGAGAAAAGCCGCACCAGCCCAGCATTGGCAGTGGTGACTTCCTGGAGGAGGTAGGCTTTAGCTGAGTCCTGAAGGGTAAGTAAGATTAAGGCAGGTAAAGGGCAGGAGGAAGGAGAGTGTTCCAGGCTGAACCTGGAGGTTAACTGGCCAAGACAAGCTCACCTTCCTGTGTGCTCCAGGTAGTATTCTGGGGATACTGTGAGCCACGGTCCCTGCTCTCAGGCTCAGTGTGCAGAGGGAATGACAGGCACCCTGTGAGCGGTTTCCTGGGATTCTGCATCATAACGTTACTCTAGGGGCTGGAGCAGGGCTGAGAGTAGCTAGTTCCTTGCTCTGTTTGGTTGGGGAGAGCCCAGGAAAGCTTCACATAGGAGTGAGCATTGAAGATGAACCTTGTTGGGTAAGTGGGCACTTGCCAGGCCTCTGCCAGGTGTTTCAGGCAGGAAGAATGTGAGCAAAAGCACTAGCATATACTTCCTGTTCCTCAATTCTGAAGTCTTTATGGACAGAGTATATTAATAGTATCTTTAAAAATAATCTGCTCAATTTTAGCTTTTTAAAGCTGTCCCATCTTGTGCTATTTTTTAAAAATTTATATTTATTGCAGAATAATTGGCTTTACAATATTGCGTTGGTTTCTGCCATATATCAACATGAATCAGCCACAGGTGTCCGTATATCACCTCCCTCTTGAACTTCCCTACCACCTTCCACCCTATCTCATCGCACCCCTCTAGGTTGTCACAGAGCCCCAGGCTGAGCTCCCTGCACCATACAGCAAATTCCCCTTTTTTTCTGTGTGATGCAGGATTATCTATGATTCACCTTCGACTCACGCTAGCATCCCACCCCCTGAGACCATTAAGTTTCCGTCTCCTTTCCAGAAAATTGATGATACAAACCAGATGGAGTTCTTAAATGTGTGTGTCCTTTCTCTCCTCCTTTCAGATGCGTGGCCAGAAAGTACTTTCATTTGTGGATGCGAATGACTTTTGGAAGAGTGTTTCCCTCTAAAGCCAGGTAGTATTAGCTCAGAACACCAGACTTCCCCCAGTTTCATCCTCGGTTTCTGTTTTGTACGAAGCCCGTGTGTAACCTTCATCGTAGCGTGTGTTGCATTCCCCGTCTGCTCCTCCCCAGCCGCCAGGAGGGGAGGATGATAGAATGGTAGCCTAACACTTACTAGTCTGGCTGAATGGATGTTATAGAGGAATCACAAGTAAACCAGGACAGCCAGGACCCTCTGGGGGAAGAAGTGTTTGCCCAGGAGAGGCAAATGAGCTCTTTCAGGTCCCTGTTGAGACTAACAGATTGACCTGGTCTGGGGCAGAACCTAGGGAAAAATTGACACTGGCGAGGGGCATGAAATATAGTCAAGTGAAAGTCCCACAGCTTCAGTTTGTCCAGGCTGCCGCCTACTGCTGTGGGTGCTGGTGAAGATCACTGTGGCTGCAGTGCCCAGAGTGGACCACACAGGGAAGACACTGGGGTCACGGCAGGAGGGAGGGGCCAGTGTAGGAAATGTTTCAGGGAGCTGAGAGCCGTTGAGAAGGTTGCTGTTATTCTGTCACTAAATCATGTTCAGCTCTTTTGACCTCATGGACTGCAGCATACCAGGCTTCCCTGTCCTTCACTATCTCCCAGAGCTTGCTCAAACTCATGCCTGTTGTGTCGGTGATGCCATCCTTTGCATCTCGTCCTCTGTCGCCCCTTTCTCTACCCACCTTCAGTCTTTCCCAGCATCAGGGTCTTTTCTAATGAGTCAGCTCTTTCCTTCAGGTGGCCAAAGTATTGGAGCTTCAGCTTCCACATGACTCCTTCCAGTGAACATTCAGGGTTGATTTCCTTAAAGATTGACTGGTTTGATCTCCTTGTTGTTCAAGGGACTCTCAAGAGTCTTCTCCAGCACCACAGTTCAAAAGCATCAATTCTTTGGCACTCAGCCTTCTTTATGGTCTGATTCTCACATCCGTACATGACTACTGGAAAAACCATAGCTTTGAGAAGACAGCTTTGACACTTTTTGGCAAAGTGATGTCTCTGCTTTTTAATATGCTGTCTAGGTTTGTCATAGCTTTTTTCCCAAGGAGCAAGGGTCTTCTAATTTCATGGCTGCAGTCACCATCCGCAGTGATTTTGGAGCCCAAGAAAATGAAGTCTGCCACTGTTTCCATTTTTCCTCCATCTGTTTGCCTTGAAGTGATGGGACCGGGTGCTATAATCTTTCTTTTTTTGAGTGTTGAATTTTAAGCCAGCTTTTTCACTCTCCTTTTTCGCTTTCATCAAGAGACTCTTTAGTTCCTCTTTGATTTCTGCCATTAGGGTGGGACCATCTGCATATCTGAGGTTCTTGATGTTTCTCCCAGCCATCTTGATTTCAGCTTGTGATTCATCAGAGTGCATCTATTTCACATGATGTACTCTGCATATAAATTAAATAAGCAAGGTGACAGTATAGAGCCTTGTTGGACTCCTTTCCCAATTTTTTTTTTTTTAGATTAAAAAAAATTTATTTATTTTAATTGGAGGCTAATTGCTTTACAGTGTTGTGGTGGTTTTGCCATCCATTGACGTGAATCAGCCACGGGGGTACATGTGTCCACCGTCCTGAACCCCTCTCCCACCTCGCTCCTCATCCCATCCCTCTGGGTTGTCCCAGCACATCAGCTTTGAGTGCCCTGCTTCCTGCATTGAACTTGGCCTGGTGATCTGTTTCACATATGATAATGTACTTGTTTCAGGGCTATTATGTCAAATCATCCCACCCTCGCCTTCTCCCACAGAGTCCAAACGTCTGTTCTTTACATCTGTGTCTCTTTTGGTGTCTTGCATATAGGGTTGTTACCATCTTTCTAAGTTCCCTATATATGTGTTAATATACTATATTTGTGTTTTTCTTTCTGACTTCACTCTGTATAATAGGCTCCAATTTTATCCACCTCATTAGAACCGACTCAAATGCATTCTTTTTTGTAGTTAAGTAATATTCCGTTGTGTATACGTTCCATAGCTTTCTTATCCATTCGTCTGCCTGTGGACATCTAGGTTGCTTCCATGTCCTGGCTATTATAAACAGTGCTGCGATGAACATTGGGGTACACGTGTCTCTTTCATTTCTGGTTTCCTTGGAGTGTATGCCCAGCAGTGGGATTGCTGGGTTGTATGGCAGTTCTGTTTCCAGTTTTTTAAGGAATCTCTACACTGTTCTCCATAGTGGCTCTACTAGTTTGCATTCCCACCAACAGTGTAAGAAGATTCCTTTTTCTCCACACCCTCTCCAGCATTTATTGTTTGTAGACTTTTTGATGGCAGCCATTATGACCCACGTGAGATAGTACCTCATTGTGGTTTTGATCTGCATTTGATAAGCAGTCAGTTGTTCCATGTAGGGTTCTTTTTTTTTTTTTGTAATTACCAAGATGTTTATTTTAATTTTTTTTTTTTTAATTTTTACTTAATTTTACTTTACAATACTGTATTGTTTTTGCCATACATTGACATGAATCCACCACGGGTGTACATGCATTCCCAAACATGAACCCCCCCCTCCCACCTCCCTCCCCATAACATCTCTCTGGGTCATCACCATTCACCAGCCCCAAGCATGCTGTATCCTGCGTCGGACATAGACTGGCGATTCGATTCTTACATGATCGTATACATGTTACAATGCCATTCTCCCAAATCATCCCACCCTCTCCCTCTCCCTCTGAGTCCAAAAGTCCATTATACACATCTGTGTCTTTTTTGCTGTCTTGCATACAGGGTCGTCATTGCCATCTTTCTAAATTCTATATATATGTGTTAGTATACTGTATTGGTGTTTTTCTTTCTGGCTTACTTCACTCTGTATAATCGGCTCCAGTTTCATCCATCTCATCAGAACTGATTCAAATGTATTCTTTTTAACGGCTGAGTAATACTCCATTGTGTATATGTACCACAGCTTTCTTATCCATTCATCTGCTGATGGACATCTAGGTTGTTTCCATGTCCTGGCTAAAAATATGGAACGCTTCACTGGAATTTGCGTGTCATCCTTGCGCAGGGGCCATGCTAATCTTCTCTGTATCATTCCAATTTTAGTATATGTGCTGCCGAAGCGAGCACCCATGTAGGGTTCTAAATGTTGCTTCTTGACCCACAGGCAGGTTTCTCAGGAGGGAGGTAAGGTGGTCTGGTATTCCCATCTCTTTAAGAATCTTCAACAGTTTGTTGTGATCCACACAGTCAAAGGCTTTAGCATAGGCAATGAAGTAGGTGTTTTTCTGGTATTCCCTTGCTTTTTCAATGACCCATCAGATGTTGGCAGTTTGATCTCTGATTCCTCTGCCTTTCTAAATCCAGCTTGTACACCTAGAAGTTCTTGGTTCACTGTTGAAGTGAACTATTGTTTACTTCAGTGAAGTGAAGTGTACGGTAGAAACCTAGCTTGAAGGATTTTGAGCATTACCTTGCTAGCGTGTGAAATTAGTGCAATTGTACAGTAGTTTGAACATCCTTTGGCATTTGGGATTGGAATAAAAACTGACCTTTTCCAGTCCTATGGCCATTGCTGAGTTTTCCAAATTTGCTGGCATATTGAGTGCAGCACTTGGTAACAACATCATCTTTTAGGATTTGAAATAGCTTAACTGGAATTCCATCACCTCCACCAGCTTTGTTCGTAGTCATGCTTCCTAAGACCCACTTGACTTCACACTCCAGGGTGTCTGGCTCAAAGTGAGTGACCACGCTATTCTGGTTATCCAGGTCATTAAGACCTTTTTTGTATAGTTCTTATGTGTATTCTTGCCGCCTCTTCTTAATCTCTTCTGTTTCTGTTAGGTCCATGATATTTCCGTCTTTTATTGTGCCCATCTTTGCATGAAATGTTTCCTTGGTATCTCTAGTTTTCTTGAAGAGATCTCTAGTCGTTCCCATTCTATACTGTGTTTTTAAAAGCTGGAATGTTAACGGGTTCTCACCCCTTCCCCCTCTTCTTGCTGTGCCTTCTCCTTTTTCTGACAGAGTAGCTTTCCTGACCTGGAAAATCAAGGTCTCTTGATTCAGAGTCTCTCGAACAAATTCATTTCTTGTCTGTGTTCTCTGAAATCTTTTTCCCTGTATACCTGGTGGGAGGGCCTTGCAGCTCCCATCTTCTCCCTGGGTCTTTACCAGGGAAGCTCCCAGGGTGGCACCAGCTCCTCCCAGCCTTGGGGATCAGGCATAGCCCACTTCTGCTGCTCCTCCTTCCCTTGGACCCTGCCCTGCCCTTTACTGCCTGGGGAGCTCTTCAGCCTTCAAGGAAATCTTTTTTGTGTGTGTCTTTCTTTCTTGTTGCCCCTGGGAGAACTAATCAGGCTTGCACAGGAAGTCTTTTGTTTTTTTTTTTGGCTCAGTTGAATATTTTATTTACCTTCCCTGTGTTAGCTTGGAAGTTATACACTCTTTCATTCTTCTTATACTGACTGCCCTAACACATGTGTTTAACTTTTCCGGGTCTAATGTTAATTGGTTTTTTTACCCTCTCCCCAAACAAGGTAGGTTCCTTTGGTCACTTTAATTCTGCCTGTCACTGTCCCCATTTATGTGCCCTACTGTAAGGGATTTTAATTCAGTTTACATTATAAAATCTTCAGGACTATATTTTTTTCTTTTGGCTGCATCATGCAACATGTGGGATTTTAGTTCCCCCAACCAGGGATCAAAAAGTAGGTCTGCTTGTGATGAATCCTCTCAGATTTTGTCTAAAAATGTTTTTACTTTGCTTTCATTTTTGAAAGATACCTCACTGGTTACAGGAAGTCTGCGTTACCAGTTTTCTCCCCAGTTCTTTGAAGATACTCCACTGTCTCCTGACTTGCATTTGCATGCTGTTGACCTTTTGAAGATTCAGTGTTTGTCTTATTTCTTGAAGATTTAATATGATATACCTGGGTGTGGATTTATTTTTTTTTTTAAGTCTTTTAGCTCATTTTGAGATAGGTTATAGGGCTGGTTGGTGGTTTTCTTGTTTGTTTCTCCCCCCCTGTTTTGTGGCATGTCTTTCTGGAATAATCTTGTCCATTGTTGCTGTTCAGTAGCTCTGTCATGTCAGACTCTGTGACACCACGGCCCACATAACCCCAGGCTTCCCTGTCCATCACCATCTCCTGGAGTTTGCTCAGACTCACGTCCATTGAGTCGATAATACCATCCACCCATCTCCTCCTCTGTTGTCCCCTTGTCTGCCTGCCTTCAATCTTTCCCAGCATCAGGGTCTCTTCTAGTAAGTCATCTCTTCGCATCAGGTGGCCAAAGTATTGGAGCTTCCGCTTCAGTATCAGTCCTTTCAATGAATACTCAGGGTTGATTTCCTTTAGCATTGACTGGTTTCATCTCCTTTCTTTCCAAGGGACTGTCAAGAATCTTTTGTCCATAGGCCTGTGACTCTCCTTTTCTCCTACAGTAACTTTGTATAGAATTTGACCTCAGTTACTTTTCTATTGCTCTTTTTTATGTGAAATTAATTTTTCTGGACTTTTAGAGAGGAGTGAGCTTTAGTTAAGCTTCCTAATATCACAGAGCTCCTTCTTCTGTCCCTTTCGTGGTGTCCACAGGTGTGAAGGCTTGCTCCTCTTAACCACGCCTGGTCTGATCCTCGGTTTCCTTGCCTCCTTGTCCCTTTCCTGCTCAATGTCTATTCTGCTCCCAGCAGTTCCTCCTCAGCATGAATCCCTGTCTGATTTTGGGGTCAGCTTGGTTTTGGGACTGTAGGATCTGAGGTCAGCACCTTCAGCTCTCACGTGAGCTCTGATTTTGGAGAGCACAAAACTCCTCCCTGTTTCAGCTGCTGGCCTCAAGTTGGGCCTCTGCACTTTGCAGTGACTACTCACCGGCTGATTTAGGTTCTCCTGTCCTCAGGCTCCTCAGATACCACCTTCATTGCTCCTTTTGATGCCGAAAGCTCAGCCTTTCTGTACTCTGGTGCTGGATCAAATCTTGGACACAGAATTCCAGGAGAAGCCGAAAAAGATAGCTGTATTGCTTTGCCAGGCAGAGGGGGACACAGTGGGTTAATCCCTCAAAACCAAGTGTCCCAACTTGGGGAATACAGTGACAGGCTTTATAATAGTTGTTCAAGGAGAGCGTGATCAGCTCGTGGACACCCTTCGATGGCCTGGTGGTGCGGCAAGTAGGGGTCCATGTCATCACCCTTCAGGTCCTGCTGGTCTGGGGTCTGCATGCTGTGTATCAGTCATTAACTTCTCCCGCCTGAAGGGGGTTTAATGTCCACAGAGCAGCTCAGAGATGCTGTCAGGTGGGTCCTTTGATGGGGAAACAGGACCCTGCCCCAAGGCTGCTCTCGACTGTTCTTTTCTCCTTGGTCTCCCATCCTCTCCCTTCCCTAATTAACGGCTGCTTGAATCTGCCCATTGGAACCTCAGGGAAGGTCATGGAGGCCGAGTGAAGGCTGTTTCCCTCAAGCAAAGAAATGAAGGACATAGAGGCCTGGTGCCCAGGAGCCCCACTTTCTTCTCTACGAATGGGGGTCCTCTGACTAGGGTGACTTGTCCTCACCTGCTTGCATTTTGGGTTTTTAGGGTTACCTTGGCACCTGGTTTTGTTGTAGTTGATACATGAGTTTTTGTTTTTTCTGCATGGTTTCTGTGTGTGTTTTATAAGGATTCAGAGATTGAAAAACTATGTGGCTGCCTTCACTCTCTTCCCCAAATCCTTTTCCTGCTTAATTTTTTTATAACTTAAATTTGACTCATTTAACTGGAAACCTCTGCAAATAATGCCTATTTGTATACCAAGTATTGGGAGATGCTAATTGTGTTAGAAATGCATTTGACTCCAAGTTAGAGAAAGTCAGAAGATGGCTTATGCAAATCAGGATTTGGTTGTTCTCACAGCCTGGTTGGAAAAGATGCTGATGCTGAGAAAGTTGAAGGCTAAAGGAGAAGGGGGTGCAGAGGATGAGAGGGCTTAATGGCGTCACCGACTCAACGGACATTAATTTAAGCAAACTTCCGGAGACAGTGAAGGACAAGGAATCCTGCTGTGCTGCAGTCCATGGGGTTGCATAGAGTTGGACACGACTTAGTGACTGAACAACAGCTGTTTGGGGATGTCATCAGAGACTCAGACTTTCAGATACTTCTCAGCTCACCATCCTGAGCATATTGGCCGTTTATCCTCAGAGATGACGCTGCATAGTTGCCAGGTGACTGTTCTGGCTTTGCACAGAAAGGGCAAGGAAGGGTCGTATCAGCTAGACCTGTCTCTCTATCGGGAAGGCAAAACTTGCCTAAACCCCCAGCTGCATTCTGCTTTTGTCTCATTGGCTGGAGCTCTGTCATGGAACTCTTTAGCTACAGAAGAGGCTGGAACAAAACCCTTCCCAGCCTTTCTAGTGGATGCTAGTGAGGAAGTAGAGGCTGGGCAGGGGGTGTTGGGTATCTGTGACCCACGTCTGCCTCTCTGCATCAGAGCGTTCATGTTGTACTCTTGCCCTTTCTTTGCACTTGAGTGGTGGCAGGGATCGAGGAAAGAATACTGGGCTGGGTTTTAGGAGACCCGAGTTTTGGTTCTTAACCAGACCCTAGATAATCGCTTGATCTGAGATGAAGTTATGACTCTGGGCCTCTGTTTCTCAAATTGTAAAATTGAGAAAGTTTGTTCTCTAAGCATCTACCAGAATTATAATTCTGATACTGTGTTTTCATTGACTTTGAAGTTTGTGATGGAGTGGGTATTTTCAACTTGCAATCGCTTTTCAAATCAAGTGGGTTATAACTTTGGGCAAGGTTGGGTGTATTGATCTCCCCCCCGCTTTTTTTTTGTTTTTTTTTTCCTATATTGAATTATTTATATCTCGCTGTCAGGAACATTAGAAGAGAATGATATCACACCAGAAGTTTGAGACTAATGCCTTTATGTGCTTGGAGAATGTTTTGACTTCTATAAACCATAGTTGTTTTATGTTTTACTATTAATATATGGAACCAGAATAACCACTGAATTAGTAAGGGCAAAAATAATAATAGTATGGATCCTTAGGTAAGGCCGCCTTAGGTAGGAAGTAGTCACTTCTCTTTCTGAAGAGAAGATCTGAACAAAATTACTCAGCTAATTTGGGAAGTAGATAAAAACATCACTTCCATTTAGAGTAGTTTATCAACATTTATTCCTCATTCTTAACCGAGGCCTTGCTTCTTCTTTTCTTGAGAAAATAGGAGTAACAGAGGAGACGACTCCACCTCCCCACGGCCAGCGTCTGCTGCCACGTGGCTTGCTTTCCCTGCCATGCGGCAGATGAGCTGTCCACGTTCTCATCTCTGGCGAGGTCTTCCGGCGCTGCACTTCCCGGTGCCTACGCCAGGCCATCGCACTCGCGGTTTTTTTCCCCCCTCTCTTTTCTGCGTTGATTTTTCCCTCTTTACTGGATCATTTGCACCAGCATATAATGTGATTATTTTCCTGTCCTGAGAAAGAAGCCTCTCTGATGCTGCTTCCGCCTGCAGCTAGTTCTCCGTCTCTCTGCTGCCCTTCAGCTCACATCTGAACATCCCCAGGCTCTGCAGCACCTCTTTTTGTAGTCTCAGATCCACCTCACGAGGCTTTCGTTTCCCACCTTGCCACCAAAACTGGTTTTACTTTTGTGAGGTCACTTTGTTGTTGTTCAGTCGGTAAGTTGTGCCTGACTCTTTGCGACCCCGTGGACTGCAGCACGCCAGGCTCCCCTGTCCTCCCAGAGTTTGCTCAGACTCGTGTCCGTTGAGTTGGTGATGCTGTCTAACCATCTCATCCTCTGCTGTCTGCCTGTCCTCCTGCCCTCAGTCTTTCTCTACATCAGGGTTTTTACCAATGAGTTGGCTCTTTGCGTCAGGTGGCCAGAGTATTGGAGCTTCAGCATATGTCCTTCCAGTGAATATTCAAGGTTGATTTCCTTTAGGATTGACTGGTTTGATCTCCTTACAGTCCAAGGGACTCTCAGGAGTCTTCTCCGGCACCACAGTTAGAAAGCATTAATTCTTTGGCATTCAGCCTCCTTTATGATCCAACTCACATCTGTACATGAAGACTGGAAAAACCATAGCTTTGACTATATGGGCCTTTGTTGGCGAAGTGACATCTCTGCTTTTTAATACTCTGTCTATGTTTGTTATAGCTTTTCTTCCAGGAAGCAAGTGTCTTTTAATTTCATGGCTGCAGTCACCATCCACAGTGATTTTTTTTTTTTTTAGCCCAAGAAAATAAAATCTGCCCTGCTTCCACTTTTTCTCCTTCTATTTACTATGAAGAAATGGGACTGGATGCCATGATCTTAGTTTTTTGAATGTTGAGTTTTAAGCCAGCTTTTTCACTCTCCTCTTTCACTTTCATCAAAAGGCTCTTTAGTTCCTGTTTGCTTTCTGCCATAAGGATGGTGTCATCTGCGTATCTGAGGTTATTGATATTTCTCCCGGCAATCTTGATTCCAGCTTGTGCTTCATCTAGTCTAGCATTTTGCATGATGCACTCTGCATACAAGTTAAATAAGCAAAGTGACAATATACAGCCTTGTTGTACTCCTTTCCCAGTTTTGAACCAGTCATTTTTTCCATGTCTGGTTCTGCCTATTGCTTCTTGACACACATACATGTTTCTCAGGAGGCAGGTAAGGTGTTCTGGTATCCCATGTCTTTAAGACTTTTCCATAGTTTATTATGATCCACGTAGTCATAGGGTTTAGTGTAGGCAGTCAAGTGGAAGTAGATGTTTTTCTGGAACTCTCTTGCTTTCTCCACGATCCAGTGAATGTTGGGAATTTGATCTCTGGTTCCTCTGCTTCTTCAAAGCCCATCTGTACATTTGGAAGTTCTTGATTCGCACGTTGCTGAAACATAGCTTGAAGGGTTTTGAGTGTAAACTTACTGGCATGTGAAATGAGCGTAATTTCACGGTAGTTGGAACATTCGTTGGCCTTGCCCTTCTTTGGAATTGGAATGAAAACTAACCTTTTCCCGTCCTGTGGCCACTGCTGAGTTTTCCAAATTTGCTGACATTTTGAGTGCAGATTTTTAACAGCATCATCTTTTAGGATTTGAAATAGTTCAGCTGGAATTTCATCACCTCTACTAGCTTTGTTTGTAGTAATGCTTCCTAAGGCCCACTTCACACTCCAGGATGTCTGGCTCTAGGTGAGTGACCACACCATTGTGTTTATCTGGGTCATTAAGACCTTTTTTGCACAGTCCTTTTGTGTATTCTTGCCACCTCTTCTTAACCTCTTCTGCTTCTGTTAGATCCTTACTGATCATGTCCTTTATCATGCCCATCCTTGCATGAAATGTTCCCTTGATATCTCCAGTTTCCGTGAGGCGATCTCTAGTCTTTCCCATTTCATTATTTTCCTCTATTTCTTTGCCTCGTTCGTTTAAGAAGGATTCACCATTGATCTTGGTAAGTTCACTACTTTTGCTAAAGTCACTTGTGAATTTCCTCTCGCTTGACTCACCCGGGAGCACTGGCCAGCCCACCGTTCTCTCCTCTCAGAAGCCCTTTCCTCCCCCAGCCCCCAGGTGGCCGCCCTCTCACTCCTCCGCCTCTGCCGCTCCCGCCCTCTTCTGTTGGTCCCTCCTCACCCGAGTCCCACAGCCCCAGTCCATGCACTGCCTCTCTGTCTGCGTCCCGCTGCTGGCAACCTCATCAAATCCCAGACGATCCCCAGAGGTTCACACTCGCCCAGACCTCTCTCTTGAACTCTGGACTGCTGCCCGCGTGACACTGCTGCCTGCCCCAGCTAGACGTCACGGCTCAGCGTGTCCATAGCCAAAGTCTGGATGTTCCTCACAGACCTCCCTGCCGAGTCTTCCCCTCTCCAGTAAAGGAAACACCCATCCTTCCAGAGACTCGGGTCAGAAACCTGGGAGTCCTCCTTACTAGCTCTTATTCCCTCACACCCCAATTGCGGTACCAAATGCCAAAATTAGGTTGATTCAGCCTTCAGAGTAGACGCAGACTCGAGCTCTTTCCAGCACCTCTAGTTGCCACCACGGTGCTTCAGGCCATCATCGTGCCTCCCTTGAATGACTCCTGGAGCCTCATCCCTGGACTCCTGCTTCCGGCCTCGTCCTTAGTCAATATCTTTACGCAGAACAAGGGCTGTTTCCTGTCCTGCTGACGGTAAAAACCAGAGTCCTTACTGTGACTCTTTTTTGTTTTAATTGTTAGGCCAGTCACCTTTGTTTTAACTATCTGTGGGTCTTTTCTTTTTTTAATTTCTGCCATCATAGCTTTAATTTCCAAGAGTTCTTTTTTTTTTGTTCTATGAATGTTCCTTTGAAAAAAAAGAAAAGGACTTCCTTGGCGGTCCCTTGGTTAAGACTTCACCCTCCAATGTAGGGAATGTGGGTTTGATCCCTGGTCAGAGAGCTAAGATTCCACGTGTCTCACAGCCAAAAACCCAAAACATGAAATAGAAGCAATATGGTAACAAATTCAAAAGACTTCAAAAAATAATAATAATGACATCCTCGAGGCTTATAACTTTTTGAGGTTAATATAGTGATTCGTTTTTAAGATTTTTGCTCTCTTTCTTCTAAGCTTCTTTTTTGTGTGTGCCTTTGTTCACTGTCGCAGGTGAGAGCCTTTCCTCAAACGTCAGAGATCCTTTTATTGTCAGCCCACATTTAAGAGTTAGGCACTAAAACTCAAATTTAGAAATAGATACATCTATTATACTTGTATGCATAGGGACTTGTAAATTGAGGGTTTCCCTTTAGGCTTTTGACAGTTTCACTGGGAGACCACCATCTTTCAGTATCGGAAAGCTTTTTCCCTTAGGCTGATCAGCTTTCCCCAGAGGAGAGAATCCTCCAAACTCCTTCAGGGTTGAGGTGGAGTCGAGTGGAGGCGGTGGTTACAGACTTGGCGGCAGGCAGAGGAGGGGGAATGTGGGTCTCATTGTTCGGTGTGTAGTCTCTTGGTTTAGGACCATCTCTTGAGCTCTGCCTGGTGTTGGAGGGTGCAGTGACACTCAGGTTCATTCTCTCCGGAGAGAAGCCTGAGTCTCTGCCCATGTGAATAATGGGGTCCAGGGGCCTAACCTCTTCTTACAGGCCTGCGAAAGAATCCTGTGTTTTCTCCCCAACCCAGGACTCTGCACTTCTGATGCCGCTCATTCCCACCCCTTTCTTGGTTCTGTGCCACCATGCCCTTGCCTCTTGCCCCCCAGAAACCGAGCTCTCTCTCTCCTGTTGATTCAGTTGCCCCCCCTCCTGCCTGCTTTCCGTTGTCTAAGATTTGTTGGCGTCTCTTGTTTAACATCGTTGTCTCTTTTTCTTTGTGGGCTTACACCTTTTTAAAGTATTTGCTGTTATTTTAGTGAGGTTCTGGGAAAGAAAGGAAATAGATGGAGAGTCGATGGTAGAAGGAAGTACTTGTGCAAAGGGGTGTGGTTCTTTTCCATTGAAAGTAATGTATATTTTGGTGTTATCGAATAATGAGCCAGTTTTCTGTGAGAAAGCAATGACCATAGGAAGCAGAAGTTTGGGAATAGATATCAGCTCCAACATCATCAGGTGTGTGTCTCTGAGTTTTTATTTTTCACTGCCGTAGGCTTTACTATGAACAAAAGATTCTGCGAAAGGTCTTTGAAGAGTGGAAAGAAGAGTGGTGGGTTTCCCATCGAGAGTGGAAACTCCGTGTTCGAGCTGACTGTCACTACAGGTCAGATTTCATGATATATCACTTTAATTTTACTGGTGAAGTGAAGTGAAAGTCGCTCAGTCTTGTCCAGCTCTTTGCGACCCCATGGACTATACAGTCCGTGGAATTCTCCAGGCCAGAATACTGGAGCGGGTAGCCTTTCCCTTTTCCAGGGGATCTTCCCAACCCAGGGATTGAACCCAGGTCTCCCGCATTGCAGGCGGATTCTTTATCAGCTGAGCCACCAGGGAATTTTACTGGTACACATTATCAAATAATTACTTGTTGGCATGATCCTAGATCAAAGGAAGATAAGTCTTTTTTTTCCTAGTTTTATTGTGCTATAATTGACATATATAATTATTTATTAATTACTGTCAACATTTATTATTAATATAACAATTAATAATATAATATAATATATTATATATATTATTATATATAATATATATAATAATTATAACAATAAATATAACAATTATATTAAATTAATATAAATAAATAAATATAAATAAATATAAATATAATTAATATATAAATATTATATATTAAATTAAATATATAATATATTTAATAATATATTTAATAATATATATAAATATATTATATATAAATAATAAATATAAATAAATAATAAATATAATATAAATAAATAAATAATAATATATAAATAAATAAAATAATAATATGTAATTAAATAATATATTAATATATAATATTAATATAATTAATTTTATAATTAATATTATAATTAATATAATATAATATATTAATAATATAATTATATTAAATTAATGTAAATAAATATAAATAAATATAAATATAAATAATATATAAATATATATTAAATTTAATATATAATATATTTAATAATATATTTAATAATATATAAATATATTATATATAAATAATAAATATAAATAAATAATAAATATAATATATATAAATTAATAAATAAATAAATAAATAAAATAATAATAATATATAATTAAATAATAATATATTAATGTATAATATTAATATAATTAATATTATAATTAATATAATATATAATAAATAATAATATATAAATAAATAAAAATAAATAATAAATATATATAAATATATATTTAATAATAATGTATTTAATAATATATATAAATATATTATATAAATTAAATTAAATATATAATATAAATATATATTTATAAATAATAAATATAAATAAATATAACAATTATTTATTAATTACTGTCAACATTTATTATTAATATAACAATATATATTAATTACTGTATGAGTTTTAGGTGTACAGAATAGAGATTTGACTTATATATTGTGAAATGATTGCCATGATAAATTTAGTTAACATTCATCATCTCATATAACTGCAATGAAAAACAATGAGGAAAAAATTTTCTCCTTGTAATGAGAGCTTTCAGGATTTATTCTCTTAACAATTATCATATATTCTGTTAACCACTGTCATATATTTCATACCACAGTGGTAAGTGTAGTCATCATGTTGTACCTGTATCCCCAGAACTTATTAGTGTTATACCTGGAAGTTTGTACCTGTGGACCGCTCCCCTAACCCCCATGCCTCTGGAAAGCCACAAATCTGATCTTTCTCTCAGTTTTTTTTTTTCAAAGAATGCACACGTGAGATCAATGCTTGTCTTTCTGTGACATACTTCTCTTAGCTTAATGCCTTCAAATTCCATCCATGTTGTCAAAAATGACAGGATTTCCTCTTTTTTATATATATATATGTATATATTAGTTTTTGTGGAATTTCCTCATTTTTAAATGGTTGAACAGATTCCACTTTATGTATTTGGGTTGGCCAGAAAGTTGGTTGTTTTTTCCGTAATGAGCTTTTTGACCAACCTAATAGATACCCATTCATACATCTGTGGACTCTTTCTTTGTTGCCCTGTCTTGCTTGGCTTTTGTAAGTAATGCTGCTATGAACAGGGTCGTGCAGATATATTTTCAAGTTAGTGTTTTTGTTTCCTTTGGATATATTCCCAGAAGTGGGATTGCTGGATTGTCTGGTAGTTCTATTTTTAATTTTTGGAAGATCCTGCGTACTGTTTTCCTTAGTGGCTATTACCAGTTTACAGATCGTACCAGCAGATCGCAAGGTTCCCTTTTCTCTGTATCTTCATAAGCATTTATCTTTTTTTTTTTTTCTAAATCTCTTCATTTTAGGGAGACCTAATTTCCTACTTTTTTTTAGATTGAGGTAAAATTGGTTTATAGCATTATATAAATTTCAGATGCACAGCATTATTATTCTATCTTGTCCTTTTGGTGATGGCCTAGAGGTGTGAGGTGATATCTCATTGTGGTTTTGATTTGTATTTTCCTGATGACTAGTTATCTTTAAGTATCTTTTCATGTACCTGTTGCCTGTTCGTGTATCTACTTTGAGGAAATGTCTGTTTAGGTCATTTGCCCACTTTTATTTATGTTTGTTGAGAATTAGTGTATTAAACACATGCAGTGCATTAATGCTCATTTAGAAAAAGAATGGTTAAAGGAAGTTGTATAATTTTTAGATTGGATAAAGATGAAAACATTGGGGATTCTGGAACAGTATTTACTTCCATTTAATACATATTGTTGTTTTTCCTACCATAGGGCTTTTGAGCACCCCAAAGGCTTAATTTTTGTTACCTAATAAAAAAAGTAACCTCACTTTTCAGTCTTTTATCTTTACCTTTGACCACTTTTAAATTGGATCATTTGATTTTTTGCTGTTGAGTTGTGTGAGTTCTTTATATATTTGGATATTAATCCCTTATCAGATATATGGGTTGCAAATATTTTTTCCCATTTTGTAGGTTGTCTTTTTCACGTTGTTGACTGTATTTTGCTGTGCATAAGCCTTCTGGTTTACTGTGGTCCTAGTTGTTTATTTTTTATGTTGTTGCTTGTGCTTTAGGTATCATACCCAAAGAATCATTGCTAAGATTCTTGGCTTCACATTGCTATGTGAAGGACCTTTTTTCTTGTGTTGTTTTCTCCTGGGAATTCCATGGTCTTGCATTTAAGTCTTTAATCCATTTCTCTTTAATTTTTGTGAGTGGTGTTAGATAGGGGTCTAGTTTCATTCTTTTACATGTGAGTATCCAGTTTTCCCAGCACCATTTATTTTAGAGACTGTGTTTTCCCCCATTGATTCTTGGCTCCGTTGTCAAGTATTAGCTGAATGCATATATTTGGGTTGATTCGGAGGCCCTGGATTCTGTTCCATTGGTCTCTGTGTTTTTTATGCCGTGACATTGTATGTGCTGTGCTTAGTTGCTCAGTCGTGTCTGACTCTTTGCAACCTCTTGGGCTGTAGCCCGCCAGGATCCTCTGTCCATGGGGATTCTCCAGGCAAGAATTCTGGACTGGATTGCCGTGCTCTCCTCCAGGGGATCTTCCCAACCCAGGGATCGAACCCGAATCTCCTGCACTGCAGGTGGATTCTTTACTGTCTGAGCCACCAAGGAAGCCTATGACCTTGTATGCTGCCGCTTTATAGTGTAGCTTGAAAACAGGCAGTGTGACGTCTCCTGCTTTGTTCTTCCTGAGGATAGCTTCGACTATTTGAGGTTTTTTGTAGTTCCATGTAACTTTTAGGATTGTTTTTTCTACTTCAGTAAAAATGAGATTGGAATCTTGGTCGGGGTTGCATTGAATCTATAGATGATTTTTGGTAGTATTGGCATTTTAACAATATTTTCCCAGTTTGTGAACATGGACCACCTTTCTGTTTATCTGTATCTTCTTTGATTTCTTTCATTAGTGTCTTGTAGTTTTCAAAGTAGAGACCTTTCACTTCTTTGGTTAAATTTATTCTTAAGTGGTTTGTTATTTTTGATGCTATTGTAAATGGGATTAATTTACTTCTTTCTTTCTCAGATAATTTGTTGTTACTGTAGAGAAATGCTACTTATATTTTACATTAATTTTATATCCTATGGCTTTACTGAGTTCATTGATTAGATCTAAAAGTTTTTTGGTTGAATCTTTAGGAGTTTCCATGTGTAAAATCATGTCATCTGCAAATAGAGACAGTTTTACTTCTTCCTTTCCAATGCTGATGCCTTTTATTTCTTTTTCTTGCCCACTTGCTCTGGCTGGGACTTCCAGTACTATGTTGAGTAGGAGTGGTGAGGGTGGGCACGCTTGTCTTGTTGCTGATCTCAGAGGAAAAGCTTTCAGCCTTCTCCATTGAGTGTGGTGCTAGATGTGGGCTCATGATATGTGGCATTTATCCTGTTGAGACGCTGATGATCTTATGGTTTTCTTTTTGATTCTAGTAATGTGCTGTGTCACAGCGATTGAATTTGTGGTTGTTGGACCATCCTTGTAAGGAGAAGAGTTTTGTATTTTCTGTTTTTCTTCAAATTCTTTTTAGAGTGAGCAAGATCAGAGTCCTAACTTAAACCCAAGGACACAGTACTGTATGCATGTGAACTTACACACACAGAGGTAACCCTGTAACTCAGGTAACCATCATGTACCGGTCACGCTAATGATTAGAATAGACGTTTCCTCACCAACTCCCACTGCTGTATAATTTCCAGTTCTGTTTTCTAAACCAGTAGAGTTGCTTTAATTTATATTGCTTGGGAGGAAGTATATGCCCAATATAGAACCTTAAGAAAACAGAAAAGAGGGACTTCTCTGACAGTCCAGTGGTTAAGACTCCATATTCCCAATTGCAGGGGTCATGGGTTTGGCCCCTGGTCAGGGAACTAAGATCCTCCATGCTGCACAACACAGCCAAATAAAAAAAAGTTTAAATTAAAAAAGAAAATAGAAAACAAAGAAAACAAACTTTAAAAAATTATTTATTTTTTAGTGATAGAAGAAACTCTTAATCTGTGACATTTGTATTCCCAGGGATAAGTGAAAAAAGTAAAAATTGGGAATTCTATCACATACATATTTTCTATACCTTTTTTACAAGTAAAAACTTAATATGTCTCACACATTGTATCTTTTCCAAATGGTATTCACTCATAATCATGTCTTTAGGCTCTCTGGGGTAGGGTTTCTGATTTATGGATATCGCAGATAAAGTCTAGACAGTGTTTTAATTAGGGGCTTCCCTGGTGGCTCAGTTGGTGAAGAATCTGCCTGCATTGTAGGAGACCTCAGTTTGATTCCTGGGTCAGGAGGATCTGCTGGAGAAGGGATAGACCACCCACTCCAATATTCTTGGGCTTCCCTTGTAGCTCAGCTGCTAAAGAATCTGCCTGCAATGCGGGAGAGGTGGGTTTCCCTGGAGAAGGGCAAGGCTACCCACTCCAGTATTCTGGCTAGGAGAATTCCATATAGTCCATGGGGTCACAAAGAGTCAGACGTGACTGAGCGATTTTCACTTTCACTTTCACATAGACAGTGTTGAATTGTTCTGATATGCTGGCAGAGTATGAAATCAAGTCTTAGGAAATGGGATAGTGAAGAGATGGAGGGACTGACAGTCCTGTGGATAATGTATGTACTGAGGAGGAAAAGACAAAGGAGGCCACTGACCATGTTCTAGTGCAAAGCAGAGCTGGTATTGTCCGTGGCATGGGTGAGTAAGAAATGACTGTCGTTCCAAATGCTGCAGCTCTGTGGATGCTGAAGATGAAGTCACACTCAGGTAATTCATGCCTTTTTTCCCTTAGTGATAGCATAAGGTGCGGAGAACACTCTCCGTCAAGGAGGACAAATTTCACCGTGATTGTAGGAAATGCAGCTTTAGTTTAGGATATGTTGCTATTTAGTCATTCTTTATGACCCCATGGACTGTAGCCCTCCAGGCTCCTGTGTCCAAGGCATTTTCCAGGCAAGAATGCTGGAGTGGGTTGACATTTCCTTCTCTCGGGGATTGTCCCAACCAGGGATTGAACCCATGTCTCCTGCTTGGCAGGCGGGTTCTTTACCGCCGAGCTACCAAGGCAGCCCAGCTTAGGATATGGATTGGCTTTTCTGTGTCAGAAGTGTTCTGTTAATTTTTCCTGTGTGCAGAACGGACTGGGTATGTCAGATTAAGAGTTGTTTTGTTTTAAAGAAGCACCGCTTGCTTTTGTGGCTCCTCAGATATTACTTGTACAGCCTGATGTTCCAGACCTGGAAGACCTACGTGTATCAGCAACGGGAGATGAGGAGCAAGTACCTGAGAGCCGAGAATCATGGTGAGAAGAGGAAGTACATGCTAAAGAAAATGCCTCCATTTACTTGTTTTTGCTCCCCCACCCCTTTATTAAGACTTTATTGGGAGTTCCCTGGAGAAGGCAATGGCACCCCACTCCAGTACTCTTGCCTGGAAAATCCCATGGACAGAGGAGCCTGGAAGGCTGCAGTCCATGGGGTTGCTGAGGGTTGGACATGACTGAGTGACTTCACTTTCACTTTTCACTTTCATACATTGGAGAGGGAAATGGCAACCCACTCCAGTGCTCTTGCCTGGAGAATCCCAGGGACGGGAGAGTCGGACACGACTGAAGCGACTTAGTAGTGGTCATAGTGGGAGTTCCCTGGTGGTCTCATGGTTAGGATTTGGCGTTTTGTCTGCCATGGTCTGGGTTCAGTCCCTGGGTCGGGAACTTGAGGTGCTGAATAGAGGTGGTGAGTGGAGTCATCCTTGCTGTACACTTGGTTAGCAGAAACGCTTTTGAGTTCCTCACCATTGAGTATGGTATAGGCTTCTTGTAGATATTTGTTATCAAGTTGAGTAAGATCCCTCCCTTTTCCTAGTTTACTAAGAGCCCAGAGTTACTTTCAGAAGGAAAGTTTTCTGTGAAGGACAAGTACATTGTCTTTGGGAGAGAATCACTGAGTCAAAGGGAAGAGTTGTTTGACTCCGCTTCCTGTGCCCGTGTGATTTCTCAGCAGGAGCTCCTGTGATCATGTCCCCATGGTTTGTCTCCATGCAACATGGTTTGGGCACTTACGACTCAGGTCAGCATGATTTGTGTGAACAAATCAGCAGGTTCCCACCCTGCTGGTGCAGCGTGCTGGCCGTGTTTCTCCCACAGCACTTGGGGCTGCTGTCTGTCTTGCCACCGTGTGTCAGGTCACACTGCTGGCTTCTGGCCTTCTCGGTCCAGGTTGGCCCTTAGTGATCTTGTGACAGTTCAGCTCTGGTTGTTATCTAGTTCCTCTGTGAGTTGAACTCAGAAACCCGTATGGGTAAATCTAAGGGAAAAAGGCATATTGAATGATAATGTAACCTCCTGCTATTTCTCATAACCATGAACACCCTGTAGGCCCCTCAAACTCAGCAGGTCCCTTGGACGCCTTGTCCACTGCACCCTGCGTAGACCTGCTCTTCCCATAGCTAAGAGAGAAGCCTCAGGAATGGCTTCCCCATGCCCGCGGCCTTCAGCTGTCTTCTCCCACAGCACATCTCCCTGAGCGGTCACTTGCATTCTTCTTTGTCACTGCCTGGCAGTAAATGTTCTATAAGGCCCTCTTCTTTCATCTCTTTTCATTTAATTTCTCCTTTTCATAGATAATCTCATCTCAGTTCAGTCGCTCGGTCGTGTCCGATTCTTTGCGACCCCATGAACCACAGCACGCCAGGCCTCCCTGTTTGCAAATGTACCTCTAAAGGAGGCGCCAGTTTGCAGGTGAGGAACTTGTGTGGGGTTACTTAGCCAAGTGACAAGGACAGTACTCAGGCCCAGCTTGTCTGTCTTAGCAGCCTGTACTCTAAAACCACGGTGCCATGCTAGTCCTTCTTGCCTGAGATGTGCTGATTCTGGAAGGCTGGGGTGGGCCCTCAGAAAACTATGAAGTGAAAGTCGCTCAGTCGTGTCCGCCTCTTTGCAACACCACGGACCTGTTGCCCACCAGGCTCACCTGGTCCATGGAATTATCCAGGCAAGAATGCTGGAGTGGTTTGCCATTCCCATCTCCAGGGGATCTTCCTGACCCAGGGATCGAACCCGGGTCTTCTGCTTTGCAGGCAGATTCTTTATCTTCTGAGCCACCAGGGAAGCCCAAGGAAGCGACATATTAAATTCTTTTTCATCTTTTGATGTGATTTGTCAACAACTATGAAATACAAAGTAGAGCTGTAGTCCTCCTTGTCCACATTTTAGAGAATGTGCTGAAAATGTTTTACATATTTTTATTTTCTCCTTTGTGTTCTACAAAAAAAAAAACTTCTCCAGTAATGACTCTCACAATGAAAATGGAATTTACTATAAAGGGAGGCCTGTCCTTTGTACCTCCTCTACGTAGTAAATTCTCTTTGCTCTGGGATCATTACTGGCCCTTTTTATTTTCTCTCACAAATAAATACAGATAGTATCCTTTCCTTTTCATCTTGCCTGTTCTACTTTACAAATATTGTTTCAAACAGCAAATTTTATATTATGACTTCCTTTTTAACCTTATATTGCTAAGTAGCTTCAGTTGTGTCTGACTCTTTGCGACCCCATGGACTGTTAGCCCACCAGGCTCCTCTATCCTCGGGGATACTCTAGGCAAGAATACTGGAGTGGGGTGCCATTTCCTACTCCATTAACCTTATATTAATGGAAATTTTAAAAATCTACAAAATGGAAAGATAGAATAATGAACTTGTGTGTACCCACCACCCAGCTTCCAATTATCAGCTCACTAGTCTTGTTACGTCCATATCCCCATTCACTTCCCTGCTTCCTTTGTTATTTCATGTGTAGATATTGAAGAGTATATAACTCTACAAAAAATAAGGACTTTTAGAGATATCTGAACAGCGCAGCGCATTGGTTTTCCTTTAAATGTTTTGTAAATGTCATCACTTGCATAACTGTTCCTTGCATCTTGCATCTTTATTAACTTTGTGGAGCTTCATAACTTTTCCAGCAGAGGGCACTGGAAGACTGGAGGAATTTAGATACTCAGAGGAGGGACCCGTCTGAGAGCCTCTGAGCTTTTTTTGTCTTAAGCCAGAGTAATTCATCTCTCCTAACCCCTTCTTGGAACTCTTTTTGGTGCATCTAGATGCAAAGCAAAAGATGCGACAGGCCTGGAAGTCCTGGTTGATCTACGTGGTTTTCCGTAGGACTAAACTTCAGATGCAGACCACTGCCCTGGAGTTCAGGCAGCGGAGTATTCTGTGGTGAGTGTGCTGCGTGGCCCTACAGATCAGCAGCATTCGTTTTTACCTCCTCATTGCTTTATGCTGCTGGAAAGCCAGCATAAAAACCCACCTTAAAACAACATTTTGAATATAATTGATATGTAGTAAGTATTTATTGGTACGTTGTTCAGCATTAAGATCAGGTTTTCACAAAATCATAAGTAACACTAATTGAATATTTACTGTTAAGCCTTGTGTTAAGTTTCTGAGTATGTTAATTTTTTAATGAAAAGTGTCCCACTTACTTCTTACCATAAGCTGTAAGATAAATACTGATATTGCACAGATTAAGATACATGAGCTCAGGCAAGTTACTCAAGCTTTCTACTGTGTGTGAGTCATAATTAGCAAAACTAGGGTTCACCCATCCATCTTTCTGATGTCGCAGCTCACACTTTTTCCTGCTGCCCTGCACTGCATCTCAGCAGCACCGTCCTCCATTGGAGAGACCACCTGAGTCAGTCCACTTTGAAAGCCAGAAGTGTGTAGCAGTGAGCTGCTTTATACTGGTACTGATGCCTCTGTGCACTGTTCCCAGCGGTCCTCTGGTGTCCCAAATGGCAGCGCACTGAAAGCTCAGTTCCTGGCCAGGAGAGCGGGGCCCTCGGTGTAGCGTGGGTAAGAGCAGAAGCCTTGCAGCTAGACTTCTCACAAGTACTGGGTCTTTTCACTTCTCCAGGCCTCACTTTCCTCACACCGTGAGCTGTCTTTTTCAGGTTGTCATGGGAAATACATAAGGTAGTACTTGTGAAGTATTTAGGCTAGTGTACAGACCATCAGTGGACATAAAGAAGTTATTTAAAATGTTTGTTATTTAAACTTTATTCAGCAGATATTTGTAAATGCTTAGTAAGTATGTAGTTTCTCTAGAGTCTATGGGAGATATTTCTACATAATTTTATTTATTCAGTGTCTGTTACGGGCTTAAAATGTTTCTGACTGAGTCCTGAGGGACTCAGGGAATTTATCATTTCCATTCAGGGAAATTATATTTACATTACAATTTGCATTCAGGGAATTTGTAATTTCTCTAAGTGCTTAAAAAATAAGTAGTAATGCCAGATAGGTTGAGATTTTGAAGAGATACAGCTAAGCATGGCTTAAGTTAGGAGGAAGGAGATACTGGTGAGTTAGAGTGACCAGGGTAAAAACAGAAGTTGAAAGCGCTCTTTTCCACATTACTGCTCTTCTGAACAAATCAGAGAATAAGTAGGAAGGAACCCAAGGCTAGAATGAAACCTGGCAAGGACAGGAGGAAGGGAAGGGATCCATCAAGACTGGAAGTCTAAAAGCCATTATTGGGTGACTTCCCTGGGGGTCCAGTGGTTAAAACTCTGCCCTTCCACTGCTTAGGGGCGTGGGTTCAATCCCTGGTCAGGGAACTAAGATCCCACATGCTGCATGGAGTGGCTATAAATAAATACTAGTAGTTTTGCAGTTTATTCTGTGGAATCTCCTGAAGTAGTTGGCAGCGATTTTTTTTTTTTTTTTTAAACCCACATTGGCCAAACAGAGCGCATCTGAAGTGTCTCAGGCCGGGTCTGACCCTGTGTGCTAAGTCACCTTGGTTGTGTCTGACTCTGTGAGACTCCACAGACTGTAGCCCCCCAGGCTCCTCTGTCCGTGGGATTCTCCAGGCAAGAATACTGGCGTGGTTTGCCGTGCCCTCCCCCAGGGGGCCTGACCTTAGGGACCGTCAGTTTTCAACCCTTAGCTGGCAGTGCTAGAGCCGTTCCTTAATTGCTTTTTCTGGCAGCAGATCTAATGGTGTTGGTCTTAGGGAGAGGGACCTGAGCCGGGGGTCTGAGGCCCAGCCCTCCCTGCCCTGCCCTTCTGCTGACCGTGCTCTGACTGGTCCTGTCTTTGATTTGCTCTCCGGCAGGGTGTGGTGGAGTGTGTGGAGACGGCGACTGGGCCGGGTCCTCCTAGGCCGAGCCCTCCAGGCCACAGCCGTGAAGCACTGGGCCCAGAGCCTCCAGCTGCAGGTGAGTCCGCAGGCTCAGGCTTTGGGGTCCTCTGTGCGTGTCGTCAGGCCCCCACGCACAGAAGACGCGCCCGACTTCTGGTGTCGGGCTGCTGCCTCTGCTGGGCCCTTCGTGTAGCTCCAGGGGCGGGAGGGGGTGGGAGGCACAAGCAGCGTGGAAGGCTGGACTCTTCAATGGAGAGACTGCGGGAAGGAATACACTAGATGTGATTTTTTGTCGTTAATTTGTTTCGGGCTGCCCCGGGTCTTCGTTGCTCTGCGCGGGCTTTCTCTAGTTGTGGTGAGCGAGGGCTGCTCTCTAGTTTCGGTGTGGCGGCTTCTGTTGTTGCAGAGCACAGCTCTAGAGTGTGGGGGCTTCAGTGTTTGTGGTGCACAAGCTTCGTCTCCCTGCGGCATGTGGAATCTTCCCAGACCACAGAGCAAACCTGGGTCCCCGGCGTTGGCAGGATTCTCTACCATGGGACCACCAGGGAAGCATGCCCCCCGCCAGTAACTTTCTATTAGACAACATTTTGCGTCATCTCTGCAAGTGTATGCAATATGTGGAGATCGTGTGCGAACAGTGTAGGTCAGGGGTCAGCCCACTCGGCCATGGATCAGGTTTGGCCAGCTGCCTGTTATAAAGTTTTAACTGGGATGCAGTTACACCTGTCCATTTATGTATTGTCTAAGCTGCTGTCAGGCTACAACGACAGAATTGAGTCGTTGCAACAGAGACCACATGGTCTGCAAAGCCTAAAATAGTTATTATCTCACCCTTTAAGAGAAAAATTTGTTGACCTCTGAATTCACAAGGTCTTCTGAAGCAATGGACAGAGGAGCCTGGCAGGCTACAGTCCATTGGGTCACAAAGAGTTGGACACGACTGAGCGACTTCACTTCACTTCACTTCTGAAGCAATAGGAAGGAAGTAGACTTAGTTGTTACCAGTGATAATGTGGTAACAAGAATGGTAGGAGCAGTAATGGTGTTTTTGTGGTCTTACCGTCCTGCTGCTGCTGCTAAGTCGCTTCAGTCATGTCCGACTCTATGCAGTCCCAGAGACGGCAGCCCCCCAGGCTCCCCCGTCCCTGGGATTCTCCAGGCAAGAACACTGGAGTGGGTTGCCGTTTCCTTCTCCAAGATGCTGGACTAAGGCCCTTACATGTGTTATCGCAATTTTCAAAATTATTTTTAAAAGCCCATATTATTATTACTTTGCTAACAGAGGTCCATCTAGTCAAAGCTATGGTTTTCCCAGTGGTCATGTGTGGATGTGAGAGTTGGACTACAAAGAAAGCTGAGTGCCAAAGAATTGATGCTTTTGAACTGTGGTGTTAGAGAAGACTCTTAAGAGTCCCTTGGACTGCAAGGAGATCAAGCCGGTCCTAAAGGAAATCAGTCCTGAATATTCATTGAAGAACTGATGCTGAAGCTCCAATACTTTGCCACCTGATGTGAAGAACTGACTCCTTGGTAAAGACCTTGATGCTGGAAAAGATTGAGGGCAGGAGGAGAAGGGGACGACAGAGGATGAGATGGTGGGATGGCATCACCAACTCAATGGACATGGGTTTGAGCAAACTCTAGGAGTTGGTGATGGACAGGGAAGGCTGGGGTGCTGTAGCCCATGGGGTCGCAAAGAGTCGGACACGACTGAGTGACTGAACTGAACCGATTATTACAGGTTAAATAACTCCGATACCTGGCCCTCACCTTTGTCGTGCACCTGGCAAAGGTCAGGGGCAGCATTTGAACCCAAGCAGCCTGAAAAGTGCAGGGTCGTCCCTTGACCATCCTGCTGTCTTATCCTTGTGGACTGGTGCTCTCGGGAGGGTGAGGGATCCAGGTGAAAAAACAGAAGCGCAGGAATGGAATGAGGCTGGTTTTCCGCCACTGAGGGACTCGGGCTGTGTGAGTGCTTGTCCCTCTCAGCCAGCACTTTGAGAGCCTGCAGACTCGTTCTGCTGCTGCCACTGTTGCTCAGCACGCGTTTAGAATTCCTGTTTGGCTTTTGCCCTCAGAGCTTCCAACAGCGGCTTTGAATGACTGTCTTCAGTGATAGGTTTTCATGATTTGAGGTTGGATTTAACTAATAAGACAAAAGTCATTCAGAATCAAATCCAGTGAAAAACATGAGCAATAAGAAAGCGCTGCTATGGACCAAAAGCTTTGTGAGACTCTTAAGACAAATTTTATGCTGCAGATTATAAATAAAATCCTTGTGTCTGGTAAGTACTGTATGATTTACCAGGAACCTTAAGTCATTCCTCTCAATCCTCACATCTCTGAACTAGTCAGGACAGACATCATGACATATGAAATTATAAAAAATGAAGTTTAAGCATAAAAACATGAACTATGAAACACTTGTTAAGAATGTTAACAAGAATCTTCCCTGGTGGTCTAATGGTTAAGATTTCACTTTTCAGTGCAGGTCCAATCCCTGGTCCAGGAGATAAGATCCCTCAGGCCTCACAGTCAAAAATCCAAAACATAAAACCAAAGCAATATTATAATAAGTCAGAGAAGACTGTAAAAATGGCCCACAACAGAAGAATTAAAAAAAAACTTTAACAGATATCCACATCTCCAACATACAAAATTAAAAGCTGTCAGCATTTTTCCATCCTTGCCCCAGAATTTGATGTAATTTAATGTAGTTAAATTCACATTTCAAGCCCTATCCATCCTTCCTTCTGCCACCTTTCCTTCTTAGAGATAACTCCACCCTGATGTTGGAATCCTTATTCTCTTACATTCTTTTCCACTTGTAAAAGTGTATGTATACATGTACATCGAGAATAAATGTTCTGGCTTTGTGTTGTTAGGAAATTTATGAATGGCATCATGCTTCACTTTGCAGCTTGCTGCTTTTTGTTTTTAATGCTGCAGTGTATCTTTGAGGTTTATTCATGTTGGTATAGAGATCTGTTAACCGCGTACATTCAGCCATTTTGCTGAGTAAGACTCAGTTGATCTGCTCACTGCTGCTAAACTGTTATTTCTTCCTGATTACCTGTTTTTTTTTTTTTTTTTAAGATTACAAAGTGTTGCAGAAAGCATTCTTTTTTAAATTAGCTTACTTTTGGTTGAGCTGGGTCTTTGTTGCTGCCGCAGGCTTCTCTAGCTGTGAGCCGGGGCCGTTCTCTCTGAGAGTCTCCATGCGTGTGCTTCTGATTGCGGTGGTTTCTCTTGCTGCGGACCACAGGCTCCAGGGTGCGTGGGCTTCAGTAATCGCAGCGTATCGGCTCAGTAGTTGTAGCTTGCGGGTTTAGTTGCTGTGTGGCATGTGGGATCTTCCTGGACCAAGGGTCGAACCTGTATCTCCTGCATTAGCAGGCAGATTCTTTACCATTGAGCCACCAGGGAAGCCGCCTCGGAGAGCATTCTTAAACACACATCCCTATATGACAGTCTGAGGGTTTCTCGTTCCTGGAAGTGAAGCTGTTGGGTCTTTGGGTATCATCTCATCATCCTTATCCAACATTACCCGTTTGCTCTCCACTGCTGTGCCAGTTTACATGCTAAAATTGTTGTTCTGGTTTCTTTGGGACTCATCAGCACTTTGCATTGCCAGACTGGGTCATTTTCACCAATGTGATATGTGTGAGGTGGTTCTTCATTGTTGCTTTAGTTTATGTTTCACGGATTCCTAGCGAACCCCAGTATCTTTTCTGATGCCTGATTGTCATTGGGTTTGTGGTTTTGAGCTTGTTACCGTCCCTCACTCCTTTTTTCTGTTGGGTTATTTAGCTTTTTCTGCTCCGTGCACATGGTCATAGATTCGGCTTACTAATCTTTTGAACTATTAGGTACACTAACTATTAGGTTTTATAGCTTGTTTACTTTTTTATTTCTTCGCTTTATTTATGGTGCCTTTTTGTTCATACAAGTGTTTTCTTAAATTATGTATGTATTTTACTGTGATGCGGGTTCGTGACTGAGTGGGCTCTTCTTCAGTTATGGTGCAAGGGCTTCTCATTGTGGCACAGGCTCGGCAGTCACGGTGCACGGGCTTAGTTGCTCCATGGCACAGGGATCCTCCTGGATCCGGGATCAAACCTGCGTCTCCTGCAGGTGGATTCTTTACCACGGACCCCCTAGGGGAGACCCCCACACAAGCGCTGTTAATTTCACTGTAGCCTAACTTACATTTTTGTAAGTTGTTTGAGACAGGATCTTAGTTTGTCATTTTCCTTATGGGTAATTAATTTCCGCAACACTCTTTACTGAGTAGTTCATCTTTTATCTTTTTTATACTGATCATTAGTCCACTTCCATTTGGGGCAAGGTCCCATTTGTTCAAGGGTCTGTTCTGGGCTCTCTGGTCCATTGGTGTAGCTGTCTATCTCTAAGCCAGTATCACACTATTTTAATTATGATCTAACGAAGCAGGTAAGAAAGAACAAAGGTTCTCTCATCAGAATACCTGGGTGGAAATTCTGCTGCCGTCACCTGTTAGCTTCCTGCCCTTTTAAAATGA
Organism: Budorcas taxicolor; assembly: GCF_023091745.1. Taxonomy (NCBI): domain Eukaryota; kingdom Metazoa; phylum Chordata; class Mammalia; order Artiodactyla; family Bovidae; genus Budorcas; species Budorcas taxicolor. Next base: position 70,193,781 of record NC_068926.1, read on the forward strand.
GTTATCTAATCTCCTTGTACCTTACATTACTTATTTGTAAGTAAGTAATAGTGTTGGCTTCCCAGCCCAGTGGTAAAGAATCTGCCTGCCCGTGCAGGAGATATAGGTTCAAACCCTGTGTCAGGAAGATCCCCTGGAGAGGAAATGGCAACCCACTCCAGTATCCTTGCCTGGAGAATCCCATGGACAGAGGAGCCTGGTGGGCTACAGTCCATGGGGTTGAAAAGAGTTGGACATTATTGAACGACTGATCATGCATGCAAATAATAATGGTACGACCTCACAGGGCTGTTGAGGATTAAGTGTGATGAGGCATGTAATACGGTTAGAATGATGCTTGGAATATGGAATCCTCAGTAAATGCTGTTTGTTACCACTACTGATCTTGCTGTATAGCTCTTAAGTCTTCATATGTGGAAAGAGATCTTCTTTACTCTTGTTCTTTTTCAAAATTGCCATGGCAGTTCTTCCTTACTCTTTAATTTCAGTATCAACTCATCAAGTTCCACAACAAAGCCTGCTTGGACTTTTATCGCAATACACTGACTTTTCATACTAGATTGGAGAAAGTTGTTTAAGATAGTCTCCCCACCTGTGAACTTGATGTAGCTCATGATATATTGATAAGTGTGAGAGGGAGAGTAGGAAAGGTTAGGTGTAACAAGGCAGGCCGAGTAAGGCTGTGCCTGCAAAGGCTTTGCAGGCTCTTTTTTCCAGGGGGAGGGGCAAGCTCCTGGCTTGGTGTAGAGAAGAGATATGATCACACTTCCCTCTTAACAGGCTCTGTTTGGTTCATTGAGTGCTGCCTTTTGGGGAAGAAAGGGAAGAGAGAGTGTGTGTTTTCTTATATTTTCAAGAAGAAATAATGGAAGTATAAACCAAAAACGGAAGAGTTGTTACCTATGAGGGAAGGGAGGGAACATATAGGAACAAAATGTCAATGAATTTGCTTTGTTACACAGTTTTATGTTTGCAACGATGTATTTTATATAATTAAAAAAGGAAAGTAAATCAAGAAGTAAAAGAACCAGGCCCTAGGATTTTAGAGCACACTGAAAACAAATATATCAAGTTTGTAGCAAGGACTACAAAGAGAAAAGAATTAAAATATGATACTTTGACTCTTCATTCCTAGCTGGGAGTATTCTAAGGACACAGAGAGCTAAGAGCTCTAAGGTTGCTTTCAGTGGTCTTATTGTTAGTAGCAGGTTTGGATTGTTGCGTTGAACTATTAAGGCTACTTTGTAAGCTAAAGCAAATAACCATGGCGGTGTCATTAAGAAGCAGATTTTCAGTATAAAAGGAAAGGTCACAGGTATAAAATCAAAGAAACAAAAGCCCTGTAATCTGAAATTAGAAATACCAGTATCAGTATGGACCCATGATTTTTTTTTAACCTGAATTAGTGAAATTCTAACTATTGACTGAGAACACTTAGAGGCAGTGCAGTACTACAGCAGTTCGCATCCCCAGTGCCTGAGCTGTGGTCTCCTATTTCCTTTTATTTGCCACTGAAAGGAACTGAGGCGTTTTTTTGGGAAATGACTGACTCCAGAAATAGAGCAAGAACTAGACATCGGAAGCCTGCGTCCCGGGAGATGGTGTGCAGGGCTGTGAAGAAGTGAAGAGCTTGACGGGCGTGTGTCAGCAGGCCTCCTGCAGGCCTAAGACAACAATTTGAGCATCAAAAGGCATAACGACTAGTGGATCGAAACATACAAAGTATATAAAAATTCTTACATTCATTAGAGGAAAAAAAGAGCTGATTGGTCACGATTTTGGGTTGTTAGAGCCTTCATTCTATTCTTTGGAAATTAATGAAGACCAAAGTCGAGCGTTTATCCTGCCTTTCCTGTATAGACTAATCTCTGAGAAATGAGAGGGTTAATGAGAGAATAAGGCTTTAAAAAAAAAAAAATAGAATTCCAGTTAATAAAACAAATGCAGGAGTATTAGAATTAGAATATTGCTGTTTTTCCTCCCAGTGAGAAAATGGATCTGGGCAGTAGTCACCCAGTGGAAAGATAATAGAGAAATATGAGGGAGGGGTCAGACTGATGCCATCTGAAGACACTGGACAGTCTTGGCACCAAACAGTCGCTAAAGCTATGGCAGCCTTCCATGCTGTGACATAACAGGAAGGAATCCACAGCACTTGAAACATGTCCCTGATTGAAATTTGAACATGACTCCAGCCAAGCCTAACGTGAATCTTACTATCAGTTTGTGGGAAACACAGGAATCGGAGGGACAATTTAAAGACACCAGGAGGAGACAGTTGGCCAAATCTAAGACGTGAAACAGTTTATAGGGTACGTGACCTGGTTTCTCCTTTACAGGTTAGTAGCACGGAGAGAAAAAGGCAGAGAGGGAAATTGTCATAAAAATGGGGAGATTTAGGTACTTCTCTGGTGGTCCAGTGGCTAAGACTCCAAGCTCCCAATTCAGGGACTCGATACCTGGTCAGGGAACTAGATCCTGCATGCTGCAATAAAGATTTTAAGGTTGGTGCAGCAGTAATGGTGGTTTTGGATCCTGAATTTTAAATCAGTATACCTGGGCTCATATACATCTTTATTAATTAACCATTATAGTCAACACATTTTTGCCAACAAGAAATGAGTTTATTCCTATGGCACAAAAAGCCATGCTTCAGGATTTGATAAACTCTTGGAAAGCATTTTCTGTGTCCTCCTCGTTATGGAAGCATTTTCCCTGCAAAAGGTTGAGATGCTTGAAGAAGTGGTAGTTGATTGGCAAGAGGTCAGGTGAATCTGGCGGATGAGGCAGAACTTAGGACCCGGTTTGTTCAACTTTTGAAGCCTTGATCGTGCGACGTGCAGTCAGGTGTTGTTGCTGAGAAGAATTGGACCGTTTCTGTTGACCAGTGCCGGCTGCAGGCGTTGCGGTTTTCGGTGCATCTTGATTTGCTGAGTGTATTTCTCAGATGTGATGGTTTCACTGGGACTCAGAAAGCTTTAGTGGATCCGATGGGCAGCAGACCAGCAACCAGTGGCCGTGGCCCCGTTTCTGATGCAGGTTTGGCCTAGGGAAGCCTGCGGAGCTGCTGCTCCGTCCAGCCACTGAGCTGGTCATCAGCACTTGCCACATGAAGTCCATTTTCTGTCACACGTTTCAGTCCCATTGAGAAGTGGCTCATTGTTGCTGCGTGGAATAAGAGAAGGCAGCACTTCAGAATGACGAGTTGTTTGATTTCCGGTCAGCTCATGAGGCACCCACTTAATCGAGCTTTTTCACCTTTCCAGTTTGCTTCAAATGCCAAATAACTAATTTAGAATGGTTGATGTTGAGTTCTTTGCCAACTTCTCGTATAGTTGTAGGAGATCAGCTTTGATGATCCTCTCAACTGCTGCTGCTAAGTCGCTTCAGTCGTGTCCGACTCTGTGCGACCCCATAGACGAGAGCCCACCAGGCTCCGCCATCCCTGGGATTCTCCAGGCAAGAGTACTGGAGTGGGTTGCCGTTGCCTTCTCTGGATCCTCTCACCTGGTTGTTGCCAACTTCCAATGGCCAGCCACTGTGCTCCTCATCTTCAAGGCTCTTGTCTCCTTTGCAATACTTCTTAAACCACCACTGCTCTGTACGTTCCTTAGCAGCTTCTGACCCAAATGAGTTGTTGATGTTGCGAGCTGTCTCCACTGCATTGCTACCCATTTTGAACTTGAATAAGAAAACTGCTCGAATTTGTTTTTTGTCTAACAGCATTTCCATAGTCCAAAGTAAATATAAACAGCAAGTAATAGGTCATTAGGGAAAAAATAAAGCAAGAAATGCACATTAAATTGATGTATAGCATAATCACATTTAAGAATGTATTCCAAAAAAAAAAAAAAGAATGTATTCCAGTATCAAGTGGCAAAGTTCAACAATGGAAAACCACAGTCACTTTTGCACCAAACTAATAGAAGATCCTGAGTGCTACAGCTAAGACTTGGCGCAGCCAAATATGAAATAATTATTTATTTATTTATTTAAGTAATTATTTAAAAATAAGCAGCACAATGGAGAGACTGAACTTACAAAGCAGTCATAACTAGTGAAAAAGGACCACTGGCTGCTGTGCTAAGAACAGACCACGGAAAATCAAATATAAAAGCAGGGAGGACAGTTAGGAAGCGATTACAAAGTTCCAGGCGAGATTCTGGGCCAAGATGAAAGCAAGATGATGTTGGATTCTGAATATGTTTTCAAGGAATTGCCAGCAGGGTTTGCTACTGGATAGATAAGGAGTGAACCTTCAGAGAAGAAGTCTGAGAGGATTCCCAGGTGCTTCACTGCTCCCAGTTGCTCTCCACTGAGATAGGGAAGGGGAGGGGAGGGAGAGGCAGGGTTGTGCGGGAGGATGGGGAGGGGCTGCATCCTGAGCTCCGTAACTTCAGCCTGATGGGCCTTTCACGTGACCATGAGGGGCAGTCGGGGAGGAGCTGGCTGGGTATGTGTGGAGTGTTGCGTCCACACCAGAGAGGTAAACTCGGGAGTCCTCAGCACACAGGTTTCATTTGGAGCCACGAGATGGTGAAAGCACAGAGGGAGTGGGTGTAGCCAGTGGCACTGAGCCTGCCGTCGGTGGTGGAAGAGAGGAGAGGCGGAGGCAAGGAGGCCGGGTGGAGACGATGAGCTGTGTCAGACGCTTCTGGCCGCCAAGGACTGCGGTTTGGCCTTTGGATTGAACAACGTGGAGGTCATCGACGCCCTCGATAAGAGCAGTCTCAGTGAACCCAAGGAGGAGAGGATCTCCCTGCTTATTGCGGGAGGAGAAGAGAGAAAGTAGACAGCCCTTCTGAAGAGTTTGGAAAGGAAAGGAGAGAGCACTTAGGTGTTGGTGGGTGGCCGATGGGTGGTTGGTTTGAGGATGACTGATCTATTCTCTTCCGGAAGTGTTTGTGTGACCATAATCTTTTAAAATTCTATCTATGGACAGGTCTTTGTTGCTGCGCCCGAGCTCTCTCTCGTTACAGTGCTTGGGCTTCCCGCTGTGGCGGCTTCTCTTGTTGCAGAGCATGAGCTCTAGGCATGTGGGCCCAGGAGCAGGCTTAGTTGCCCCGAGGCTTGTGGTAGCTTCCTGGACCAGAGATCAGACCTTTGTCCCCTGCATTGGCAGGCAGATTCTTAATTACTGGACCAAGAGTGAAGTCTAGTGCCACACTAGTCTGCAACTTTTGCCCTCAGCTTTTTAATTTTGACAAGTACCAAATCACAGAAAAGCTGGATACTGGCTTCTCTTCACCAGGTTAACCCATCCTTAGGATCTTCCCACACTTGCTTTCCCAAGTGTATCGGTGTATTTCTTGTATTTTCTGAGTCACTTTAAAGTTGCAGACGTCAAGTTTAACCCTGAGTGAAAGTGAAAGTCACTCAGTCGTGTCCAACTGTGTGTGACCCCATGGACTCATACAGTTTATGGAATTCTGTAGGCCAGAATACTGGAGTGGGTAGCCTATCCCTTCTCCAGAGGATCTTCCTGACCCAGGAATAGAACCAGGGTCTCTTGTGTTGCAGGTGAATTCTTTACCAACTGAGCTATCAGGGAAGCCCCCACCCTGAATACTTCAGCTCATACCTCCTAAAACAAGGATGTTTTCTTATACAACCACATCCATCTAAGAAGTGTAGTGTTGATATGATAGTGTCGAGACTACAGTTTGTCTTGCAGCTGTACACTGTTGCTCTTTTACTGTCAGATCCAGGGCCCAGTCAGAGGTCACCCATTGCTTTTGGTTGCCACATTCCCAAAGGGAGAAATAACAGCACGTTTGAATGCTGGTTTTAAAAATCTAGCAGAGCAAAAGCTGATGACGCAGGAAGGGAATGGGGGTAATTGCCAGAGTGATACACTTGAGAAGGTGAGAGAAGATGGGCAGGGTGGGGGTGACCTTTGTTGGGAGTGTGGAGAGAAGGAAGAGCCCCTGGGGGATGTGTGGAAGCTTGAGAAAATTGTCTTTTGATTGCTTTCATTTTCTTGGCAAAATAGAAAAAATGGTATTCAGATGAGAGGAAGGAAGGGAGAAGGGATGTCACAGGTTTACAGAGGTATGAAGGCATAAAAGAAGGTATCAAGTCATCTATGGCAGTTACCTTCAGAGTAGGGCAGGAGTATTGCTGGGTGTGCGTGAAGGCTTTCCCAAGGGTGCCCGTTGATGGATAATCTTAAGGGAATCCGTCTGCAGACCCTCGGTTTCTATAGGTCCATGTCCTGGGGACTCACGTGCTGAGAAAGGGCCTCGACCGTAGGCTTCCTCCCTCTTTGGAAGAAAAGACAGAGCCTCACCTGTTCCAGATCTGAATTAATTTTACCACCCCTTGGACTGTCCCAGCTTGTCATTCCTCTTCTTTTTTCCCCTTAATCCAGGAAAGAATGGCTTTCTCCAGTTGCGCTGAGCAGGGGCCCTCCTCAGTTGTAGTGCACGGACTTCTCGGTTCGGTGGCTTCTCTTGCTGCAGAGCCTGGACTCTAGGCCTGTGGGCCTCTGGAGTTGCAGCACACAGCCTTCAGCCCCTGTGGCCCCCGGGCTCGAGAGCACAGCTTTAGTACTGGTGGCGCACAAGCTTGGTTGCCCTGAGGCGTGTGGAATCTTCCCCAGCCAGGGATCGAGCTGTGTCTCCCACATTGGCAGGCGGATTCTTTACCACCGGACCTCCAGGGAAGTCCCAGAATGCCCTTCTCAAAGATCCTCTCACCCCACATCCCCATCTCTTACGGTCCTGCTTTGGAATCGCCACTTCCTCGTTTTCTGAGTTCTCCCTTTCCAGCGTGTGGGTTTCTCTTTCCCCTCACCTGTATTTCACCTCTGGTTTCCTGCCTCCCTTAATGGTTGTCTTTTCTCTGGTTTTCAGGCTTGGTCACGGTGGCAGGAGCAGCTCCTCTTTGTCTGGAGGGAGAGAAGGAAGACGGTCTCCGCAGTGAAACACCTTCAGCGCCGGCAGCAGTGGAGAGCCCTCAGGGCCTGGCTTGAGTACCTGCAGCTGCGCAGAGAGAAGAGGCTGCAGAACCGTGAGTCCTGGGCACCAGGGGCAGAGGGAGGGTCGCCATGCCCACGGCTGCCAGGGGCGGTCATGTACTAACGGGGGGTGGTAACAGTCACACCACAGATTCTGAAAGAAGAGACCGAGGACAGGACAGCATCCTTGACTCCTGTTTAAGTTATTTCCTCTGTGTGTTTTTTTTCAATGTTTTATTCCGTTTTTTTCCTTTATTATTGTTTTTTATTGAATGAAAGAGTCTTTACATTCTATAGAGCCTTTCAGTTTTCAGAAGTTGCGCACACATAATTTCGTATAATCCCATAACAGGCCCCCTCCCCGCTGGCAGCCACTAGTCTGCCCCCACACAGCCGAGTCCGCTGCTTTTTCCCTTGATTTGCTAGTCTGTTGTGTTTTTAGATCCCACGCACAGGTGACTTCTTACAGTATCTGTTGTGTCTGACTTGTTTTTGCAGTGGCGTTTTGTGTCCTCTTCCCCTCAAGGGACTGGCGTTCTCCAGAAGGGGCTCCTGTTCAGTGTATTTAATTCAGTAGGATTTTAATTATGCTATAAGTAGTGCGATTATTATGATTAGTATGATATGTACAGTTTTGTATCTTGTTTTTTCCATTCAACTAATCGATGCTTTCCTGTCTTTAAGTTATTTTTAATAAGAATTTGTGTGTGTGTGTGGACGATTTTTAAAGTGGTTGCATCTGTTACGGTATTGCTTCTGCTTTATGTTTTGGTTTTTTTGGCCACGAGGCACGTGAGATCTTAGCTGCCCAACCAGGGATTGAACCTACATCCCCTGAATTGGAAAGGTGAAGTCTGTTTTCTTTTAAACTTTTTATTTCATTATGAACAACATTATGATAGTTTCAGGTGGGAACTCAGCCATACATACACATGTATCCATTCTCGCCCAAACTCGCCTCCCATCCAGGCTGCCAGGTAACATTGAGCAGAGTTCCTTGTGTTATACAGTAGGTCCTTGCTGATTATCCTTTTAAAATGCAGCAGTGTGTACATATCCATCCCAGACTTCCTAGCTATCCAGAAGACGAAGTCGTAACCACTGGACCACCAAGGAAATCCCATACATTTTTTTTTTTTAATGACCGTGTTTTACGGAGGGGGGCGGCTTACCTTAATCTACTCAGTCATTCTTCTATTAATGGATATCTGGGGGACTCCGTGGGAGTCCAGCGTTAGAATGCCACGCTGTTACTGCTGAGGCCGAGGGCTTGATCCCTGGGTGGGGAACTAAACTCCCGTAAGCTGTGTGGTGTGGCCAAAAAAAGAGGAAACAGATATTTGGATTGTTTGTCCCTCATTATGCAGATGCATGATTTATGATGTTGAGTGTTCTGAGCACTATCCTGATGGTTTAGTTTTCCCACAGTAGGTCAGAAGTAACGATAAATTGGTCATGAAGGCCAGTACTTTTTGACCTTCAGTTTCTCGAGCCCACATGGAAGTCCTGGCTGCAGGGTTAGGCTCCCCTGCTTTCCCCAGGCCTCCCTGCAGGATTCCTAGCCTCCCAGCACTGTCTCTTGGGAGAGCTGATGTGCCCACTTGAAAATAGTGATGAGGGGCCTACTGTCTGGATGCCCAAGCCTGGAAGTTCAATGAAGGCATGAAGCTATTTAGTGATGAGTTGCAGACTAGTACATGCCTCCACCTAAGGCATTCTCATCCCAGGACCAATGCCCTCCCCTCTCTGGCCTTAAGCTCATCAGGCCATTAGCTAATTAGTCTTAAAAGGAGATGGAGCTGGCGGCCTGTATCAGCCTGGCTGACGGCTCACAGAAGCCTCTGCCAGCATGTCGACCGAGTCGTGTGTCACTGACTCGTTCCCTGGAGTCCCGAAACGCGGGTATAGAGGCAGGAGTGAAACGGGGTTTTCTTTAGAGGCAGCTGTCCCCGTTCCTGCTCCTTGGTCACTAACCAGGAGCTTCAGTCCTTTGACAGAATCCTTTTCTCTTTCCTTGGAGAGCAGAACTGTAGCTAAGGAATCCATAGTAACCCTCCCCTGTTCAAAACCCTTCTTTCCCAACATTCTCTGTGGAGCAGCAGCCTGGAATTGCAGCTGTGTGCCAGTGGTGGGTTTCAGCCCATCCTAGAGAAGCCTCCAGCTCGTGGTCCAGCCTCGACGGGGCAGCACTGAAGCTCCTCTCTCTGTTGCAGAGATGGCCGAGCGAGTCCAGTGCACCACCCTGCTCCAGATGCACTTCTGTGCCTGGCGGCGCGCCTGGGCGCGGAGGGAGAGCCTGCACGCCCACCACGCGCGGGTGGAGGGCCTGGCCAGGAGGACGCTGCTGCGGAGGGCCTTGGCGCACTGGAAACACTGTATCCTTTGCGTTCCCCAGGCCTGTCCTCAGGCCCAGCCAAGACAGTGAGAGCCCGGCAGCCTGTAAGACAGTCCGGAGACACGTGGGACACAGCTGCCCAGCAGTTTCGGGCAGTCCTGATCTCTGGTCGGCTGTTTTTAAAAAAATTTTGTTCCATTCTGGGAATACTCATACAAAAGAGTGCGTATAGCAGACATTTGTAATTTAAAGAATAATCGTAAAATGAGCACAGCTCGGTAGAACATCGCGCACACCCCAGTTCACTCCTCGCTGACGGTATTCCCTTTCCTCCCCCTCAGAAGCATTCCCACTGCTCCGATTTTCTTATCGTTTCATCCTTTTCTTCCTGCCCATTAGATGGTGGGAATAGCCATGCCATTTCTGCTTCAGAAATTTGTTTCATTCCACTTCTGTTTCAGGAAGCCTTCTGTCCTTGGCGGCCTTGTTACGATCCCAGCTTCCGTTCATTGAGCTGTTGCTACGTGCAGACACTGTGATGATCCCCTTAATCCTCATAGCAGCCCTGTGGAGTGGGTGTCACCATCTCCATCTCACAGATGAGGAAGCGGAGTCGGGGATGCTAAGTGATTTTCACTCTCATTGGCAGCGCCAGGCTTCTGACTCCAGTGCACTTTCTTAATCCCCCCCTTGCCACAGTCTGTGCCCAGGCTTGGGGTTTGGACTGCCCTGGGTGTTCACTCACGTTTTCGTTTGTTCACTGAACTCTTGTTTTAAACTCCTGCCCAAGTTCTGGAATACAGGGAAACCTAGAGACTTAACAGTAGCTCATTGTCAACTGGGGAAAACAGACATGAAAACCAGTCTGCAAATGTGGCATGAGAAGTACTGTCATAAAGGTTTGTATTAAGTCCTGCTAGAGCTGCTGTGGAGACCTAGCCGAGGAGGTAATTGATGTTTGAGCTGAATTCAAGCCTTGTGGGCTGACATGTTCTCCCAGCAGGGGAATCGGAAGAGGCGGTTCAGGTGTAGGGAATGGCATTTACGCAGGCGTGGATGCGGAAGAGCCCCAGGGGTGGCGATGAGGGTCTGCACTCTGTTGTGGGGTGCTGGGGCAGGCAGACACAGGCTGGGGACCGGCTCGTGGGGCCCTTGTGTGGGTGGTCAGGAATCTGGGCTTCATCCCGGGACACTGAGGACCCCCTGCAGGCTTCTGAGACGTGATGCAGCAGGTCTGTGCTTTCCGAAGGACGATGCTCGATGGTGGGAGTGAAGCTGGCACAGGGGGCCCAGTCTGGTGCACAGCCCAGGGCTGGGGGTGGGGACAACGCGGAGACAAGGAGGGGAGCAGATGGACTTGGCAGCTGAGAGATGGAGGGGTAGGAGGAGAAAAGGATTGAAAATAACTCCAAGGGTTTTAGCTCAGACATCTGACCGGATTGTGCTGCCAAAACAGAGAGTGCGGGAGTCTCAGGTTCTGCTGAGATTTTGAAATGTTTACTCCGGCTGGTAGCAGTTTATCTCAACTATTTTTTCCCCGCATGGAGCAGGCATCAGAGGGGAAAAAGGCAGATAAATAACTCACATGATGGTTCCCCTCAATCCTCTCTTCCTGGGTCATCAGGCGAGACGAGGTGGACACCAGCCCTCCTGGCTCGCCCATTGTCACCTGCAGCCAGGACCCTTGGGACGGGTCACTGGGGTTGCACCGGGCTGGGGCGGGGCCATGTCGAGATGAGAAGCCTTGACTCGGGCAGACACGCTGCTGTGCACAGAGGAAGCTGAGCGGTGGAAGGCGGCAGGAGAACACCACAGGCGCGGCCTGCTGGTAAGGGCACCGCGGCCATGCTCGGGCATCCCTCCTTGGGGGGCCCAACCCACGTCATGCTCTTTAAGTGCATCTGGTTGTGTGGTTGCCATTCGTCATGGAAGTCCCCTTCATTGTCATGTCCTGATTTTAATTGTGGATCAGAGACGGCGATGGTGTGGGGTCAGAAGTGCTGGGAGCTGCAGGGCAGCCTTAGAAGCGATCTAGTCCTGGGATATCCACACTTTAGGCCCCTCTTTAAATGGTGGAGGCCTAGTCTTGAAAAGCAATCCAAGTTGAGGTGTGGTGGATGAAGCCAGGTCTGGGAATAGTGCCCATTTTGCCGGCTGCTCTCCCCCACCCTCACCACACGAGGTGGCCTCCAGACACTGTCAGGAGCCTTTGGGGGCCCACAGATCACTCTGTGAAAACCCCTAGGTGCTTCTTCTCAGTCTCAGAGAACTGAAGCCAGCCTGTGGAGCATGGGCTCTGCTTAGTCACGCATGAAGCGTTTGGACGGAGCTGGAGCCAGGCCAGCATGGCTTGCCCCTGTCCCCCCACCTCAGTCACCAAAGATTACTTCTTTCCTTCTGCTCTACTCTGCACAGCTGCGTTTGCAGTTGTGTAAATAGACAGGATTGCCAAGAGGAATAGCAACAACTGCAGACACACAGGCAATACCACCCTACTGACAGAAAGCAAAGAGGAACTAAAGAGCCTTTTGATGAAGGTGGAAGAAGAGGGTGAAAAAGCGGGCTTAGAACTCAGCATTCAGAACACAAATATTGTGGCATCTGATCCTATCACTTCGTGGCAAACAGATGAGGAAACAATGGAAATAGTGATAGACTTTATTTGGGGGAGCTCTAAAATCACTGTGGCTGGTGACTGCTGCCATGAAATTAAAAGTCACTTACTCCTTAAAGAAAATCTTCAACTGAGATAACATATTAAAGAAAAGAGATAGCATATTAAGAAAAGCTGACAATCCAAGGTAGCATATTAAAAAATAGAGACATCAATTTCCCAGCCAAGGTCCATCTAGGCAGACCTATGGTTTTTCCAGTAGTCATGTACAGATACGACAGTTGGACCATAAAGAAGGCTGAGCGCCGAAGAATTGATGCTTTCGAACTGTGGTGCTGGAGAAGACTCTTGAGAGTTCCTTGGGCTGCAGGGAGATCAAACCAGTCTATCCTAAAGGAAATGAACCCTCAGTATTCATTAGAAGGACTAATGCTGAAGCTTGAATACTTCAGCCACGTGATGTGAAGAACTGACTCATTGGAAAAGACCCTGATGCTGGGAAAGATTGAAGGCAGGAGGAGAAGGGGGCGACAGAGGACGAGATGTTTGTTTGGATGGCATCAGTGACTCAGTGGACATGAATTTAGCAAACTGCGGGAGATAGTGAAGGACAGGGAAGCCTGGTGTGCTGCAGTCATGGGGTCACAAAGAGTCGAACATGACTTAGCAACTGAACCATGTGTACACGTTGACCCCACATGGTAAAAAAAAAAAAAAAAAGTAAACCCACCATAAGCTGAAAGTCTGTCTCTTTTCTGAGAGGCAGTGGTTATATTTTGACCTTTGTCTGATGTTTCTGTGTGAGTCACAGGGACTTCTCCTGGTCAGAGGTGAGGGTGATTTGTTCTTGTGTGTGCAGTACCTTCGGGCAACAGGGAGTGTTTATTAAAGTGCCCACTGTGTGGGCTGGCTTGCATCAGACTCCCAATGGAATCTCAAAGCAGAGAAACACTGTTTGGGACCCGGGAGCATCTGTGAACAGCCATGGCTGAGCTTTTCACCACCTTCTCCGGCATCAAGCTTACTGTTACAGGCACACTGTTGACTGTGTCCATTCTTTTCACAGCATTTTTGCTTTAAAGCCCTGAAAGACAACGTGATCCATGCCCGTCTTCAACGGATAAGAAGGAATCTTGCTCACCAACAGCATGATGTCATGGTGAGGCCCTCTTCTGTACCAAGACACTTCTGATGGCCCTTCTTTCCCTCTTTTTTTTAACCTTTGTGCTTAGAGGTTTGTTCAGATCTTGAGACTCCAAAACCTTCAGGTCCATATTCTTCAGTGATCTGTACCACAGGATAGAGAAACTCTTGTTTTTCTCTTATGTGATGCCTTTTTTTTTATCTGTTTGCTTAAAAAAAAAAAAAAATGGTAGTTGAATCGGAGGCCAAGCACTGTGGATTCAGCCTGGACCTGGGGAATATACTCTGAAGTCCTGCATTCCAGGGACTTTGGCACTGCTTGCACCGTGTCGTCTTCAGTGGTTAATTCTCCTGAGGGTAACCAGCATTCTACCTTCATTTGTCAGTTGTGCTTCTGGGCGTAGAAGGGGGTTTTCTAATTGTGAAAGTATTCAAATGTACAGAAAAAATATAAAAAATAGTATAATAAACCTCAGTTTACCATTTAAGGTTAACAGTTGCTTTTTTTTTCCTGAGTCATTTCAAAGTAAATTACAGATGTTATGACACTTTACATCTAAACATTTCAGTCTGCATTGCCCCCAAATGAGAACATTTTGCTCTATAACCACAATATCATTATCATCCCTAACAAAACGAATAGCAATGCTCTAATATTAACCAGTGTGTGCTCACTCAGTCATGTCCAACTCTTTGCAACTCCTTGGACTGTAGCCTGCCAGGCTCCTCTGTCCATGGGATTTTCCAGGCAAGAATACTGGAGTGGGTTGCCATTTCTTAACTGCAGGGGATCTTCCCAACCCAGGGATCGAACCTGTAGCTCTTGCATCGGCAGAATTCTTTACCACTACCACCACCTGAGAAGCCCAGTATTAACCAATACCAAGCACATATTCAAATTCAGTTGCCCCTGACCCAAATGTGTTTATACTTGTTTTTTTACAAGCCAGGATGCAATTAAAAATTGATGACTTACTACATTGGGTTATGTCTCTTAAGACTCTAGTAAATCAATAAGCTTCTCCCACCCTCCATTTCTTTTGTTTAACATGTTAATTTTTTAATTGTGGTAAAACACACAGAATTTATCATCTGGACCATTAAGTGTACAGTTCAGGGGCATTAAGGACATTAACGTCACTGTGCAGCTATCGTCCATCTCCAGAATCCTTTCATCCTGCAGAACCAAAACAATAAACCCCAGTCTCCTCCACCTCCCCCAGCCCCTGGCAACCACTGCTTTCCTTCTTGTCTCTGTGAATTTGACTGTTCCGGGTACCTCATATTTATAGAACTTTGCCCTTTTGTGACTGGCTCATTTCACTTAGCATAACGTATGTATTTTTAATGACATTGACTTTTTGAAAGGGAAGACCAGTTTTTTGTACAGTCTTCCTATTCTCCATTTTTCTGTGTACTTTTGATGTCATTTGATTTCCCTTTTTCCTATGTAGCTCTTATGAACTGGAAATTAGATCTAAGGGCTTGACTAGATTGAAGTTAAATGTTTTTTGGCAAGACTACTTCGTAGACAGTGAGCTTCCTTCACCAGGGTAAAGAATCTACCTGCTAATCCAGGAGATGCAGGAGACCCAGGTTCAGTCCCTGCGTTGGGAAGATCTCCTGGAGTAAGAAATGGCACCCACTCCAGTATTCTTCCCTAGGAAATCCCATGGACAGATGAGCATGGTGGGCTGCAGTCCGTGGGGTCACAAAAGATTCATAAGTAGTAATATGTGATAAGATCAGTTTTAGTTTCTAAAATGGTGCTGGCCTCCATGAGGCCCCGATTAGGAACAGCTTCTTCATTTTGATTTCCACAGATCTGATAGATCCAGCTGTTTGTTTTTTATGTTGGCCCAGAATAGTTCCATATAGTTTGGCCGTAATTATTTTTCAAGTCTGTTACATGTCGGGTGCTCCAAATTGAGGTAATTCCTGCGTCTTCTGGAGTTACCAGTTGGCTGCCTAATGGGTCAGGAGAGTGGAGAAGGCCATGGTACCCCACTCCAGTGCTCTTGCCTGGAGAATCCCATGGACGGAGGAGCCTGGTGGGCTGCAGTCCATGGGGTCGCAAAGAGTCGGACACGAGTGAGCGGCTTCACTTTCACTTTCCGCTTTCATGCCTTGGAGAAGGACATGGCAACCCACTCCAGTGTTCTTGCCTGGAGAATCCCAGGGACGGGGGAGCCTGGTGGGCTGCCGTCTCTGGGGTCGCACAGAGTTGGACACGACTAAAGTGACTTAGCAGCAGCAGGGTCAGGAGAGATCGTTTTGTGTTAATGAACTTCCATTTCCTTGTTTCACTTCAGCTGCTGCGCAGGGTCTGGAACCTCTGGCAGTCGCGGCTTGAGCAGAGGGAGGAAAGAGAGCAGCTGCCCTTCCTGCGTGCTGCCTGGGACCACAGCAGGTAGGGATGTGGCCTGCAGGCTCCCCAGGGGCCTGCTGTGACTTGCTTGCTGGTCTGTAGGAGTCATCACTCGCCCTTCCCCACGTTACTGTGCAGGTTCGGAAAGGCCCTGCCGTGGACCAGTGGTTCCTGCGCCGGCCTCTTCTGTTGGGCTGACGAGGCGGGAGGTGGGATGAGGAGCGCTTGAGCTGGTGCTCGGCCACCAGTGCCTCGGGTCTCAGGCGTCAGTGACGTTCTGTCTTGGAATTCAGGCATCAGTAGTGTTACAGAGACATCCCAGGCAGCTGGGTGTTTGTGGCTTGGTCTTGGAGGTTGTGAAGCGTGTCCTCAATTAAACATTCAGTTAAAGTAAGTAAATAAAAGCACCACATGTCCACAGGGGAAACTCAGAATGTATAGAAAAGAAGTAGAAAGTGAAAAATAAAGACTGCCCGGACGCCTTCCTTCAACGGCTTAGTCTTATTCTTCAGAGGGAACCGCTGTTCACTTTTTATTTTTTTTTTGACCACCACTCCTGGCTTGTGGAATTTTTAATTCCCCCGCCAGGGATTGAACCAGGGTCCTCAGCAGTGACAGTCTAGACCCCTAACCACTGGATTGCCAGGGAATCCCCTTGTCTAAAATATTTTTTCATTACTTTTTATTCACTTTCTTGCTGTAAGACATGTTCATTAAACCCTCCCCCAAGAGTATAACTTAATTTGCATAGCTATGGGTCCAATTTTGGAGCACTTTTTAATGAGTCAGTGAGAATCCCAGTATTTAGCCGACTCAGATTGGAGCTGCCAGGGTATATCACTATTATAAGTCCTGTTTTACAAAGCTGAGTGTGGTTCTCAATTTCAGTATTACTGTGAAGGCATGTCACAGACCAACATGGTCCTAAAAGACCCCAGAGTTTGGCCATAAAACCGGAAAGTTCAGCATATTTGGGGGATTTCATACATATTACCTAATTCCAAGTCCACTGTCCTTGGTGGTCCAATTAGGTTTACAAGAAAGCTGTTAAATTTTGGGGGTCGGACCACAGTCCAAAATCAGGGGTTGGTGGATTTCATGTCAGAAATCAGATTATTTCCTTCTCTCCTAGAATGAAACCCCTGAGGGCCCCGGCACTGCTCAAGAAGTGCCTGTGCCCAGATTCACCTTCCTTAAAGTGAAACAAAAGTTTAGACTCCTGGAAGTGGGAGGTGATTCCCTTGGTGGCGTGTTTCGTTTCAGAATAACGTTGCTTCGCAAGTGCTTCCAGTTGTGGTCACAGTCCACCCAGAAGAGGCGATCCCAGCAGGTACGGAGTTCCTCAGCTCAGCGGGCTCTGCTGGCTCACACTCTTGGACCAGCTGGCGTTGGAGAGATTCTTGGGGAAGGCCTGTGTCAGGGGGCCTGGTGTTCTGGTTTGGAGGCAAGGGCACTGTGAAAAGCTCGAGGTCCTGCCCCAGGGCCCTCCAGGGGTGCCACGGTCTGCGTGACTCCCATCCCTGCCTCCGTGTGCTTTGACAGCACAGCTGCTCTCTGAAGGCGATGAGCGTACAAGCCATTCTGTTCACGTCTTGACTGTCCTCAGCCAGCCCTTCATCCCGTGGGACCTTCGGGAGATGCCGGGGAAGGTGGAGAGCCTGAGTCCCATGTCCCAGAGCTAAACCACGTGAGACACAGGTGCCCGCAGTGGTGGGAGGAGGCAGGTGGAGAAAGACTGAACAGCTGCTGTGCCTGAGACCAAGCCAGGCCTTGAGAATGCAGCTATGATACAAAGCACAGAGGGTTCCTACTCTCACAAGGCTTGCAGTTCAGCCCCTGGGGGGCTCTAACAATGGCTGATCGCTGAACTGAGAAAGGTGGGTTTCCAGGCCTCATCAGGCTCAGGGGAGTAAGTGTTCAATTGGTGATGTCTGCAGGGCCTCACAGTAGGACATGGGCTGCTCAGCTCTTTGCTTGGCCTTCCCCCAGTGAAAACGGGCGGGGACGCGAACCAGGCTCCTCATGGTGATTTCGCTGCTGCCCTCTCCACCTCCCCTTCTGTCTGCTGCTCGAGTCTGACACGTGGATCTAAGGAGTCTGGCTGGCTGCTTGGTTTGGACTTCATACTGACTCCCTTGGGGGCTGGTCCCGTCAGCTCTTCTCCCTGTCCCTGTGTCCGCTCTGCCCTTCACAGCTGTGTGCAGTCCAGCCGCCAGTCCTTCCTGGGTGTTCTCTGCCTGCTCCTGTTTCCCAGTCTAACCACTGCCCTTTTAGCTCAGGTGTCAGCCCTGGCCCCTGCCCCCGTCCCACATGCGGCCTTCTCATCACCTGGCATTGGCTGCCCCCCACCCCGTCCACCCCACCAGGCTCTAGGCTCCTTGAGCACAGAGCCTGCCCTGCTCCATTCATCTCCTGAACTGTTGGCTGAGGGCAGGCCCTGACCGTGTTTGGACAAGCGAGGGACACGGGCGAACAAACATGAGCTGCTGGTGACTGCTTCAGACTTTACCCCCCAAACCACCCCAGTGCCTTGATGTTTGGGACTGAGCAGGGCATGGGTCGATTCTGGGTCACCTTTACCTTCCACACCTGGAAAAGGCTTAGAATTGGTGCATTCTTTGACATCCCTTTGGATTATGTGGCTGTTTTGGAAAGGACATTGCCACCTGGTCTCTCAAGGTTATTTAATGCAAGCACAACAGCGTATGAAGAAAGAGCCCTTTTAAAAAAAGAACATGAGCCCCTGAGTTGAAAGGTTATGTTTATTCAAGGTGGAAAAGAAGCAAAGGGTCTCATTGAATTTCTCCCTGAAAAAAGGGATCCGCTCGACCCTGGGGCCCAGCACTGGAAGAAGGTCAAGGGTCGAGTCCTTATCTCTCAGGCCTCCAGCGCAGCCCACACAGTGGACGGTTTGAAAAATAGTAAGAGCCCTGCTCAGCTGTTGTGTTTTAAAAAAACCTGTAGCTAACAATCTGAGTAGTATTGCTTGGTTCAGATATCCAGGAACACGTCAGTGCCTTTTATTTTAGGGAAAGATAAAAATTAATGTATTATGCATTTCCTTCTATTTAAGAAGTGATATTACAAAGAATGGCGAGAACGTTTGCTTGTTGTTGAAGCTGGGTGAGAAGTCTGTGGGGATTTGTTATATTATTGCTGCTACTCTTGTTTATACTGGAAAATGCCCATGAGCAATAGGTAGACATCACAGAAAATTTGAGAAGTGTACAAAGACATAAAAAAAGAAAAAAAACACCCATAATCCTGCCTCTAAGATGACATTTGGTGAGTAAACCTGATATTTTTTTTCTTCTGTGTGAATAGGAGTGTGTCACAAACACACACATAGGCATGCTGTGAAATTTTCTATTGCGCTGGAGAAAAAATCATCCCAAACTCAGTGGATTAAAACAACCACCACTTTATTATGTTTTAAGGATTCTGTGTGTCAAAACCTGAGAGAGGACGTGGCAAGGCTGACTGGTCTCTGCTCCGTGCTGCTGGGGCCTCTGCTGGTCTGATTCTAGTGGCAGGAGGTTGGAGCCGTTCAGCTTAGTTTCCTCACTCAGTCATCTGGTTCTGGGGCTGGAATGACTCAAAGACGGGGCTCCACTGGGACTGTTAACTAGAGAGCCTCCCCGTGGCCTTCCCCAGAGGCTCGGGCTTCCTTTCAGCATGGCGGCCCCTGGGTAGCAGACTTCCTGTGTTGCAGCTCAGGGCTCCCGGAGTGTTCCCACAAACAGGACAGGAGCTGTGTGGCCCTTTACGAGCTAGCCTTAGAGGCCACTTAGTGTCACTTTCACCGTTGGTCAAAGTAGTCACTGTCCACCCAGATTCAAGGAAAGGAAGGTCAAAGAGCTTGCAGTCTTGTTTTTTGGTTTTATTTGTTGTTACTGTTTCTGGCCGAGGCATGGGGGTTTTAGTTCCCCAACCAGAGGTAGGACCCGTGCCCCGCAGTGGTGAAAGCCCGAGGCACTGGACTGGCAGGGAGTTCCCTGCAGCCAGCCCTATCTTGAACCTGCCACACACGTGTATGCTTCCCCGCTGCCCCAAGCTTTTGCACCATGGAGGCGTACGTATCGTTCTGTCAGTGGCGTGTCTTCCTACTGATGGAGCCATAGAAGAGCAGTTGTTCTTGTTCAGTCGCTCAGCCGTGTCCAGCTCTTTGTGACCCCGTGGGCTGCAGCACACCAGGCTTCCTTGTCCCTCACTACCTCCTGGAATTTGCCCAAACTCACGTCCATTGAGTCAGTGATGCCATCCAGCCATCTCGCCCTCTGTCCCCCTCTTCTCCTGCCCTCAATCATTCCCAGCATCGGGGTCTTTTCCAGTGAGTCAGCTCTTCGCATCAGGTGGTCCAAATATTGAAGCTTCAGCATCAGTCCTTCAATGAATACTGAGGGTTGATTTCCTTTAGGATTGACTGGTTTGATCTCTTTGCTGTCTAAGGGACTCTCAAGAGTCTTCCCCAGCACCACAATTCAAAAGCATCAGTTCTTCGGCGCTCAGCCTTCTTTATGGTCCAACTCTCAGATCTGTACATGACTACTGGAAAAACCATAGCTTTGACTAGATGGACCTGTGTCAGCAAAGTGATGTTTCTGCTTTTTAATACTCTGTCTAGGTTTATCAAAAGTTTCCTTCCAAGGAGCAAGTGTCTTTTAATTTTGTGGCTGCTGTCACCATCCCTCAGTGATTTTGGAGCCCAGGAAAATAAAGTCTGACACTCTTCCCATTTTTTTCTCCATCTCTTTGCCATGGAGTGTCGGGATCAGATGCCATGATCTTAGTTTTCTGAATGTTCTGAAGTTTAAGCCAGCTTAAAACTGGACAGAACAGTAGTAGCCTTTTTTTTTCTTATTTTTAATTTAAATATACATGTGTTTTAATTTTAACTTGCGTTGGCTTCTGCCATACAGCAGTGCAAATCAGCCATAATTGCATATACATCCCCCCTCCCCCTCCCCGATCGCATCCCTCTAGGTCATCACAGAGGGCCAGACGGGGCTCCCGGTGCTACACAGCAGCTTCTCACCAGCTGTCTGTCTGACACCTGGTAGTGTCTATATGCTGAAGCCACTTCCCCATTCTCCCACTCGCTCCCTCCCCCACTGTGTCCACAGGCCCATTCTCCACATCTGCATCTCCAGTCCTTCCCTGCAGATAGTACCATTTTTTTAGATTCCGTATATATGCATACGTATGCTATGTTTGTTTTTCTGATTTACTGTACTCTGTAACAGGCTCTAGGTTCATCCCCCTCACTAGAACTGACTCACATTCATTCTTCTTTATGGCTGAGTAATATTCTGAGATACGTACATCTATCTTTATTCTGATACATATACCGCAACTTCTTTTCCCATTCATCTGTTGATGGACATTTCGGTTGCTTCCGTGTCCTGGCTGTTGTAAACAGTGCTGCTGTGAACACTGGGTACACGTGTCCTTTTTCATTACAGTTTTCTCAGGGTATATGCCCAGTAGTGGGGTTTCTGGGTCATATGGTAGATTTTACTGGTCCTATGGTAGATTAAGTAGCCTTTTATAATTACATAAACATTTAAAGACTCTGTATTTCAAAAAAGTATTATAAAATCAAAAGACACAGGTGGAAACAAAAATTGATCACACACATGACAGAGGACTAATAAATTTAAGGTTCAAAAAACCCATATATGTCACTGAGTCAGATGCTCACAGTAAACTGGGCAGTGAGGACGGACACTTGGGCCGTAGGGAAAAACGCCAGATAAATACACACACACACGGGGTCAGATGTAGGGAGAGACGCTTAATTCACTTTTAATGAAAGGCAAAGTTTTTAACCTATCATTTCATTTTTCACCTGTCATGTTGGCAGAAATTAAAAGTAATGCTTTTCACTTTAAAAGGTGTTTGTATCGGAAGCAGTCCTCCCTTGAGAATGGGACCTGGAAAGACTTTTTTCGTTTTTAATGTAAAGTACAAATGGTCATTCACGGTTTTCCCCTCAGCTGTTGCAGGCCAGAGCAGACTGCCACTTCCAGCAGAGAGCCCTGCCTGCAGCCTTCCAGGCATGGAGGAGACTCTGGCGGTGGCACCAGCAGCAGCGAGCCCTCGAGGCCCGGGCAGCGAGCTTTCACAGGTACCCCATGCAGCTCCTCTCTGCACCCAGCCCCATGTCTTGGGTCCGGGTCTGCTCCCCATGCAGCCCTTTGTTTCATATCTCAGCCTACCAGTGCCCTCAGCCCAGGTTCTTCCTGGATTTTCAACTGTGGGCTCACTGAGCTCATCTGCCTGGAAGAGACAGCCCGTGTTTCCCCTGGGGAAACATTTGCCCATCTGTGTACAAGTGCTTCGAGAATTGCCCTGGTTTTACATCCTGCCCCCATCACGAGCCGCAGTGAGCTGCTTTAAAGCTGCCCATCAGCTTCCCGGATCAGGGTGTGGTTGGATGTCGCATCACCTTGGACGGCTTTCTTGAGCGTGATTTCCCTGAAATGCTTGGCTCCTCTTCTGCTAGACCTTTTTTTTCCCCTCTTGATGGATGGGGTCTTCATTGGGGTGCTTCTTTAGTTGTGGTTAGTGTGAGCTTGGTTGCCCCGTGGCATGTGGGATCTTAGTTCCCCAACCAGGGATCAACCTGGGACCTTTGTCAACCCCAACCGGGGACCTGTGTCCCTCACACTGGAAGGCGGTTTCTTAACTCCTAGGCCACCAGGGAAGTTCCTCAACCTGACTTTTTGAAGCCTTGAAAATATTGTCAACAAAGTTAGGATGGGCAGAACTCCATCGTTTTAGCTCCAGTTGGCGGCAGACTTGCTGAGAGCAGGTTTGCACCACCTGTTAGTGCAAGACAGTGTAGAGGTCGTTAATGACTAACTGTCGGCCACAGAGGTGTAGGTGTGGTGGGAGGGGAGAGTGGAAAATACAGAAGCCCATTTGCCTGTGACGACATCATCTTCACTAATAATTTCCTTCTCACAGCAGCCCGGAGAGAACAGGTTCAAAGTGATAAATGACTCAACTGTGTAACAACAGCCAGTGTTTACATTCAGATCTCCCTGATTCCAAAGTCCAAGTACTTGCTGCTGGATCAGGAGGAAGGTCTTTTTATGACTTGGTTCAGTCCAGTCACTGAGTCGTGTCCGACTCTTTACGACCCCGTGGACTGCAGCATGCCAGGCCTCCCTGTCCATCACCAACTCCCAGAGTCTACCCAAACCCATGTCCATTGAGTCGGTGATGCCATCCAACCATCTCATCCTCTGTCATCCCCTTCTCCTCCTGCCCTCAATCTTTCCCAGCATCAGGGTCTTTTCAGATGAATCAGCTCTTTGCATCAGGTGGCCAAAGTATTGGAGTTTCGGCTTCAACATCAGACCTTCCAATGAACACCCAGGACTGATCTCCTTTAGGATAGACTGGTTGGATCTCCTTTCAGTCCAAGGGACTCTCAAGAGTCTTCTCCAACACCACAGTTCAAAAGCATCAATTCTTCCGCACTCAGCTTTCTTCACAGTCCAACTCTCACTTCCATACATGACTACTGGAAAAACCATAGCCTTGACTAGACGGACCTTTGTTGGCAAAGTAATGTCTCTGCTTTTTAGTATGCTGTCTAGGTTGGTCATAACTTTCCTTCCAAGGAGTAAGTGTCTTTTAATTTCATGGCTGCAGTCACCATCTGCAGTGATTTTGGAGCCCTATGACTTGGTATGAACTTTAAATCTTGGTGAGAAGGAGAGACATACTCAAGGGACAGTTGGAGAACAGTCCTAAAGAACAGACCATCTGTGTCCTCAGAGTGTCAACACAGGTTCTTCCAGGGCTCAGAGCTGGTGCTGAGGGGTGTGCCCTGGGGAGGCTTGCTTTGCGGGTGGTGGGGAGTGGATGGTGGGACGAGGAGGGCCAGACTGAGGGGCTGCCTGATTCTGCAGGTAGATCGCGGACAGGTGTTTGAGCAGGTGCATGGAAGCAGTGACAGTTTTGGATGTTGCCCTGAGGACAGTGCGTCACTTAGGGCAGAGGGGGAAGGACCAGCACTGGGAGAAGCTGACGTGCACTTGGCTTTGGAGGACGCCGAACGCTGGTGTGAGAGGGTCAGCCCGAACCCTGGGCTCCGTACACTAAGTTCAAGGAGGTGCTTTTAGTGGGCGGCCATGAAGCAAAGAGGCTGGCATGGGCTGGCACTTATCTCTGCCCCCTCTGCTGCAGAGAGGGGCTTTGCCTTAGTTTCTGTGCTGAGATCTAATGTAAGAGGCATTCAACAAATGGCTTCACTACCTACAACACACGTTTCCTTTACAAGTGAGCTGGTTCTGTTGCTTGCTTGTTTGTATTTTGGGATGTCGTGGGACCAGAAATCAAGGGCACCTTCAAAGCAGCCCAGAGGAGCTCCTAAAAGAGATGTGGTTGGCATCCGCCTTGGGCGAGTTTAGAACCATCACTTGAGACAAAAGTGTGGAGGGCGGATCAAGGCAGGAAGTCAGATGAAGGCTTGAAGGCTGGCGAAAAAGATTAGACATTACTTCTTTTGGTTTAGCTGGATCTTCTTAGACAGCTTAGTTTTTTAGGTTCCTGCCTTCCTAGGTCACAAGAACGCAGAGTGATTGAGAACCTGGCTTAGAAGCCGACAGGCCTGGTTGAGTTCAGACCCACACTCTACGCTCGGCAGCTCTGCGACTCTGGGCAAGTCACTCAGTCTCTCTGAGCCCCAGTTTCCTCAAATGTAAAATGGAGATGAATTGATAACATCCCACAGGGTTGCCATGACCATTGAGAAGGATAATCCATCCCCTGGAACTGATTTGTGGCTCTTAAGGTAAATTGATGTCCATGTTTGGTTTTGAGTTTAGCAAGTCAAAGTTCCAAAAAAAAAAAAAAGAAGCGTATGTTCTATCTTTCCATAATTCTTGGGGTACTTTAAAAAAATATTTCAGGAATATAAACTGAATTCATGGTAGAATCTCATGAATTATGGCTAAAAATAATAATTTATTAACCAGCCAGTGAAATATTATACTGAGAATGAGGCAGTACCCGTTTGCCTTTTTTTTTTTTAATTGAGCTGAAATTTACATACAGTAAAAGGTATAGATGTTAAGAAAGTAGATGGAATTTTTACAAATTGCGTCCCAGGATAACTAGCACCCCAGCTGAGATACAGAATGCTTCCATCATCCCAGAGAGTTCCTTCCTGCCCTTTTCCACCAGTTCCTGCCCCCAGAAGTCATCCCTGTTCTGCGTTCTGCCATTCTAGGTTCGTTTTTGCGTGCTTTTGGACTTTGCACGGTGGGATCATGTAGTACCTGCTCTATGGTGTCTTCGAGCCTAATGTTTTTGAGGTTGAGCCAGGTTATTGCATGTATCTATAGGTGTTTTTAACTTGCTGAGTACTACTCAGTTGTATGTATCTCAGACACCGTTTCGATCTGTGTTAACATAGGAGTTGTTTTCCAGTTTGCGGCCATCGTGCCTAAGGCTGCTGTGCACGTTTTGTTTTAGTGGGGTACGTTTCACTTCTCTTGGGTAGATACCTTGAAGTAGACTTCCGGGTCAGAGGGTGGGCGTCTGCTTAATCTTGGAGGTGGCTATATCATTTTCTGCTCACACCAGAAAACCTGAGGGTTCTGGTTGCTCCAGCATCCGCACCAAAGTTAAAATGTTTCTTTAGCTTTGGTTGTGCTGGGTCTTCGCTGCTTTGCGGGCTTTTCTCTGCTTGTGGCGAGGGGAGGCTGCTCTCCAATTAAGGTGTGAGGGCTTCTCATTGCAGGGGCTTCTCCTGCTGCTGAGTGCAGGCTCAGGGGCACGCGGGCTTCGGTAGCCGGGGCTGAGGGGCTCTAAAGCACAGGCTCACTAGCTGCGGCACATGGGCTTAGTTGCTCCACAGTATGTGGGATCTTCTGAAGTCAGGGCTTGAACTTGTGTCCCTGGCATTGCAAGGCAGATTCTCAAGCACTGGACTGCCAGGGAAGCCCCAGCGTTTGTTCTTGAAGTCTTTCCAGCTTCGCCGTTTCGGTGGGTATGTGGAGAGCTGTTTCATTTTCTTGATGACTAATGATGTACAGCGTTTCTTTAAAGCCTTATTGTTGTTCATTCGCTAAGGCATGTCCAACTCTTTGTTACCCCATGGACTGTGGCACCCCAGGCTCTGCTGTCCTTCCCCGTCTCCTGGAGTTTGCTCGAACTCATGTCCATTGAGTTGGTGATGCACTCAGCCTTCTTTATGGTCACGCTCTCACAGCCTTACATGACTCCTGGGAAACCGTGAAAGTCGCTCAGCCGTGTCCGACTATTTATGACCCTATGGGCTGACAGTCCATGGAATTCTCCAGACCAGAATACTGGAGTGGGTAGCTTTTCCCTTCTCCGGGGGATCTTCCCAACCCAGAGATTGAACCCAGGTCTCCCACATTGCAGGCAGATTCTTTACCAGCTGAGCCACCAGGGAAGCGCAAGAATACTAGAGTGGGTAGCCTACCTTCTCCAGAGGATCTTCCCAACCCAGGAATTGAACCAGAATCTTTACCAACTGAGCTGTCAGGGAAGCCCACAGCCTTGACTGATTAGAGCTTTGTCGGCAAAGTGACATCTCTTCCTTAAAGTGTGGAATGTGTCGGGTCATTTGAGGGGTTTGGCTGTTGTCCGCTTTCCTTGCTCCCCACCTGGGCTTATTTGGCTCTTAATATAAGAGAAAAAACCCAGTCATTTGGAACTTCTCATTCTTGTGGAGTTAGAGCTCTCCTGTTATTCACTTGGATTCTTTCAGGGAGATGTTAGAGAAGCAGGTGTTTGCCCTCTGGTGTCAGAAGACGTCTCAGCATCAAGAACACCGCTTGGCAGAGAGGATGGTGAGTGGTGCCCCCGGGGGCCCCTGGGGAGGTGCCTGGATGCGCCGGGCCTGCTTCAGGTCTCTGCACCTGGCGCCTTGCCCGTGAGGATGCTGCTGGACCCGGACCCGTGCTGCAGGGCGACCCACCTGCAGCCAGGATTCGCAAGGCCAGGGCAGGGCCTGGCATCTGTTTCCTTGTCTGTCAGTGGACTCTGCAGATGGTTTCTGGGCCTGCCCAGCTCCTGCACCTCCAGCTCTTCCGCCTTGGTCATCTTCATGGCCTGGACTTTTCCTGGCTTCCGCACCGCCGCCTCTGTGACCCTTCCAATCTCTCCTGCCGCAGGCCGTGCTCCACGCAGAGCGGCACCTTCTGCAGCAGTCGTGGTCCACGTGGCGCCAGCAGGCAGCGGCACACCGCCTGGAGCAGCAGCAGCATGCCCTGGCCTGTGCCCACCACCACCTCGGGCGGCTCAGGAGGGTCTTCTGTGTCTGGAGGGAGGGCGCCCGAGGGCTCAGAGCAGAGTGAGTGGCCACTCGTGCCTCGGAAACCCTTCCCGGCTCGGGGCAGCTTTGACTGTAGTGGCAGACTGTTAGCTCTGAGCGTCTGCGGGTAGAGGGTGGGGGGTGGTCGTGTCAGCCTGGATTCAGAAATTCAACTTGAAACAGTCTAAGCAAAGCCAGGGCTGCAGTGAGAGGCTCCTGGGGCGCTCGTGGATCTCTGGGCTCCGGACCTTGGCTGGTCAACAGGGCCTATGGACCTGAGGTCCTGCCCGTCAGCTCCACCCTGCTCACTGATTGGGGCCACTTGAAACACCCGTGGCTGGGGCAGGCTGTGGTGGTTTCACCACACCCCGTAGTCAGGGACCAGGGCGGACAACCCCGTGTGCCCTACAGGCGTCGTCCTGCCCTGGGTTCTCTCTTGATCCGCTTTGTGCTTCAAGGGTCTCTCACCTCTCGAACTCTGGCCACGCTGAACGTCCTCCTTGGTTACCTGTTCCCACATGAACACAGAGCCCTGTGAATTTGTTCACAGAAATTGGGCTGCATGAGTGCTGTTCTGAGTGGAACGCCCAAATCCTTTGGCAGCTGTTCCCAAAGGGTCGTGATTCCCCTGCATGTTTAAGACCCCCTGGGCAGGGTCCCAGCTGCAGTGGGGTGCCCCTCAAGAGGGCCTTTGCAGGGTCTGGGCTGAGCGCCAGCTGTCTCCCTGCAGGAGGATGGGCAGTGTGCGGGCTGCACGATTCCACGTGGCGTGGCTTCTGCGCTGGGCCTGGACCAGGTGGCGGGAGGTGAGGCCTTGGCGTGCCTGGGGCTGTGGGTGGGTGGAGCCTCGTTGGGGTGAGTCAGGGCGGACACACGGTCTCCTCCATGGTCCCACGGAGACCACCTTCCCCTGAGTGTGCGCGGGAGGCCGGGTGGCAGGTGGCGTGAGTGCCCAGCTGGTCTTGTGAGATGACTGGCTCACAGGCCCCCATTGTGTTAGGTGCCAGGCTGCCCCTCCTGGACACTCTGAGTCTACAGTTCCTGGTCTAATGGTTCACAGACGTCCTCTTCAGGGTGAAAAATGTTCGCACTGACCCACAGGAGGCGTTTGCCCCATGTCATCCTCACAGCCCTCTAAGAACTGCTTGTTTACAGAGGAGGATGCTGGGCTTGGGGTTAATAACCACTTTACTCAAGCTCCCCCAAGCTAAGAGTGAAACCGAGGCACGGGTGAGCCCCGCTCAGCCCTGGGCCTGCGGCGGCCGGCTCTCTCCTCTCCGCAGCGCCGGGCCCTGCGCAGTGCCGAGTGGCAGAAGCTGGCGCGAGCCGACCTGCACCGCCAGCACAGCTTGATGCACAGGGCGCTGCAGACCTGGGGGGTACGCGATGCCGCGGCCGCCAGACCTCCTCGGCTGGCAGGGAGGGCGATTCCGGAGGCTTTGTTCCCCTTCCTTTTTTCTCCCGCCCCTCCCGAGGTAGTAATTCCATGAGACTCAGAGCAAGTGCCCTGGCCAGTGGGTCTTACACCCCTGAGCTAGTTCCCCGTCCTTCCCCGGGGACCTGGGGGCTGGACTCACCAGGTGAGCATAGCTGGTCCTCTCCCTGTTGCTGGGTGGGCTCCTGGCCTCCCCCCGCCCTCCGTGCTGCCTGCTCTGGGCGGCACAGGCCCTGCACCCCTGCGGCTGCCCCAGGGCAGGACGCGCTGCGGCCCGGGTCCTCCAGTCTCCTGCTCGCCTGCAGGTGTATCAGAGCCAGGTGCGGAGCGTGCTGCAGGAGGCGGCTGCCAGGGAGAGCCGGCACAAGAGGCGGCTGCTGCGGTAAGTCCGCGCGTCCCCGGCACAGCCCAGGGACCAGGGAGCAGGCTGCAGACCCCGGCAGGTTGGGAGGACTCCAGCCAGGGTCTGGCAGTCATGCCCCTGCTGCTGAGAGCGAGGCTTCGGTGTTTCCAACACTGGTGCTGTTCACTGGGGCCTCATGTGTCTTGAACCCGCGCTGTGTGCTGAGCAGGGCCTCTGGGAGGCACCTGCGCCATCTCCTGCGTGTCTTGTTCATCTGAGCACCTTTCTCTGCCCCGTTCAGACCTGCGGGAGGTGCCCTCCCCCACCCCCTGCTCTAGGCCTCTCTCTAGCCTCTGGGAGTGTCTGCACCTCGCGCCCCTCGGCTCCGCTGTTTTCCTCCCCGCCTCGGTCTGTTCAGCACCTGCTGTTGCAGGCTGCTTCCTCCTTCCTCCCGGCTGCACCTCTCTCACCGCAGATGCAGCACCTCTGTCGCTGTCACCGGGTTGCAGCCCTGTGTTCCCCGTGGCGCCTCAATGCACAAGGCCGTGGTGCCCGTGGTGCACCCACGGCACTGCTCAGCCGTGTGTGGGGTGTGCAGTCAACGTGAATCGTCCGTGCAACAGACACGCTTGGGTGTGGGGAGACCTCAATTCACGACCGAGCAGAAGAGCCTCGCACTATCCACCCCCAGGTCACCCTGTCCCCACGTGTGCCCACAGGCGTGTGTTACATCGCTGGAGAGAGAACACTGTGGCCCAAGCGGACGAAACGAAAAAGATGTCCCAGGCGGCAGCTCACTACAGAAGGACTCTGTGCTCCAAGGTGAGCCCTGGGGGCCAGCTGGTCGCCTGGGGGGCTGGGGCCGTGTTCCTGCGAGGGGGCGGCCTGGAAGTGCCTCCAGAGGCGTGAACAGAGTGAGGAGCGCAGAGCAAGAGACAGCGCCCCTCTGCACACACGCAGCTGGGCCGGCAGGCGGGCTTGTTTACTCGCTGCTTTCCCTGAATTCTGAACTAACATCCCTAAAACAAAGGCAGGGCGCATAGTGACTGTGAACCAGCTCTCCCTAGAACCAGGGCTTCCCACACACGTGGAACTTTCCCTTGGGACACCACACCTCCGTCTCCTCGTATCAGCACGGACATACAGCGGGGAGGCCTCCCTGACCCCTGCTGCTCTTCGGCCTTCTGGGATTCATGGCCTCGGGGGCTTTCCGCAGAGCATCCGGGAATGTGAGGTCATTGGCCACGGTTGGCAGGAATTGGTGTGCCCTGGCTCCACGGGCTGAGGGGTACATGGCTGTGGGAACAAGTCACGTCATGTGACAGGACGCACGTACCGTGATGGAGGTGGCCCTTGACTCGGGGGCGTTTCAGAAGAAGGCAGTTTGCTGGGAGCCCGGGGCCGGTCCTGGCAGCTCTGGGGCCTCCATGGACGAGCAGCAGTTCCACGTGGTCAGTGTCCGATCTGCTCTCAGGGAGGTTCAGAGGCCGGCGTGAGTGCCCTGCTCTGGAAGGACGGTCGGGGCTCGGAAGGGAGGAGGCCTCTGGGGAGTGGAGTTCGTGACTGTGTGGGGAGCAGGCGGCAGGCACCCCCTGTCCTGTTTCTGTGACTTCACGTCTGCCTCACGTATGAAAGCGTACGTGACATGAAGCTTCCACTTAACAAATAGGATGAGAGCCCGAGTGAGACTTGACGTCTGCACGGCACTGTGTGAAGTTCAGCTCCTCTGGGCCCATCGCCTGGGATACAGGGCTTCTTACGAGGGGCCTGGGCATGGTGGCCTGGGTCTATATGGACGGCGGGCACTTCCTGGAGCCCACATGAATGCCGTTCACTCCATGGGGAGCGACCCGCAGAGCCGGGGTGGCCCCAGGAAGTGGGGACGTGCCGTGGCCACACTCTTGTGCTTCTGCCCCTCAGGTGCTGCTTGAGTGGCGAGAGGCAGTGTCTGTGCAGGTGTGTTTCCGAGAGCAGGCGGATGGGGCTGTCAGGGAGGCCCGGCTGGTGCTGCGTAGAGGTAAGTGGGGCCCGCTAGATGGTGGTGGTTCAGTCATGTCTGACTCTTTGTGACCCCGTGGACCGCAGCACGCCAGGCTTCCCTGTCCTTCACTGCCTCCCAGAGCTTGCTCAAACTCATGGTCATTGAGTCGTTGAGGCCATCCAACCATCTTATTCTCTGTCATCCCCTTCTCCTGCCTTCAGTCTTTCCCAGCCTTTTCTGATAAGTTGGCTCTTTTCAACAGATGACCAAAGTATTAAAGCTTTAGTTTCAGCATCAGTCCTTCCAATGAATATTCAGGGTTGATTTCCTTTAGAGTGACTGGTTTGATCTCTGCATTCCAAGGGACTCTCAAGAGTCTTTTCCAACACCACAGTTCAAAAGCATCAATTCTTCGGTGCTCAGCCTTCCTTATGGTCAAACTCTTCACATCCATACATGACTCCTGGAAAAACCATAGCTTTGACTAGACGGACCTTTGTTGGCAAAGTGATGTCTCTACTTTTTAACACATGGTCTAGGTGTGTCGTAGCTTTTCTTCCAAGGAGCAAGCGTCTTTTAATTTCATGGCTGCAGTCACCATCCACAGTGATTTTGGAGCCCAAGAAAATAAAGTCTGTCGCTGTTTTCCACTGTTTCCCCATCTATTTGCCATGAAGTGATGGTCGTGGATACCATGATCTTTTTTTGAATATTGAGTTTTAAGCCAGTTTTTTCACTCTCTTCTTTCACCTTCATCAAGAGTCTCTTTAGTTCCTCTTGGTTTTCTGCCAAAAGAGTGGTGTCAAATGCGTATGTGAAGTTATTGATATTTCTCCTGGCAACCTTGATTCCAGCTTGTGCTTCATCCAGCCTGGCATTTCTCATCATGGACTCTGCATAGAAGTTCAAAAGCAGGTGACTATATACAGCCTTAATGTACTCCTTTCCCAATTTTGAACCAGTCCACTGTTCCATGTCTGGTTCTGACTGTTGCTTCTTGACCTGCAAACAGGTTTCACAGAAGGCAGGTAAGGTGATCTGGTATTCCTATCTCTTTAAGAGTTTTCCACAGTTTGTTGTGATCCACACAATAAAAGGTTTTAGCAGAGTCAGTGAAGCAGAAGTAGGTGTTTTTCTGGAATTCTCTTGCTTTTCCTATGATCCAGCGGATGTTGGCAATTTGATCTCTTGTTTCTCTGCCTTTTCTAAATCCAGCTTGAACATCTGGAAGTTCTCAGTTCACATATTGCTGAAGCCTAGCTTGGAGAATTTTGAGCATTACTTTGCTAGCATGTGAAATGAGTGCAATTGCGCAGTAGTCTGAACATTCTTTGGCATTGTCCTTCTTTGGGACTGGAATGAAAACTGACCTTTTCCAGTCCTGTGGTCACTGCTGAGTTTTCTAAATTTGCTGGCATATTGAGTGCAGCACTTCAACAGCATCATCCTTTAGGATTTGAAATAACTCAGCTGGAATTCTGTCACCTCCACTAGCTTTGTTCATAGTGATGCTTCCTAAGGCCCACTTGACTTCACATTCCAGGACGTCTGGTTCTAGATGAGTGATCATACCATCGTGGTTATCCGGGTCATTTTTTTGGTGTAGTTCTTCTGTGTATTCTTGCCACCTTAATATCTTCTGCTTCTGTTAGGTCCATGCCATTTCTGTCCTTTATCGAGCCCATCTTTGCATGAAATGTTCCCTTGGTATCTCTAATTTTCTTGGCGAGATCTCTAGTCTTTCCCATTCTGTTGTTTTCCTCTATTTCTTTGCCTTGATCCCTGAGGAAGGCTTTCTTATCGCTCCTTGCTGTTCTTTGGAACTCTGCATTCAGATGCGTATATCTTTCCTTTTCTCCTTTGCCTTCTGCTTCTCTTCTTTTCTCAGCTATTTGTGAGGCCTCCTTGGACAGCCATTTTGCCTTCTGCATTCCTTTTTCTTGGGGACGGCCTTGATCCCTGTCTCCTGTACGGTGTCACGAACCTCTGTCCCTAGTTCTTCAGGCACTCTGTCTGTCAGATCTGCTCCCTTGAATCTATTTCTCACTTCCACTGCATAATCGTAAGGGGTTTGATTTAGGTCACACCTGAATGGTTTAGTGCTTTTTACTACTTTTTTTCAGTTTAAGTCTGAATTTGGCAATAAGGAGTTCATGATCTGAGCCACAGTCAGCTCCTGGTCTGTTCTTGCTGACTGTATGGAGCTTCTCCATCTTTGACTGCAAAGAATATAATCAGTCTGATTTCGGTGTTGACCATCTGGTGAGGCCCACGTGGAGCCGTCTCTTACGTTGTTGGAAGCGGGTGTTTGTTGTGACAGTACGTTCTCTTGGCGAAAGTGTGGAAGCTGAAGAGAGGCCTGTGAGGATTAAGCTCAAGGTGCTGGCAGGGCCGTGCTCCCTCCGAAGGCTTTGCGGTGGCGGGCAGGGGGGTCCTCTCCCCTGCCTCAGCTGGCTTCTGGCGGCTCCCGGCCACCCTTGCTGCACCGCAGGCTGTAGACATGAGGTCACTCCGGCCTTATCATTCCTCACGTCATCACACGTGTCTGTGTACCTGTGTCTTTTCTTAGGAGACCAGTCGTCACTGGGTTAAGGGCGCACCCCACTCCAGACATCGGTTGCTCCACACACCGTTAGCTCAGGTTCTGGGGTGGATGTGGCCGTGGGAGGCGTAAACTGTGCGTTCCAGTGCATCTTCACACCCTCGTCCTGTCCTATTGCCATTAACGAAAGCCCAGGCTTGAGATCTACAGAGAGGTAAAGACCTGGAGCTGGAGTGGGGTCTTGGAGGCAGTTTGATGGGGACGTTCTGCCCGTGACAGCTGCTTGTCAGGTCGGGCCCACCCTGTCAGGGTCCTGCTTCCTTGTCTGCTTGGGGAGCAGGGACTGTCCAGCTGGCCCCAGGCAGTCCCATGACCTGCCGTTCCAGTGGCCTGGGGGGACCACTGCTGGAGAGAGATGTGAAACAGGGGCCCTTGGGTCTGCAGGGGGCATGTCTGACACTCTGAGGAGACAGCTGCTGGTTAGAACGAATGAGAAATGGTTTAAATCGGACCATAGAGAAAGTGGATTAAGTTGTTAAATTGGCTTAATAGCATTGCTCCCAAACAAAAGCTAATCCACTCAGGTTTGGTTCTGACTGGTTCTTGTGTCAATGAACACAGATCTGTGCTCTCCTGGACGGAATCTCAGGGTCCAGCATGCTCCTCTGTGACCTCAGACTGCTCCTCACCCTAGAAACCAAGGCTAAATGTTTCTAGTCATTCCCAGGAAAGATACAACGTGCTCAGCCCGCCCCCGCTCTCTGCTGGGCTGGAGCTCTGGCACCGGTGCTGCACGGCACCGTGAGAGTCAGGCGGCCGCGGGGGGATGGTGACCGGCACAGCTGAAGCTGCTTCCCCCGCGGGCTGCCGGCAGCATCTTTCCTCAGACGGGTGGCACGTGGCTGGCCCTCGGCTTGTGTCCATTGGGGCTGGTGCAGGTTGCTGGGGGCTGTTGACGACGTGCGGTGTCACAGCCCGTGCGCAGACCGTACCTGTGGGGCTGTTTCTTGGCATAAGTGAGCCTCTGAGTCTCGGGCACACCTTGGTGGTCCCCGGCTCGGCTGGGACTGCGGGAGGACGCAGCAGGGCCGAGGGGTCGTGGGGACTCGTGCTTGTCAGTGCCTGCGTGACTCGGGCAGGGCCTCCTCTCAGCCTCGGTGTGCCGGCTGAGGGTGGGAACAGTAGGACCTGCCCTGGAGGTGGTCCCGGGGGTCCAGTGAGGCTCACACATCCGTGTGTAAAGCAGGACCCGGGGAACAGCAGCGCTTAGTGCGACAGCTCCAGGCTGAAGAAAAGGAAAAAGTCCAAAAGGGAAAGCATCACCAGAGCAGAGTGCTTGCTCCCTCGAGCGTCATGACAGACACGCAGGGTGCGGCCCCGACCCCCCTGCTTGCGGAGCCCGGCCGTCAGAGGACGCGCTCAGCAGGGCTGGGTTTCTCCCTTGCCTGGCTCGGGCTGCCTGGGCCGCTGAGCCTCGGTTGCCTCCCATTGCCTCAAGCCCAGCGGCTGCTCGCAGGCGGCTCTGCGGGGTCTTGGCGCGCCTGCGGCTGCTGTGCACAGGCTTATGGCTCGGGGGTGGGGTGGGGGGCCCGGCGATCAACAGACCTGGCTCCTGTCAGGGTGGGCGCAGCCTCTGAAGGTGGCTGGAGCTGTCGTCAGAGGACACGCCCACATGCCCAGGTTCTCCACCCTCTAAATTTCACTGTTGCTTACTGGTCCGTGAGGGCTTCCCAGGGGGCTAGTGGTAAAGAGCCTGCCAGAGCTGGAGACAAGAGGCACAGGTTTGGTCCCTGGGTTGGGAAGAACTCCTGGAGGAGGGCTTGGAAACCCACTCCAGTCTTCTTGCCTGAGAATCCCATGGACAGAGGAGCCTGGCGGGCCACAGTCCATGGGGTCGCAGAGTCAGACATGACTGAACGACTTAGCACGCACAGCCCTAGTGGTCCACGTGCGTCCTCCACAAGAGCTGACTGACTCTGACCTGTCTCAGGCCGTCTCAGGACCTGGTTTCGGTGCTGGCGGGACCGAAGCCGGAGGGCTGCCCAGCAGAGGCTGCAGATGGAGCGGGCAGTGCGGCATTACTGCCGGAAGCTGCTGCAGGAGGCCCTGGCCCGGTGGAAGGTGCACCATCAGGGCTGCGTCAGGAAGAGGGTGAGGCGAGGGGCAGCTTCACAAGCTCCCCAACGCGGCTGGGCTGTCTGGGCCAGGAGACCGCGTTCCGGCAAGGAAAGGTCTTTCCTGAAGCACTCCAAAGCAGCCAGTGTGGATGATGGTGGCTGGGGTCCTGTGGGTGCAAAGCTGCCTTTCTGGTTGGTGAGTGAAGGCTGGGGAAGCAGCCTCGGGAGCCTGTCCCCCAGGTGGACAGTGGCTCGGCAGAGAACCCGTTCAATCTGAACCACGCCTGTCAGCGCTGGGCGAGCTGCGGAGCCATCTGGACACCCCGTCTGTGCAGGAGGCCCTTGGCTTCATCCAGGACGACTCCTGCTGGTGGGAGGAGGTGCCAGTGGGCCTGAAGTCCACGCTGCCCTCGGGGGCTCTGGGTGTGGGCACCTGCCAGCCCCAAGCACACGGCCCACAGCCCACTGCGTGCTCTCTCCGCAGCTGCAGCAGAGGCAGGCCGCCCGACTCCTGGCCCAGATGCTCAGCCGGGCTTGCTTCCACCAGTGGAGACGACAGGTGGGCATCCTGGAGAAGCCCCCTCCCAGTCCTGCTCCCTCACGGGCCCGCTCCAGTTCATGTTGGTTTCACCCTGTTCCCGGGGCTCCCCCAGCCCCGCCAGCCACTGCCCAGCACTGCCAGCTTCCTTCCCTGGGAACCTGTCGAAGGCCAAGTCCCTTCCTGCAGTGTCCTGTTGAAAAGATGTCAGGGTAACGTGTAGAAATTGATAGGAAACGCACTTTAGGTCTTCACTGAGGCTTTGCTGAGACACCAGGCAGACTGCGTCGTGTGTCCCGCCCGCTGGCCCTTCAGGGGTCCGGTCCGTTTCCTCCCTAGAGTCCGGAGTCCTGCCCCCTGCTCCTGACCCCAGAGCTCCTGGCCATTCTTTCCCAGGCAGCTTCCTCGATGCCCAGCCTCAGGGCAGGCAGGGCCGGACCCAGCTGGAGAGGGATCTGAGGGTAACGGGCTGCGTGAGGGGGTCTCCCTGAAGGGGACACTGCCTTTCTGGCCCGTAGCTGCTGGACAGGAGGCACGAGCGGCAGCACACGGCGCGGGCCCTGTGGTTCTGGGCCTTCTCCCTGCAGGCGAAGGTAACGGGCTCCCCGTCCCAGCAGAGGCCACAGCCGGTGGGAGGGGGCCTCAGCAGGAGGCTGGGCCTCACCTCTCCTCTCCCTGGAGGCCTGGGCCGCCTGGCGGGGCCTTGTGCAGGAGACGAGGAGGAAGAAGGCGCGGGAGGAGCAGGCGGCGCAGGCCTACCACCTGCAGCTCCTCAGGGAGGGTGTTGAGCGCCTCCTGCGTTTTGCAGCTGGCACGAAGGCCTTCCGGCAGCAGCTGCACGCCCAGCAGCAGGTGCAGGTGGGCCTGGGCTGTCCCCACCGCCCCATCCCCAGCCCCGTGGGGCACGGGCGGGCACAGCACCGCCTGACTGGAGGCTAGTTGCAGGCGGCCCACAGTCTCCACCGCGCAGTGCGTCGCTGTGCCACGCTCTGGAAACAGAAGGCGCTGGGCCAGGGCAGGGAGCCGCAGTCCCCCGTGTCCACTGAGCCCAGCAGAAGAGTGACGTTTGAGCGTCCGCTTCCTAGCCACGTTGCTGCCGGGGCTGGCGATGCTCCCCTGGAGACTAAGAGGCCACCAGCTCCTCGTGGGCTTTGGGGAGCCTTGGACAGCCTGGCATCAGCCCCTGGGGACCCCCAGCTCCTGGAGCTGTGAGTAGCCCGACCCTCACCTCCTTCTGCTCGCCTCCTCCCGGGGCAGAGCTTGGACAGTATGGGAAGGACACTGGGCTCCGGGGTCACGGCCGAGCCACTGGGAACCCCCCGTGCAGCAGAATCCTGCCCCCGCTTCTGTGGGGCCCTAACCGGGGCTCAGCCGCTATTCCTCCCAGACGGGCCCCGGGCAGCCCCTCCTCACCAGACCTGGTGGTCTCCCCACTCCTCCTGTCACAGCCGGGAGACGGGTGCCCTCTGGGACACGCCGGCCCCACACGCTGCGTTGCTGCAGCCTGTGCCTGGCTCCTGGGAGACAGTGAGTGGGGCACCCGCGGGCAGCAGGCTCCTGGAGTTGCTCGTCCAGGAAGGCAGCTGGGGCGAGGGCCTTGCTCACCCGGCCTCCAGTCTCCCCGAGGGGTTTCAGGGGTCGGGCTGGATGACTGCACCCACAAAGTCCCAGGCCCTGGGCAGCCTGGAGAGACAGCCTGTCTCTTCCCAGCAATGCTGCCCGTTGGGCACGGAAGCAGCCGCGACGCCCAAGCTTCCTGGCAGAGGCCTTGCAGAGCCGGGCGCCCCTGGGGTGCGGCCCCCTCAGCAGGCAGGGGTAGGTGCTGCAGTCCTGGGGCCTTGGGGCCTGGCCCCCCTCCTTCCCGCTCCTCTGGGGCGCGGCCTGACTGGCTCCTCCCGCTCCCCCACTCAGGTCCCAGGCCCTGTGGGAGTGCGGCCTACACCAGGTCTGGCCAGTGGGCCCCACCCGGTCAGCGCTGGACC
Source organism: Budorcas taxicolor (assembly GCF_023091745.1). Lineage (NCBI taxonomy): Eukaryota > Metazoa > Chordata > Mammalia > Artiodactyla > Bovidae > Budorcas > Budorcas taxicolor. Next base: position 70,231,436 of record NC_068926.1, read on the forward strand.
CAAGCAGCCCCCTGCCACGCGCCTCTGGCCTGAAGCCACCACCCACGGCGCACCCCAGCCCAGAGCTGCTGCCCCCGTCCTCCTTTGCACCACGTGGGGCCCAAGTACCCGTTTGGGTAAGACCCCCGGGGCCTGTTCTGGCCTGGCCTTTGCTGCTGCTTTCTCGCACACTTGGTGCCGTAGCCAAAGCTGTGCTCACTGCCTCGGGAGACGCACCCAGTGTAGGGGCCACTGTCCTGGGGACACGGCAGGGAGCAGCCCCCGAGGCCCCTGCTCGTGACACTTACACGGAGGTGGAGACCAAAGGACACCCCACACGCACAGAGGCAGAAGCTGCGGACCAGGGAGGGACATGCAGGCCCCAGGGAGAAGCTGGACGTTAGGTGCGCAAGAGGCTGTGGACGCGGGTCCCGCAGAAGGTGCTGTGGCTGGGACGCGGCGCGTGGACGCCGTGCGAGGCAGGGCAGGCAGGGCTTGCGCTGATGGGTTTGGTGAGAGGGAGGGAAGGAGTCCAGGATGGTGCCTGGGTTTCCAGCCTGAACCGCCAGGGGAATAATGAGTTCTTTTACTGCGAGAGGGAAGACATGGCTGGGGACCCAGGTGATGCGTGAGTCCTGAACCTGTCAGGTCTGAGATAAAGCAACAGATGGAGCCTGGCCTCCAGGAACAAGGTCAGGGCAGATCAAAGTTGACAGTTCGCAGCACAGGTTGGAGGTAACCCCCTGAGAACCGAAGGGGTGACAGGGAGGAGGGGTTGCGACTCTGGGGCCTGTGACGTGAGAGTCAAGGAGTCGGGACGGGGACGTGCGGAGGCGCGTGTGCCCTGGGCTGGCCCCGCCGGAAGGGCTGCGACCTGAGCGGGTGGAGGGAGGGTGGGAGCATCGAGTCCTTCCAGGGGCCGGCGTCACCAGGAGGGAGGGGAGGGGGACTGGAGCACCTTTCTCAGGGAAGGGGTGAAAGCTTGGGACAGCTGGCAGCGGCTGCTCCAGTGGTGGGGGCCCTCTGGCGGGGTCGGGTGTAGAAGAGGGCAAGGCCAGGTGAGCTGGCCCCAGCAGGCGCAGGGAACCCCGGCTCCCCACCTTCCGCCCACTTCCCTGGTCAGTGTTCACCTCTCCTTTACAGCGATCAGCCCAGCCGGTGACGCCTGGGCTTCCGTCCCCGGTCCCTCCGTCCCTGGCCGGTGTCCCCAGCCCCCGCCTGCTCCTTCCTGAGGACTTCAAGGGCACCAGGCCTGGGCCTGGCTCTGACCCTGCAGGTGTTTACCGCGGGCCTGTCAGTGCCTTGAGAGGGGGCGCCCCCCCCGGCAGCTCGGCTCATCCTGGACTGAGCCAGGAAGCTAGCCGAAATCAAGCCTGTTCCCCTGTGGGCACTGGCCACAGCGACGTGGAGGCTGAGCTTGAGGGTATCCGGCAGCAGCTGCAGGACTACCAGACCACGAGGCAGAACCTCAGGTGAGACCACGGCACTCGTGCCGCCCCACCGAGGGGACCAACTGGGGAGCTGTGTCCCCGGGGACAGCCCCGCAGGCAGGCAGAGCAGCTCCCCGCTCAGTCCAGCTCGTTTAGGTCCAGGGTGGTCTCACCTTCAGGGACCTGAGGGCGTAATGCTCAGGAGGAGCTGAGCAGAACTTTACACCCATCTGTGCCCCTGGAAGCCAGTGGTCTGCGTGGTATGTTGTCACTCATGCGGGATGGTGCCCTGCATGTGCCCTCTGGGTCCACGGCCAGCCTCCCGCACGCCCGGGGGCCTCCACATGGGCAGCAGCCTTGACTGGAGGGAAGGACTTGGGTCCCCCAAGGCCTGCTCTGCACAGGCTGAGGATGGTCGGGGAGCCTCTCTGCCTCCGCCCACGGCAGAAGCGGGTGTGCTTGTCCCCAGGCTCTGCCTGGGCAAAGCCAGGCAGCAGTTGCCTTACGCCCGCAGGTCCTGCCAGCGGCAAGCGCACAGCCTGAGGCGGTGGCTAGAGCTGAGCAGGGAGGAGCCCCGGGCTGAGGACCAGGAAGCTGAGCAGCAGGTTCAGGAGGAGCTGCGGAAGGTGAGGCGTGGGCGGCTGGGACGGCTGGGACGGCTCCTGGGCTGGGCTTCCTCTCAGCTGGCCCCCCGTCCCCCCAGGTGGAGGTGCAGATCCAGCAGCTGGCCCACGAGCTGCAGGCCCGGCGCCAGCCCGTCCACACCTGCATCGCTCGGGTCCAGGCCCTGCGGCGGGCTCTGTGCTAGTCACCACGTCCAGGAACAGAATGCAGAGCAGCAATGTTCTTTAGTTTATTTCAAAATGTTGCAATTAAATGAATCACTGTTCAGAAGTCTCCCACTTTTCATACAAAAATACTGTGCTACTGATACAGTTGAAAAAGTTCAAATGGCTTCTCCTGCAGGAGAAATTCACAGCATCCCCAGGAAACATGAAACTTGGCCCTCCCCCCGCCCCCCTCAGGACCTCGTACCTGTTAGTATCTGTTACTTGGGGACAGGTTTTCTAGGCACTGACAGCCCCCTCCGTCACACACCAAAGACATCAACAAGGCTCGTTTGTTTCCAGTGTAAGCCCCTGATCGACAGCAGCAACTTCTGCGTATTTACACAGGCCTGGATGTAGGGAGGGGACACAAGCTCACCCTGGTCCCAGCTGGGCCACCACTGCAGGGGGTCGATATGGGTCCTACCAGCTCCAGAAGGTCACTCGCCAGGGTCTGCCAAGCACTGAGCCACCAGAGGCCACCCTTGGAAGCTGCTGGCAGAGTCTTGGCAGGTGACGTGTTCAGTCTCAAGTGCAAAGAGAGAAGGCAGCCTTTCCCAACAAGCAAGGTGGAGCAAACTCGGGGACAGAAAGCAGCTGCAGTATCGGCCCCGGTGTGGGGCCCACAGTCAGTGCCAGGAGGCACCTCACCCTGTGCAGGGGAAGCAGAGGCGGAGGCCAGAAAGCAGTGACAAGACGAGCAGCAAGAAGGTACCTTAACTACCGCTTATCTCAGAACGGAAATTGGGACCAACCGAACGCTCAGCCGGGAGGTAAAAGAGCCAGTTTTTCCGAGACGTTAAAAAGTCTCCAAGAGGGACTCCATCACCCTGGCCCAGGCTTTCTCTTGGGGGGGTGGGGGGGGCGGGCGGGCGGTGACAGCGGTGTAGGGCATGATGGGCTCTGACGACTTTGTCTGCACCCTGGAAGCAGGGACGGAAGTCACCCAGGTCCTGCCTGGTCAGACCCTGCGGTCCCCTCCCTAGACAGCCTCAGAGGTCCCCTTGAAAAGACCCTCAGCAGCCGCAGCCATGCAGGAGGCTCAGAGGGAGCCCAGAGCCTCCCCGAATCGGATCTTCTGTCCTGCCTGCAGGCTGAAGTTGAAGTCCTTGGGGGCCTCGAAGATGAGCACAATGGTGGAGCCTAGGTTGAACTCGCCCAGGTGCTCGCCCTTGCGCATGGGAACGCCCTCCTTGTTGGTGTGCGTCACGAAGCTGAAGTCGTTGTAGGAGCCTTTGCTGTACCGGGGGCTGTTTGTGTGCAGGTCCTGGGAGGCGGGGACAGAGCATGTGGGCCGTGGACACAGCCTGTCCCCCACCCTGCTTGGCAAGGGAAGTGGGGACAGGAGCTCGGGCCACGGGCCAGGGCTGAGCTGGAGCCCCTGATCTGCTGTGACCTGGGGCCGGAGGGACTGGAGGAGCCGGACCTGCCTGTTCCCCTGTGCCCGTCACACACTTGCCCTCCAGCAGCACCCTGACCCAGGCTCCCCTTGGGTTTCCAGCAGAAGCAAGTGCCAAGCAGGGAGGTTAATTTCCTCCCCCTGCAGCCACCTCTAGACCGGGGTGGGGGACCCGCCTTCCTAGAAATCGCAGCCCCAGCAGCTCTGGCTGCACGGGAGATGGTGCGGGGAGCCCAGAATGGCCCAGCCCTTGGGCTCTAGTGGGACCTGCTTACCCGGTCGAAGTAGATGCGGATGGAGCCCACATTGGTGGCCCCCACGGCCGTCAGCGAGAAGAAGCCGTGTTTCCAGTCCCCAGTCAGGACCACCCGCTCATTGTGGCAGAAGAGCTCCTTGATCCAGCGGGCCATGCCGGGGTTCACGGACATCAGGGAGCCTGTGGGTCAGACACTGCTACTCCCCGGCCGGCCTGCCATTCCAGATGCGGGGCAGCTGGACCCCAACCTGCACCCCCACATGCAGCTCTGCCCCCAACTCTGGAGCCCACGGCCTCCGGCAGGAAGCAGCTGAGGCGCTCGTCCGAGGCCCCCGGGGGCAGCCGGGCCCGGCCTACCTGGGAAGTGGCGCCTGTGGGCGACGGTCCAGTCAGTGGGGGAGTGGAAGCAGTGGTAGTCCCCGGGGGCCAGGTAGATGACGCAGTGGTAGAGCTCGTTCCCCTCACGCGTGACCAGCTGGCTCCTGAAGGAGCTGTGGCGCATGGCTGTGGGCAGATGCGGGCCAGCTGCTCAGAGCCCTCTGTGCCGCCCGGACGCCGGCTCCAGGGAGGCCTGAGTTGCGGGCAGAGGGTCTCCTGTCCACAGGCCTCCCTCCCTCCCCACCCCTCCACCTGCTGGCACCCAGCACCACGGGCCAGGACCCACCTGGGGGGAAGGGCAGGTCCTCTGCGGGAGTGCGGGGGCCCAGGAACGACTCTAGCGAGTAGGTGACCCCCTTCACCTGCTCCACCTCACAGTTCTTCACCTGTCCGAAGTTGAGGATCTTCCCATCTGAGGGGCTGATCTGGAAGGGTCAGGAGAGGCTCGCGGCAGGGGAGGGTGTGGAGGACAGGGCCAGGCCCCCCTGGGGGTCCAGCCTGGAGGCAGTGCCCAAAGGCACCGAGGCAGGAGGCGGGTCGCGGGTTGCGGGTCGGGCCTTACCACACTGTGCAGGCCACACACGGGCCGGGCTTGCGGCTTCAGCTTGCGCCGGAAGAACTCGCTGAGGTTGCGGTAGTGGTGCAGGTCCTCCACAGCGGCCTCCTTCATGTTCACCCCGAAAGTCCAGATGTACAGGCTGTAGACGGGCCTGCGCAGCCAGTGCGGCAGCTCCACTTGGTTGAGGCGGCCCCAGGCCCGCGACAGCAAGCGCGTTGGCACCGACTTGTACAAGGCCACCTGCAGGTCCCGAGGGCAGGTGAGTGTGCCACGCCGTGCACGCAGCCCCAGGACCCCCCCACAGGGACCAGCTCTGAGGCCCGAGCAGCTGGGACCCTCGAGGGCTTTGTGACATGGTGGTCTCTCACCAGGAACCAGACTGAGCTTCCAAGTCTACACACAGTACTGGTGGGGCCTCCGCAGTGACTCACATAGCTCAGGTGTCAGCCATTTCCTGCAGTGTTCCCACCCCGTTTCTTGGATGGGGATGGGCATACAAGGGTCGGATGTGGTCACACAGGTTGCGGTGGGCAGTGCTGTGGGCGTACCAGATCAGCACAGGAGCAGTCGGCTCTCGGTGGTCAGGCACGTCCACACTCCCAAGTGCACGTGCTCAGCCTGCCCTGAGCACAGGGGCTTTCGGGCAGAAGTGCCGGGCACTGACACCTCTACTCCAAGGGCCTCACAGTCCACACAGCCGTCCCTGCCCGAAGCTCCTCCAGGAGAGGGGACTGCACCTCAGTCAGACCCTCCAGCCCAAGCTCTTAAATCTGAGGTGCTGTTGTGGGACCTGCTTTAACTGGTGGCTGCTGCTTGCTGAACGATGCCAAGACACCAAGTCCCCAGGGTGCAAAAGCAATGCCACTCCCAACTTTAAACACCTCTAAAGAGGCACTGAGTTAGCAGCTCTTAGCACCCCCAGCTGATACCTATGTGTGGGGGTGGCCCAGGGCTGCCCTGTGTCCCTAGGCCTAATGCGCAGTGCCCCAGAGGTACCCTCAGCTTCCAAGCCTGGCGACACCCACTGGGCTGCCCAGGGCCCTCATGTAGCCCTGCTGGGGGCTCCTGGGTCCTCAAAGGCTTCCCTACCCAAAGAGGGCACACAGGCTTTTGCGTGTATGAACTGCCCTCTCGGGTTCAGAAATTTGATTCTTCTCAAAATCACCTCTAAGCTCTTTTCTGAGGCACAGGAGATGAAACACACCCTTTTCTGAACGCCCAATGTGGGTTCTTTCCAGAAACAGAGCACTGACACGGCAGGAATGCGGGGAGAGAGAGCAGGCCGTGAATGACGGGCCTGTCCCGTCACCTGTCCACAGCCCACATGGCCACCGACCAGCCGAGCCCCTCCACCAACTCGCCTTCCAACAGCATCTGTTGAAGGGCTCAGGCCCCGCAGCACCACCTCTGCCCAGACAACTGGGCAACCCCCTCCGGCCTGCTGTGGGGAGGCAGGGCCGGCAGCCCCCGCACACTTACCCTGCTCACAGGCCTCCATCCCACCCGGCTGAGGGGCCTGAGGGCGCCGAGGGGCAGGAGGTAGCAGAGGACCGCCAGGGGCCAGGAGCGCAGTTTCAGGGCGGGTTTGGACATGCAGCTCAGCTGTCCCAGCCTCCGCCTCAGGGCCAGCGGAGGGAAGTGCAACCTGCAGGGCACACGTCCGCGCACGGCCGCGGTCAGCAGGGGACCAGGGGCCCCACCCTTCCCGCCCTCGGCAAGCTCGCCTGCCTCTCCATGGAGCCGGTGACTCTGGCCGGACCCCCTCACACCGACCCCCTCACACCAACCGCACTCTGAGTCGGGGGCTGGGCTGCCTCTGTCGGCGCTCACCTCCCAGTCTCGACCTGCCTGTCAGCTGAGACGGCTCAGAATAGCTTCTCAGCCTGGCAGGGGCCCTGTCCCGGACCTTGGGGCCGAGCACCAAGGAGGCAGTGTAGACAGCACCCGCTGGGCGGTCCCCACCTGCCTGAGGCCGGCTCCATTCACATGGGCTTCAAGGAGAGCTAGGCTGAGCCCCCAAGCCTCTGGCAGCACAGGATCTGGGTAAATCTCTCCATGGACCAGGCCTCTTATTTCCTCACCTGATAAGGGATCGGGCCTGGTAAGATCACACATACACACGCAGGTGCGCACACACACCCCTCACGGCTACTGCTCCACCCACCCTGCTGTCCCTCTACGTCACCTCAGGTTCTCTGCAACAATCCAGAGGGTGGTGGCGCTAAACTCCCTACCAACCCTCAGGCCTGCTGGGGCCACACACACCTGACCCAAGCCCCTCCTTCCAGTAAAGGTAGGTGGGCCTTCCCCCGACCACACCAGCCCCAACTCGGTACAGTCAGCAAAGGCTCAGCTTCAGGGGAGCCAGAGACCGGGCTAAGTTCTTCCTGAGTCGTGACACCGAGGCCCAGGTCGCCGCGCCACAGACCCAGGACCTAGATGCTCTCAAGGCCTCAGTGTGGGCTTTAGAGACCACTCTACCACCCACTCGGAGAATGTCCTGGTGCCTCGGTTTCATCAAAAACACTACACAACTGGAGCAGGAGGCTCCATCTGCGCCTGAGCGCGCTCAGAGCAGCTCGGTCCTCTGCCCCCAGCTGCTCAACAACCCAAGGAACAAAGGCAGCACAGCTGATACGAAAAGCAGAGAAGACAGAGAGCTGAGCGGAGGGCCAGGCCCTGCAGCTCAGCGGCGGCCCTGGAAGTGCTGCCTCCGCACCAGACCCTCCGCGATCATTCTCTCCCATCCCTTTAAACAGGCCCACGAAATGGGAAGGGGCCAGGCCCGGCCGGACGCATCACTCCTCTACCCCGGGTTCCTCCCGCCCACCCTGCTCTCTGCAGAAGCGCGGGGGCCAATCCCAGAGAAGCTGCGCCCAAGCGGGGCGGGGGCGCGGCGTGGACACCGGACCAACAGCCCGCGGGCCCCCACCAATACCTGAAGCGGGCTCTCGGACTCGGCCCCCCCGGGGTGGGCCCCTCTAGCCGCGGGAGCTGGGCCCCTAGCCCCCTGCCGCCGCCACCACCTCCGCCGCGGAGCCGCTGGACGTGAACGCGGACCTTCCGGAGGTCGGCGCGCGGTGCGGCGGGGTTAGGCCGCGGCCGCGGGCATCTCACCATTTCGCCGCGCGGAGCTCGGGTCCTCGCCGCGCCTCTGACTGACACATGGTGGGCGGCGCAAGGAGGCGGGGCCGGCGCGCGCCTTTGTCTCTCCTCCTTCCTCCCTTCCCCCCGGGGCTGCGCTGTCACCGCTCCTCGGCCCGAGGTGGCGGCCGGGGGGACCGCGCCCCGGCTCGGTCCGGTCCGAAGGCTCGGGGGCGCGGGTGAGACGTCGGGGCTGCTGCAGAGACAGGCGCGGGTCACGGACCTGCTCGGCCCGCTGTGTCCCTGGCCACCTGCCCACTCCCGGCCGGGAGGGGACTCGGCGCCGCCGGGCCCAAGCGGGAATCCGAGCCCCGCGCTCCGGGCAGGCACCCAGGTCGGCCCCGCCGCCCCTCCCTCGCCGGGACCTGACCCCCTTTCCCTTGCAGGTGACAGAGTAGCATCTGAGGGGTGAGGGCGCGGCGCTGGGACCCGGCGTCTGGCCTGCTCTGGCCCTCCACCCCTCCCTCCTCAGAAGAGGGGCAGCCCGGCGCCCTCCCCTCTCTCCCGGGAGGAGCGGCACTGTGGGGCGAGGGCGCCCGGCTCCCAGCCGACGGGCAGGGGGAGCAACATTCGGCAGCCCCGAGTCCCGTCTGCCCAGCACACTGCCGACCCGCGAGCCTGGCGGCATCTTCACAGGAAGACCCACGGGGGCCCAGGGCTGCTCCCGCCCGGCTACCGAGCAGGGGCAGAGCAAGGGGCCCCAGCTCGGCTGGACGTCTGCCGCCCTGGGCAAACCCACCTCGCTCAAGGAGGATCGGCAACTGCCGGCTCCCTGGGTGTCCGCGGCCATGGGGCTGGACCAGGCCGACTAAGGTTTGGATGTTCAACTGGATTTCCGCCCCATCTCAAACCAGGACGCCCATCTCCCCAGGCCACCCTCCTGAGTGGCCAGAGGGTGCCCACCCAGATTTCCTCTGCCCAAGGGCCAGGCCCAAGCGGACGTCCTGCCCACCTACGAGCAAGCCCGCCCCACCTGAGACCCCAAACTTGCCTGCTGGCTCCCAAGAGAAGCAGGCCCAGTGGGGAGATGGGCAGTTGGGGTTGAGCATGGAGCTAGGCTTCAGGACCAGGTTCACCACTCGAGCCCCACCCGCCTCTAGAAAACTGGATTCATGGCAGGGGCTGGTGAAGTCTTGTGGGCCTGGACAGGAGCTAGACGTCCTTGGGGCAGTTTTCCTCACTGTCTTCCTGGCAGGACCGTCACCGATTCTGCATGTTTGTCAGGCACATTCAAGAGCCCACAAACAAACCCAGCTCATTCCAAAACGTCAGGCCCTCAAAGCAGATCCCCGCGTGTGCCTTTGCGTTGCATCCTCTCCCAGAGCCTCCAGTCCAGGGGCTCTGGGGGGGCCCAGCCCAAGGAGCTGCTATCCTGGAGGCACTCCAGAACTGCCCTGAGGAGCCCCAAGTCTGCATGCCTCAGTCCTGTCTCGGCCACTACTCTGCCGCCTTCTCTAAAATGGGACACTGAGACCAGGGTCAGATTTCTTCTAAATCACCATCGGTGCACCCCCAAAGGCCCCCAGGAAGCAGACACGAGTTCACCTGTCCCTCAAGAAATGGGCCAGCACCCTCAAGCACCAACCAGCTCAGAGCTGCACAATGGCGGGAATGAGTCCCTAGAGATCACCCCTTCTAACTCAGGGCATTCCCATTTCAGAGCCCCACTAGCCCTCTGTGCCTACAGTGGCCTTTGGAGGCCAAGCCAGAGCCTTCTCTCCCTCTCTGGCTCCCTGAGTGCAACTTGGGGCACTCAGGCCTGAATGAGGACTCTGCAAGGAGGGCACCCGGAAGCAGAGAAGTACAGACACCTTCCCTCTCTCCCTAGAGTCCCAAGGACACTCTGTGGGATGAGATGGGGCTGGGACCAGTAGGAGTTCAAAGTCACTGGGCAACCTAAGAGCCAGCCATGCGGAACGTGAGGACACAGAGTGGCTCTGGTGGGGGAAGGGGACCATCTGGTGGCTGTGACCCTGGATGCCCCCGCCACCCTCACCCTGCGAGCTGGGAAAGGCAAGTCGCAGGTGCTGTCTGGGTCTCAGTCCCCTCATCTGAAAGGGGAAGGACCGTTCCTCCTGGTCACCTGTCTGGAGGCTCGGAAACCCCACGCCTCCATTCCCCCCAAAACCTTAGCGCAGTCTCATCCCGCAGCCCTGGCTCCTGACGTCCCCCCCCCCCCCCCCTTCAGACCCACGATCTGGGAGGATGGAAGGAACAGGGCAGAGAAGGCCCAACCCCAGGGCAGCAATGATGTGAGCAGGAAGGGCGGGCTCAAGAAGACCAAGTTGGAGGGGTTCACCTTTGTCAGAGCTCTTCTGGGGTTCACACCCTAGCAGGGCCGCAGTGTCCCCGCCCACCCCTCACATCCTGCACGAGTCAGCCGGGGCGATGGTGTTCCGTGTGGAAAGCTC